>NC_088791.1:3530497-3830497 GCF_011386835.1 Chrysemys picta bellii
CAGAGCTGGGCTCTCCAGGCCAAAGGCCGATCCAATGTGCAGCGGCGTAAACCTGGACTCACTGTGCTGGAGTCATCGGCGTGACTCAGGGGCCCGCAGGCTCGGTGGGATCGGGGCTGTCCCTGGGTTTAAAAGGGACAGGCGGGGCATTGGAGAAAATGGAGAGGAGGGCCCAGAGATGGAGAACAGGTTTGGAAAAGAAGTCCCGTAGGGAAAAGTTGGCACCTGGGCAGGTCCCGCCGGGAGAAAAGGGAGCTGGGCAGAGACAGGAGAAGGCTCTGCCGATAGAAGAAGGGGTGTTAGATGGGAGAGGGGTCAATCAGTCGCACCAGTTGCTAAGGATGGGGCTGGCGGGACAGGCGGACACTGCCCATAGGACACCCCAGGAGTCCAAATCTCTAACATGCGCCGGGTCCGGGTGATTCAGCACCAAGCCTCGTCATAGAAACCACCCTAAAATCAACCGCCCACCCAAACCCCCTGGAGTAGAGGCATCCAAGGACACGGCCTGACCTCCCGCCTCTGTCAACAGCGGGCGCTTGTGCCTCAGAGACGAGCCACTCCGCACTTTTGACACTGGGAATCGGTTCCAAGTTTGTAGGTTCAAATCCCTGGACTGGGGTACAGGGGTGCGAGTGACGTCGGGTCCGTTTTCATCTTAGACCGCAGCAGGGAAACTCCCGGGGAGAGGGTGGGGAAAGGAGCTTGAAACCCCTCCGGGCAGCTTGGACAGCGGAGCAAGACCCTGAGGGAGGCTGAGGAGTTGAGGTCAGGAGAGAAATTCACAGATACGCAGCTAGATACTCGTGGCTCAAGTGTGGTCCAGGACCAGGGATCACGGAACCATCCTGCCATGCTGCGGCAGGAGAGAGCCAGACAACCTATGAGCACATGACTTATGAGGAGAGGCTGAGGGAACTGGGATTGTTTAGTCTCCAGAAGAGAAGAATGAGGGGGGATTTGATAGCAGCCTTCAACTACCTGAAGGGGGGTTCCAAAGAGGATGGAGCTCGGCTGTTCTCAGTGGTGGCAGATGACAGAACAAGGAGCAATGGTCTCAAGTTGCAGTGGGGGAGGTCCAGGTTGGATATCAGGAAAAACTATTTCACTAGGAGGGTGGTGAAACACTGGAATGGGTTACCTAGGGAGGTGGTGGAGTCTCCTTCCTTGGAGGTTTTTAAGGCCCGGCTTGACAAAGCCCTGGCTGGGATGATTTAGCTGGGAATTGGTCCTGCTTTGAGCAGTAGGTTGGACTGGATGGCCTCTTGGAGTCCCTTCCAACTCTGATATTCTATGATTCTATGAGATCTCCCACCCCGTCTAAGCCAAATTTTCCATGATTATCATCAAATTCCCAGAGCTGACCCATAGTATCTGAACTGGTCCCCACCTCCCAGGCCCCTCTCCGCCGGCTCCTGTCTGTTGTGGTTCCTTTCTGCTGCCTTTCCAGCTTCCCACTTGTGGCCTCCTATGGCAGGCCTGCACAACATGCGGCCCGGGGGCCGTATGCGGCCCGCGTGGGCTCGCTGTGCGGCCCGCGGGGGGGGTGAGTAGGCGGGCTCACTGTGGGGGGTGAGTAGGCAAGCGGCGGGTGAGGGAGGGGGGCTGAGGAGGTGAGTGGGAAGTGGCGGGGGGTGAGTAGGTGAGCTGAGGAGTGTGGGGGGCTGAGGAGGCGAGCGGGCGGCCAGTGGCGGGGGGGGGCAGGTGAGCCGGCAGCAGGGGAGGAGGCGGCTGAGGAGGCAAGCGGGTGGGCAGTGGCAGGGGGTGAGTAGGCAAGCTGGGGGAGGGGGGCTGAGGAGGCGAGCCGCGAGTCGGTAGCTGACCTGTTCTACTGATCTGGTCTGGCTCCCATCCCTTCTCCAAGGGTTGCAGCTGTCTGGAGGTGCCTGCCTTCCACACCTTCCTCATTCACACCTCATTCATTCAACATGGCAATTGATTACAAAGTGGGGGGGAAGATCTTATTCTACTTCTAGCAAAAAAGACATTTTTCTTTTACCTTAATGATACTACCTTAGGGGCCCGCTATAACATATTACCAAGGTTCAATACCGCTGTTTCGGTGGGGCGGTGCTGGGAAAGGAGGGCTTGTTTCTGTGGGGTGGGCAGCGCTGGGGGGGGGTTGTTTCCATGGGGCGGGTGTTGTGTTTCGGGGGGCTGGGCGGCGCTGGGGGGGGTTTCAGCGGGGCCGGGGGGTTTTGGCCCTCAGCTGTTTTCTTTTGAGTAATATGGCCCTCGCCCCTTTACGAGTTGTGCAGGCCTGTCCTATGGTATCCAGAGCCTACAGTAACCCATGGGAGCAGACACCACGGGGATGGGCAGCAGTATAAAACCCTAACAGAGCCATGTAGTTTCCAAGGGATCTGATTCATTCAGAAGCAGTTGTATTGTCTCACCCCGAGTGGGCTCCTCTCACACTCTGGACATGGCAAGGAGCTGCCGGCACACCTGTCTCCGGCCCCTAACCGCTGACTATAACCCAAAGGGAGGTTAGTAAATGCTGTGTGCGCAGCGCCGAGCACAGTGGGGCTGGAGGGGCTCCGGCAGTACGAATGAACGGACACCAATAGGCAGGTCCGAATTCTGTTCCGGAGTTGTGGGGTCTCCTGTCTGTCTCCGCAGAGCGAGACCACCCCGTGCTGGAGAGCTGGCGGGGGTGGGCGGGGGTCACCACCTGGCAAGGGGGAGGGGCAACATTTCCAAGTGACTTAGAGACCTAAGTCCTATTTCCGGAAGTGACTTAGGCACCCGGAAGCCTAAAGCCCCATTGACTTTCCATGAGACTGAGGCTCCTAAGTCACTTGGGAGCTTTTGAAAATTTGACTCTGTCATTGTATGTCTCTGACCCTCTGGTCTCACGTCCCTCCTGCAGCGGCGGGAGGGGGCGTCTGGAATTGCCGCCCCATCGCTCACTGAGCTGAACAACCCTCGGGAGGACGCCCCGGCACTGGGAAGCAGCCACCTGAAGCCTGAGACATGCCGCACCAAGGTGAGAACTGCTTCCCCTCCGAGTGCCGCTCCAGCTTCCAGCCCCCGCACCCCGGGCTGCAGCGAGCCGCAGGGCGGGTGTTACGGCGGATGTGGCTTGGTGCAAAAAGGGGGAAAGAGGCGAGGATGAGGGAATCCAGTCGACTCGCTTTGGCTGGAGAGGGCGGGCTAGTCCCTAGAGCGCAGGAGATGCGGCTTCTCTGAGACTCCTTGGACTGAGAATAGAGCCGGGTCCGAAACGGCCCCCAGCAGACCTCGGAGCCGCCTGAGGGGGTGCGTCCCCCCGGCTCCCCCAGGTGCGGACAGGGTGTATCCCGGGGTGGCAGAGCGCATGGTTAGGGTCACCCCTAATGCCACCCTCCACCTACGTCATGCTGCGGCTTCCCACAGCACAGGGCAAGGCCAACCCTTTCGGGGGGTCCTGGCAGCTAAAACAACGACCCAGGCCCCAGACATCTGCCCCTCCGTTACTGCGGCCCCCTGACCCCCACCTCGCTCCCCTCCAGCCCGCCCCGCCCCGTCTTCCGCGCCCACCAGCCACACAACCTCCCTCCCCGTCGCACCGCCTGCAAACGGCTCCTCCTGGCCCTGCCCTGCTGGCAGGTGAGGGTCGTTCCTGCCAGGGTCCCGCTCGCCCTTCCACCCTCTCCCCGGCCAGCCCCTCCTGCAGACCCAGGTACACCGGCTCTCTCCGCCCTTGCCTGGGGCTCCCCTGGGATCACAAGGAGACACACGCGGATTCCTAGGTCGCTGAGATCCTCCCGGCTGGCCTCCGGCCCGGCATGTCCCCTGGGGATTCCTGCACCAAGCCCGTATCTTGTGGTGGAGCTAGGAGGGAGGGCTGGCTTAGAAAGCGGCATCCGCGCTGCATTGGAGGACGCCAGGTGACAGAGAAGCCGCCGGGTCCCTCGTCCCATTGTTCCAGGGGTTCATTTCCCGCCCCGTTAACACTTCGCACCTGATCTCCCTGGCCCAGCATCCGCCCCCCAGAAACCTCCTCTCCAGGGACCGGAGACAACATGCTCCTGAAACAGTCCCGCGGGCGTCCCCCTGCACCCTCCGCTCCCCTTCCCCAGCCCCCTTGTCTCCTGCTAGGCAGCCTGCGGGGGGGGGGGTCACCTCTCTGCTTGCGGGGGCCCCACGTCACCCGTCTGCCGGGCTCTTCCCCAGGGGCTGGCGGCGTGAACCAGCTGGGGGGGCTCTTCGTGAATGGCCGCCCCCTGCCCCCCTGCAAGAGGAAGAGGATCGTCCAGCTGGCGGCGAGTGGGGTGCGCGCCTGTGACATCTCCCGGAGCCTGAAGGTGGGACTCGGACGGGGGGGCTGGGTAGGGGGGAGGAGGGGAGTTTATTCCTGAGCCCAGCACATGGGCGGAGAGTGAACCTCCCCAACGGCCAGGCCCATGCTCGGCCCCGAGGCCCCACTCCCACGTCCCGCTCTTCCCTCCCCCGCCCCCCGCTCCTCTTCCAGCCCCCGCTTCGCCTCTCCCTCCACGCGGGCCGGGGCTTGGGGCAGGCAGCTCAGCTGGGCTGGCCAGGGCTCCTCTTGCTCTGGCGGGGGGGGGGGGGGTGACAGAAGGGGCGGGGCCTCAGGCCAAAGGGGCGGGGCCTCAAACAGAAAGGGGCGGGGCAGAGGCTAGCCTCCTGGAATGGGGACTTCACGCCCCGCCCGTGTCCCAGCAAATCTACAGATACCAGCAGAACCCACGGGGAGGTCCTGGGGCAGCTGAGAGGAGACAAGCAGAGGCCGAAGGGCAAAAGCCACGCAGGGAAGGGCCGGGGGGAGCCTGGCAGCAGAGGGCCAAGGGAGGCTGGCAGGGAGGGTGCTGATTTACGGGGCTTGATCCCCTATTTCTCCCATCTCCTTAGGCCCCCGAGTCCCCACCCGGCGCCCCCGCCTCAGTGTCTCTCTCTCTCTGTGCCGCAGGTATCCAATGGCTGCGTCAGCAAGATCCTGGGCCGCTACTACCAGACAGGCGCCGTGGAGCCGAAGGCCATCGGCGGCAGCAAGCCCCGCATGGCCACCCCAGAGGTGGTGGCCCGAATCGCGCAGCTGAAGCTGGAGCACCCGTCCATCTTCGCGTGGGAGATCAGGAGGAAGCTGGGCTCCGAAGGCATCTGCGCCAGCGACCGGACGCCCAGCGTAAGCCACCGCCCGCAGAAGTCACAGAGCCCGGTCCTGGGCTGGCGCCGAGGGCTGGAACTGCAGGGCTCTGGCCCTCCGCTTCCACCCCAGGCGATGCACAGTCGGCTGGGAGCGGCTCTACTCTTGCTACTGTCTAGGGCAAGCCAAGGGTATGGGGAGGGGGCGCTCACTACCCGGACTGCCCCCTCCAGACTCGCCATCCATCGGCACTTTCTCACAGGCTCCACGGGCGAAGTGGCTGGAGGAGGGGTCAGGAGGAGATGGGACATGGCCTGCCAGATGGCGCAGCGAGGGCCTCCCACGCAGAGGGGAAGGAAGTGGGGGGAGAAGCGGACAGCGGGGGGAATGATGGGGAACTGCCCTGAGAGCGGCGGGGGGTGGGCGCTCATGCCAGAGGTGCCGTTACTGCCCCGACACACCGTGGGGCTGGTTCTGTTGGAGACCCAAGTGGCACCACCCGTCTGCCTGTCAGGTCAATGGAATCGACTGTGCAAAGACAGCGCCTGGCACTTCCCGAGGCCAGTGAGAGCACTGCGCGCAGGGGGCGCCCCCGGTGAAAGCCAGGCTGTTTTCTGGGAGGCTCCCCCACAATGGAGCGAATTCCCAGGGGAAATCAGGACGCCCCTCACCTGAGTGTTCCCAGAGAGAGGGGCTCACTAGCTTTCCCTCGGTGGCATCCGGTGCTATCCCCCGGGGCGGACCGCAGCGACCAATCTATCAGAAGGGCCCCAGACAGACAGAGAGAGAATAAAATGTCACCCCCAGGGTCACAGCACAGGGTTAGATTTTCTAATCACAGAGTCTCTCCAGTTTCCATCTCTGATTTGCGGATTGTCTCGCTGCAAATATTATTATTATTCCATTGAAATTAAAGGGCTTTCCAGCTTTCCAGCTCCTTGGGCGCAGATGGGCGCTGTCCCTTGGGGTGGCGATTCCACAGCACGAACCCAAGCGCAGTCAGGGAAACTCAGGAGCACCGGTGTCCTTCTGGAGGTTCGGCTCCGAGACTGACGCTTCGAGACTTCCACAACTCCAGGCCTGCCCGCATCTGGACCCCAGCTGCCCCACGTCTCCGTCTACACGCCCTGGGCCAAATGAAGTCAACAGAGACACTCCTGTTGACTTCACTCCCCCGGCGAGAGCCGCTTAGCTCCAGGGTCTGACTGGGTCACTGACTCTGGCCCCAAGCGACTCCCTGCGTCTTCTTTGCCCAGGTGTCCTCCATCAACCGGGTGCTGAGGAACCTGCAAGGGGACATGCGGCTCACAGCTGACTTTGGTTTCATGATGGAGCCATCACCACCAGGTGAGACACGCCGTGGAAAGTCCCCAGCATGTAACAGGAACACGCTCGTAACATACATCCGTGGAGAGACACTCACGTGTACCCTCTGTCACGGAGTGAGGGGGGACACCAGGCCCTGCACCCCCGGCTTCCTGCAATTCACCAGGACTCTCAGCCAGCCAGTAAAGCAGAAGGTTTATTTAGAGGACAGGAACACAGTCCAAGACAGGTCTTGCAGGCACAGACAACAGGACTCCCCCTCAATTAGGTCCATCTTCGGGTCCCAGGGCACCACAGCCCCCTTGGGCGGTCAGAGCCCTGTCTGCCTCCCAGCCCTTCCACCAGCCAGCTCTGAAACTCCCTCCCCTTTGTTCCATTTCCCAGGCAAAGGTGTCACCTGGCCTCTAACCCCTTCCTGGGTTCTCATGTTACATGCTCAGGTATCTTCCCTCGGCCAGTCTCCCATCCCCCAATGCAGACTATCCTAGCCACACTCCCCTGTCAGCATTCACAGACCACATTAAGAACAGTCCCAGTTCGTCACCCCTCCCCACCCAACCACACACAGATTGCCACCCCCGCAGACATCTCCTCCAGTGGCCTCTATGCAGCGGGCGCTGACCTGTCCCCCAGCGGTAGCGTCTGTACAACCAGAGCCCCCTCCAAGGCCCTGCTAACACAAAACTGGTAGGTAGCAGCTCCCTCCACTCTGGGAAACGCATCAGAACGACCCACTTAGAATCCTAGAATCTCAGGGTTGGAAGGGACCTCAGGAGGTATCTAGTCCAACCCCCTGCTCAAAGCAGGACCAATTCCCAACTAACTGATCCCAGCCAGGGCTTTGTCAAGCCTGATCTTAAAAACCTCTAAGGAAGGAGGTGCTGGCAGACCCATATTTTAATCCTAACCCCACAAATTCCTTCCCTCCTGCCAAGGGAAACCCCGGAGAGCAGGCGCAGGTGGCCTGGGCCAGTATCAACTGCTCTGGGTCAGCCTCTTGGGGGTCTGAGACCTCCTCCCCCTGGGACTAGCAAGCACAGCACACACCATCCCCAAGGGGTAGGGAGACTCTTCAGTCACTCGCCCGCGCCCCCTTTGGATGGCTGGTCAGTGTCCTGGGGGACACCGCGGCCAGTCCTTGGTGGGTGGAGGGAGAGGCGCTTCTAAGGGCAGAGATCAAAGCGGGGGAAAGAAGGGGGCAACTCCAAGGGGCCCCATTGTCGTCCCCTCCAGAACGCTCCCACGGAGACATTTATTATTATTAGCACCGTATTGTGCACCGTGCATGCCGTTCTATCAGTGAACAGCTCGGGATTCTGCGTCTAGCTCCCAGCCCCATTGCTGGCCTCCCCCTCCCCGCCCCCAAGGAGACCACCCCTCCCAGCATCCCTGCAGACCGTTTGAGTGGCCACCCGAAAGGAAAGCGCCGCTCCACCCGGCGCGCTTCACTCCCCTCTCCCCTGCGCTGCAGGTTCCCCCTGGCCGGGAGAAGCCGTCAGCAAGGGCTCAGCAGAGGCGCCCGCGTCCCGGTGGCCCCCTGGGAGGAGCTCAGCGTCGGCCAGGGGACCCCCGCCGGGCGTCCAGCACCGGAACAGGACGATCTTCTCAAGCCAGCAGTCCGTGGCCTTGGAGAAAGGTGACGGGATTGAGGGCTGGGAGTGAAGCCGCGATCTGATTCTCTCTCTCTCTCTCTCTCTCTCTCTCTCTCTCTCTCTCTCTCTCTCTCACACACACACACACACACACACACGTACACTCAGGCCAGGGCTTTCCAGCTTCAGAGCATGACCCAAGCGCTGATGGACAGGGTCCGGAAGGCACGTCCCCCAGGGGCAGGTTATGCCCTAATTGTCATTTCAATCGTCCTCTGGAGCAGCTGGCGCTAGTTACGGTGGGACCCCGGCTCCGAATCAGCCGGGCCATTCTCATAATCCTAAAGAGATCCCTGTTGAGATCAGTGGGGAGGAGGCATTGAGGGCAGGGTGCGGCCCTGTGTTGTGGGGGAGGCGTTGACCTAGCTGTGCGTCTCTGGGGTGGTAGCTGTGGGCCAAGGCAGGATGACTTTGCTCCAAACTCCCTTCCAGAATTCCAGAGAGGGCAGTACCCCGACTCCGCTACCCGGGAGAAACTGGCCTCGGCCACCCAGCTCCCCGACACCACCATCAGGGTAAGTGGGAAAAGCCCCTGATTTACCCCCCCCCCCCCAAGCTGGCTCTGCGCATGCAAACCCAGGCTGGTGCCAGCTGTGTTTGCACACCTGTGCGAGTGCGAGAGCACGTGTACGTGCAGAGTAGTGTCTGGTCGTGAGCAGACCTGGGCAACACGTTTTGGCTGAGACTTTGTTCCAGTAAAAGATGCAGATTTGGCGACATCAAAACGTAAAAAAATCCCCTCCCCCCAATGAAAATGTTTCATTTTGACCATTTTGAAACAAAAAACATTTGGATTGTTTGGTTGGAAATGACTTGTCGTCTCGAAATGTCCTTTATTCTTTTTTGAAATTTCAAAAACATTACAAATGGCCCAGATCGAAACACAGCCCCTGGTTCACAACTTTCCTATTTGCCGAATGTTTGGAATTTTGTATTTTCCGTCCGACCCCAAATGATATTTTTTCCGACCTTTCGAAATCGCCAGAGAACCAAACCTCTGTACTTCACGCAGCTCCCTCGGGGTTAGTGACTGTCAGTGAGCAAATGAGCGTGCGGCGAGAGTGCCGCTGCGTGTGAACGGACGTGTCTCCGCGTGTGCACAGCCGTTCCGGGACCCAGGGGAAGGCTCTGGGCGTCTCCCCAGCACCTTGGCCAGCTACCAGGTGGGAGGCAGACTGCCCGGGAGCTCAGATGTCATTGCCATCTTGGGGTAACTTGCAGTCAGTCCCACGCTGGTGTGTCTAGACCGGTGCAAGGGCGCCACCCAGAGGAGAATGTGGGGGACAGCAGCTAATTTCTGAGTCTGAAGCTCTGGGTATTTTTGTCCTCTCCTTTGCTGAACCAACGGGTCCCAGGCGAGGGCTGATTGGTCTCTTTGCTGGCGGATGGACTGTGGCTCTGCGGACACATATTGGCCGTGCCATGGGGGTGTCAGATCATGAGACAACAGTCACACACACACACACCAGCAGGCACAGCCAGGTAGAGCATTCTGGAAACACAAATCTCACACGCACACACATTCTCATATGTATTCTGGATGCACTTCCTAACGCCAGCTATAAATCACGGTGTCTTGGGGAATATTGAGAAAGATGACCTCTCTTAGGACCAGGCACTGGGGCGTACTGCTGCTCGCTCACCAAGCTACAAAGCATTGGCTTTGTTTGGAATAGCTCAGACAAATGACACCATCATTGTATTACACCAGCCTGCTAAGACAGCATTGCTACTACACACTGCCCAGGCTGTCACGTGACACACTCACAAACCCCTGGGAAACACACACACACACGCTGGGGCAAAGTCTCCTGGGCCTTGTGCCTGCAATAATCTTTTACCACTATGCAAAGTGGAGGCAAAGTGTTTCTGATCTGGGTTTGTTTAGCATATCTTTGCACAGCGGTAAAAGGCCCCACCAGTGGCAAGGCAGAGATGCCAGCCCCCCCATTCTCTCTTCCACACGCAGTGAGACGTGTCTCGTCTATGCCCCATTTTGCCAGGCGAGCAGCCAGCCCCGGCTTAGAAAAGACATTCCAAATTGCCAGAGTTTTGCCCTGGCACCCAGGTTCGTGGCCATTAATGCATTAGAGACCGAGCAGAGCAAAGCTTTGGGGCGGGGTGTGAGGATTTAGGGCTGTCGTCATGCGGATGCCCTATCTCCAGCCCCAAATGTTCCAAAACTCACGCATATGGCTCCAAAAAAAAGCAGGAGATTGAAAAAAATAACTAGTTGGGGAGGGCTCTGAGTTACTTTAGAGAATTCTTTCCCAGGTGTCTGGCTGCTGGGTCTTGCCCACACGCTCAGGGTCCAACTGATCGCCAGATTTGGGGTTGGGAAGGAATTTCCCCCCGGCTCAGATTGGCAGAGAGCCTGGGGGATTTTCGCCTTCCTCTGCAACATGGGGCATGGGTCATTTGCGGATGTAAATGGGGGATTCTCTGTAACTTGACATCTTTAACCCATGGTTTGAGGACAGCAGTAACTCAGCCAGAGTGTAGGGGTCTGTCACAGCAGTGGGTGGGTGAGGTTCTGTGGCCTGCGATGTGCAGGAGGTCAGACTAGATGATCATGATGGTCCCTTCTGGCCTTAACATCTGTGAGTCTATGAATTTCCTTTTTCGTTGCCTTCTGGGTTTGGAGCCTTTAGGGGCCAGATCGTCCAGCTTTTCATGAGTGTTTGGGTGCACCCAGCCTGGAAGGGTGCAGTGGATCATTGGGGGATTGGGGCAGGTCACTGACCGTCTCCCTTCTCCTGTGCTAGGTTTGGTTTTCAAACCGAAGAGCCAAATGGAGACGAGAGGCAAAGCTGAAGCTGGAGACTGACCGTGCAGGTGACAATCTCCGTGCATTGCTGCGTCGTGACGCTCCCAAGGGAGCTTTGACAGTCCTGTCCCCTCCGTGCACCTCCTCTCTCCCCGAGTCAAATGCTCTGGTCTGGAAGCAGCCTGTAGACAGCTGCCCAGACACCCCCAGGCAGTCTCTGATGGGCAGCAATGTCATTTATATCATCTGTCCTTCCCATCTCACTCTGCCCATGCAATTCAACCCTTCACTGCCACTGGCATCCAGGACTGGTTCAGCCAACACATTGTCATTTCATTTTCAACCTCTAGGAAAACCTTCTCCCCTTCAAATTCTTGGGCAGCCGCATGGGCTGGGTTCAGTACAGCTGCCACCTTCATGGGCGCCCCCACAGTGCCAATACCAGCTCTCCACGGATGCCCAAGCTCTGGGTTAGACATTGGAGAAGACTCTAAGTACTCTAAGGCTAGTGGAGCACAGGAATATCTCACCGAGGGAGGCCGTGCAAGCCCTCTTTTAAGAACAGATCAGCCAAACACCTGTCAGGGATGAGTTACATGTATTTGGGTTTGCCTCAGCAAAGTGGGGGGAAAGGGGTGGACTTGATTCCTTAAGGTTCCTTCCAGCCGTTTGTAGGATTCATACCTATGAAGATTGTTCTGTGGCGCTCTATGAGATTCTTGCCCCGGAAGTTGGTAGAGAGACGCCAAGATCATTTTTAATAAGGAAGTTGGAGAAGGGATCCAGGAGTCAGGATGCCTGGTTCTATTCCCAGCTCCGGGAAGGAGTGTGAGCTAGTGGCTGAAACAAGGGACTGGGAGTCAGGACTCCTGGGTTCTGTTCACGGCTCTGTGGCTGACGTGCTGTGTGATCTTGGGCAAGTCACTTCACTTCTCTGCACCCCAGTTATGAAATGGAGGTGATGACTTTCCCCGGTGGACGGGTGGCTGTGAGGCTCGTGAATGTTTGTAAAGCACGTGGCAGCCGTCGCTAGCGAAGCGTCCATACGATATTCTCTTCCTTGCCTCGCCCAGGGTCGTGGTGTGACTGGATTCTGTCCCCCTTTGCACCAACTCCCCAGGCCTTTGCTGCTTTTCATCCGTCCTCAATGACCGACACCATCTCCACACAGGTAGGCAGTGTGCCCAGATCTCCCCCTGGGCCAGCTCTGCCTGGGAGGCTAACCCTAGACCCAGGGTTTTTCCCGTTTCCGGTGTAATCCACAGGCTTCCCCTCTGCCCGCCAGACCCACCCCGTCAGCCAGCAACGGGGCTCTGGCCCTTCTCCCAGGGGATGATCCCGGCTGGATCCACCCCGTCAGGACGGTGGATTAGAGTATAGCAAACTAAGACCCCCATGAGTTCTGAATGGGCGCGTCCACACGGGGGTTTAATGCACTTTAACATCACAGCGTTAGTTAATGCATTTTAACTCTCCGGAGGGCTCCCACGTAGACGAGTCCTGAAGGAGCAAAGCAGCTGGATTCCTGTGAGAGAGGAGCTGGCCCGGAGCAGGCTGGGGCCCTGAGTCTGGAGCGTCCCATCAAGCATGGCCTTGCTCCTAGCAGGGTGCTGGTGGCCGCTGCCCAGCGATGTTCTCTGGGTGACCTTCCCAGTGGGTGACGACTCTCTCCTTTCTGCTCCCCTCACAGCACCTGGCTGCCTCCCCAGACACCCCCAGCTTCACTGTCTACCCGGGGACCTCCCAGCCACTGCATCTGAGCGCCTCTCCGCCCGGCGCTTGGGAAGAGCCTTGCTGTGGTAAGTGGGGCTGGACGACTCCAGGCCTGGCTCCTGCACCGCGTGGTTTCCACAGCGTCCCCGGCTCAGCCCGTGGGGTAATAGGGCCAGGGACGTCTGTCCTCCACTGCTCCATGGGAGGGGGTGGATAGCTCAGAGAGGGCACAGATGAGTAACCCAGAGGGAGAGCACCCCGTGCCTCTGCCCCCCACAAGGCTCCAGTGACAGGGGAGAAGGAGTGAAGTCCCCCTCTTTCCCTCCTCTGGAGACTCCATCTCAGGCAGAAAGAAGACCTCAGGGGTGGGGAGGAGACAGGCAGGGCACCTGGGGGAGGGGATCCCAGGACAGCCCCCACCCATCACTGCCATGTGCACCCAGCTCTGAAGGCCTCTCCTCCAGGGATGCCCCCAGCTCCAGGCTCGCTGGGGATTCACCCAACCCCAGTTAGAAGGGGAAGAACCAAATGACATGGGCCTGGCTGATCCTTTGTTCTTTCGCTGCAGGGCTGGCTCCCGGGGGCACTCTGCCTCCAGCTTCTTGGAGGCCAGCTCTGGCCCTCCCTCCCTTGGACGCCTCACCCTTCGCTCTCCCCGGTGGTGCCCCGCAAGTCCCCTTCTCTCTGCCGCCCAGTGCCACAGCGATGCCCCCCTTGCACCCTCCTACTCCCCCTCTGCTGTCCAGAGCCCAGTTCCTCTCCGAGGATCGGACGCCTGGGTTCCATCCCCGCAACCCCGGCTCAGCAGCAGCCTTTGGACACTTCCACTCCAGGCTTCAGGGCTTATGATGTTTCCCTGGTGTACTCGGAAGGCAGGAGGCCCCAAAGATGGGCTGCCCTGCCCCTTGTTGACTTGCAGCCGGGCGGGAGCCCACATAACCCCGTTGTCTAAACCATTCCCTAAGGGGAAATCTGACGCTGAACCTGGGCTCAAGGCGTCTAAGCAACTTCATGGCCCCGATGCTGCTGATTGTCATTAGAGATGTACCTCCCCATCGCTGCGAGCTGCCCGCTACCCCGGAGAACACTCAGCTGTTAGACCCCTCCCCGTCAGCACGCACTCCCGCAGCCATGGGAGGATGGGCCACAGCCCCTGGGGCTCTTGGCCGGGCTCTCAGAAGGGGCCCAAGCACAGAGATGGGGTTATCCTTAATGAACCACCCTGTCAGGGAGTGTGGGGGGACACAAGGCCCTGCACCCCCGGCTTCCTGCGATTCACTATGGCTCTCAGCCAGCCAGTAAAGCAGAAGGTTTATTTAGAAGACAGGAATATAGTCCAAGATAGGTCTTGCAGGCACAGACAACAGGACCCCCCCCCCAATTAGGTGCATCTTGGGGTCCCAGGGGCACCACAGCCCCCTGGGGGGGGGGGGTCAGAGCCCCGTCTGCCTGCCAGCCATTCCACCAGCCAGCTCCTGAAACTCCCTCCCTTCCCAGCCTTTGTTCAGTTTCCCAGGGAAAGGTGTCACCTGGCCTCTAACCCCTTCCTGGGTTCTCATGCTACATGCTCAGGTATCTTCCCTCGGCCAGTCTCCCATCCCCCAATGCAGACCATCCTAGCCACACTCTCCTGCCTTCCCAGCCAACACTCCCCACTCAGCATTCAAAGACCACATTAAGAACAGTCCCAGTTCGTCACATCTCTCCCCCCTTCGAGACCGAACTGAGCAGGGTCACTTTAGCCAGTGACCCGGGGAAGTTCGAACTACCCCCATTCCCATGGATGCCCCCGCATCCCTCCCATTCCTTGGTGAGAATTACACCAGGCCCTTCCAGTTTCACGCCCCCCCTGAGGTCTGGTGTGCTCGATGACACTCGTAGTTCGCATGGGGGAAGGTTTATGCGGCCTGTGCCTTTTTCCCACCCCAATACCCCTGGGGTTCCAACTGGGCTGGGGTCTTCTCCCAGCGTTCCAGTCTGGAGGTCAGTGATTCGGTCTCTCTTGGTTCAGAGCCCCCCCTTTTGACCTTGGCCACCCTCTGGAAAGGCTCCTCTATGGTTGGCAAGGGTCCTAAGGCCATTTTCCCCTTGTCCCAGGCCTTCCTCCTCCTCTGACAGGGGTCACAGGATGCGCAGTACTGTCAGACAGTAACAAAGACCCCAGGCCAGTAAAAGCTCCGTAGCAGCCTCTGCTGGGTACGCCAGGTTCCCTGGTGCCCTGAGAGGGGAATGTCATGGGCCCGGCACAGCAGCTGGCGGCGATACTTCTGGGGTACCACCAGCTGCCTCCTGAACCCCCCTGACTCCATTTTCCCTGGGGGAGCCCATTCTCGGTACAGGAACCCCTTCTCCCACAGGAACCTTTTCCAGCCACCTCTCTCCATGGTCTGCACCGCACTGAGGTCGGCCAGGTCCCTTATCTTCCGCAAGGAGGGATCTCTCTGCACCTCGGCCTGGAACTCAGCAGCTGGGACAGGGATGGGCACCTGCTCTCTCTTGCCGGCTGGGTCTCTACCCAGTCAACCCTCTGTGGGTTGGGTCTGCTCAGTCTGTCCCTGAGCCTGAGGCACTGGGCCAGTATGTGGCCTCTTTGGCCACAGTGATAGCAGCCCATGTCCCGTGGGTCCCCTTGAGTGGGTCGGATGGACCTGACGCTGGATGTTCCCCTTTGGTGGGCGTTCTCCATATTTCCCCGCTGGGAGGTCCCATGGTGACTCTCTCTCTGCGTTGTGGTGGGACTGTTCCTTTGGGACTCCTCCCGGTTATCCCCTGCCCAACTGTTCACAAACTCGTCGGCCAGCTGGCCTGCGTGCTGCGGGTTCTCTGGTTTTTGGTCCATCAACCATCGCCTCAGGTCGGATGGGCACTGCTCACACACGTGCTCCAGTACGAATAGGTCAAGCAGGTCTTCTTTAGTTTGGGCCCCTGCTGTTCACTTGCAGGCATGCCCCTGCACCCGGTTGGCTAGTTGTAGGTATGTGACCTCACGGGTTTTACGCTGAGTCCGGAACCTTTTCCGGTATGTCTCAGGGGTCAGCCCAAACTCGCGGAGCAGGGCCTTTTTGAACAGTTCGTAGTCCCCTGTCTCCGCCCCTTTCAGTCGGCTGTACACCTCCACGGCTGTGGAGTCTAGTGAGGGGATGAGAAACTGGTGCCTGTCTGCAGGGTCAACCTGGAGCAGCTCGCAGGTATTCTCAAAGGCTGTGAGGAAGGTATCCATGTCCTCCCCCTCCTCACGCTGGGCCAGGAAGCACTTATCAAAGCTCTTTGCAGTCTTGGGTCCCCCCTCGCTCTCCGCAGCCGGGGCCCCACTGCTCCTCAGCCTGGCCAGTTCCAGCTCATGCTGACGCTGGTTCTCCTTCTCTTCCCGCTCCTGCTTCAGTTCTTGCTGCCTTAACTCAAGCTTTTCCTGTCTCATCTCCCATTCATATTCCAGTCGCATCCGCTCCTGGGACAGGGAGCTCCGCCGGGACGATCCCCTGCTGGCCGCCGGGGTCAGGGTGCCCTCAGTATTTTCTGGGCTTCCCCCAACCCCTCCCCTAGGCACAGCTAGGCAGGGTCTCAGGATGTCCTCGGCAGCAGTCTGACCCCTCCCAGCCATGTCAGGCCCCGGGGCCCACGCTGCATCCGCCGGGCGGCTTCCCTCAGGGACAGGGCTCGGTTCATCCAAGCGATCCCTCTCCTCCAGCTGGGCAATGAGCTGTTCTTTGGTGGACCTCCCAGTGCGCAGCCCCCTCTGCCTGCACAGCTCCACCAGGTCGCTCTTGAGGCGTTTAGCATACATCCTCCTGCTGGCCACTCGCCGGCCTGCGCTCTCCGCTTTCCACCGGTCCAGGGGGACCCCTAGTGCGCCAGCCCTTCTTCAGGTCACCCCCTCTCTGCCAGGGTCGAGCGGCAGACTCCTCCGCCCCTGGGACCGCTCGCTGCGATCCCCCGGGGGACCCTGTTACTGCAAAGGTCCTTCTCTCTGGTCACATGCTCCCAGGGGTTAATCGCCCCCTGAAACCATCTCTCTCTGACTCTTCAGCCCACCTGGTCCCCGTCGATCCCCCTTCGCTTTACTGCTCCCCAGTCACTTACTGCAGGAAGCGCCGTCCACGAGGTGCAGTAGATCCCACCGCTGCCACCAGTTGTCACGGAGTGTGGGGGGACACAAGGCCCTGCACCCCCAGCTTCCTGCGATTCACCATGACTCTCATCCAGCCAGTAAAGCAGAAGGTTTATTTAGAAGACAGGAATATAGTCCAAGACAGGTCTTGCAGGCACAGACAACAGGACACCCCCAATGAAGTGCATCTTGGGGTCCCAGGGCACCACAGCTCCCTGGGGGGGGGTCAGAGCCCCGTCTGCCTGCCAGCCATTCCACCAGCCAGCTCCTGAAACTCCCTCCCCAGCCTTTGTTTAGTTTCCCGGACAAAGATGTCACCTGGCCTCTAACCCCTTCCTGGGTTCTCAGGTTACATGCTCAGGTATCTTCCCTCATGGCCAGTCTCCCCTCCCCCAATGCAGACCATCCTAGCCAACCTCCCCTGCCTTCCCAGCCAACACTCCCCACTCAGCATTCACAGATCACACTAAGAACAGTCCCAGTTCCTCACACCCGCGTTGTGAAGCGGGGAAGAGCGAGCCCACAGCCCGTTGTGGGACATAGCAAGCTGGACTTGATTTCACACAAAGCTCTCTGGGAGTGGGGGAAAGGGGGACCCGGAGCAAGGATGTGGGGTGCAGGAGAACAGCAGGATGAGGACCCTGGTCTGCATTTTCTGCCAGTTGCATGGGCCGTGGGTGGTTTGTGTCTTCATTCTCCTCTTCACCACTTCCCTTATCTTGGCCACAGCTTCCACAACCGGGCCAGAAGGGCAAAAAACCAACCATCTCCTGAATGGGGTGTGATGCAGCTCATCACCTCCTAGAGCCCCCCACCCTCACCATCCTCGTAGCTATTCCCTTGGGAGTCGATCAGCCAGACACACCCCAGCGCCTCGGCGGCCGTTTCTCTAAAGCTGCAGTATGTCCCAAGGCGGCTGAGGTGGAATACATTAGGGTACAGACGCCTGCACTCCTCCATGGCTTCACGGGCACTTGCGCCTCAGCTTGTGATGTGCTGGGGGACCAAACAAACGTCTCCGAGACACCTATACACACAGCTAACGAGCTGGCTCTTTGATACCTCCGGAGACCCTGGCTTGAGTTTTCCCTCCCACTCTCTGAGCAGATCCACGCTTGTCCGCTCTCAAACCACAGGGATGTCAGAATCCCCACCCCAGGTCAGACCGGGGTCCAGCCAGCCCGTACCCTCTCTCTGTCAGAGGCCAGCACCAGCTGCTTCAGGCGAAGGTGCAAAGATCCCAGTGGGGAGTGAGACTGGGATTCCCAATGGGTTTATCCGTATCTCACCTGTGTGAGGCAGGGCAGTGCTATTATCCCCCTGGTACAGCTGGGAAACTGAGGCACAGAGAGACTAAGTGACTTGCCCACGGTCATACAGGATCATAGAATATCAGGGCTGGAAGGGACCTCAGGAGGTCATCTAGTCCAACCCCCTGCTCAAAGCAGGATATCTGCCGTGGAGCAGGGAATTGTCCTAGACTAGTATCCTAGCCACTGGCTCATCCTCCCTCTTCTTGGGGTTTCCAGATGTTCGCAGCGTTGGTCTAACTGCTAATACTGGAGTTTTACCCTTGACTTCAACCACAGCAGTTAGGCCAGCACCAAGCACTTTTGGAACTCCCCTTTACAGATTATCCAGCACATAAGGGACGTTTCTTCCCAGGCCCACTTAGTTTAGGGCCTGACCCAATGCAAGAGGGTCTAGATCCTTGATAAATGTTTTATCCTCTCTGGGGAGGACCTTCCTAGCCATACGAATGTCTGATCCTTTTGTTAATAATCCTGCTAAGCCCCGTTCTAAGCCTTGTTATGCAATGTACCAGAGACAATAAATTGTGAAGTAGGTTTGATAATCACTTCTTGTGACCCACCACACGGACATCAGGTTACGCGTCACATTCCAGGAACTCTAGTTGCAACCACTGAAGGCTGGCTCCTACACAGCCCCTAGGTCTAGATGGATTTCCAGCAGCCCTCCCCCAGAGGAAGACCTGTTTTCCCCTTTCCTCCCACTCCAGATCTGAAGGCTGGGTGCACCAAGCATCCCGCTCATCTGACAGTTCCTCCAGCCCTTGGCCATGGCATGGTAGCCGGTGCTGTCCCAGCATGATTTATTATTTGTTTCCAGGACAAAGGCAGGAGAAGGAAGAGAAGGTGTCGGAGATGGATAAGCATGCACCTTAAAGGGCACCTGACTTGTGAATGGGAACCTACCCTGGCGGCCAGTACCACACACCTGGGGAGGGAACAGAGCCCAGAAGTAGTTTTGGCTTGATGCAGCCATTACTGATATTCTCTGGCCTGTGCTTTGCAGGAGGTCAGACTAAGTGATCACAATGGCCCCTTCCGGCCCATACAATAGGTGATTCTATGAAATCCGGGGGCAGGAGCACGCCAAGGTTATTAAAGAACAAAAAACACCTTGTGACCATAGCACCTTCCACCCAACAATCCCAACCGTTAACGGCTGGTCCCCCGGGAACAGTGAAACTTCCCACCCTGTTACAGGTGGAGAAAACGAAGCACAAAGAGCGGATGTGAGTGGATGAGGTCAGACAGGAAGCCAGGACTAGAACTCCATTCTCCTGCGTTGGTACCTCAGCCATGGGACCCTCCTCCCCCTCCCCACCCCAAAGTCCTGCACTTCTACCTCAGCCATGAGACCCTCCTCCACCCAAACTCCATTCTCCTGCGCTTCTACCTCAGCCATGAGACCCTCCTCCCCCCTCCCCCACCACCCAAACACCATTCTCCTGTCTCCTATCCTTGTACCTCAGCCATGAGACCCTCCTCCCCCACCCTCACCCTCCATTCTCCTGAGCTCGTACCTCAGCCATGAGACCCTCCTCCCCCTCCCCTCCCCACCCCAACTTCACCCTCACCCTCCCCCACCCCCACCATTCTCCTGCGCTTCTACCTCAGCCATGAGACCCTCCTCCCCATCCCTCTCCCTCTCCCCCTCCCCCCTCAAACTCCATTCTCCTGTGTTTCTACCTCAGCCATGAGACCCTCCTGCTCCTTCCCCTCCCTCTCCCCTCCCTTTCCTCTTCCACACCCCCCTAAACTCCATTCTCCTGCGTTTGTACCTCAGCCATGAGACCCTCCCTCACCACCCATCACCCATTCTCCTGTCTTTGACCCTTATTCCTCAGCATGTCCAGTGACAGGTGGGGAGCTGAGCGGGCCTCCATGCTATAGCATCACTTGGCCAGGAATCAAGGATGCTGCAATGCCACAGATCGTAGGGTCTCGCGTTCTGCCATGCAGGAGATCCAGGCTCAGTTTCTGGGCGGGTCAGCAGGCGCTGGGCATGCAGAAAGTCCTACCCACCGTACTGTGTGAGGGCTCTAGAACGCCATGGGGGGATCCTGGGTTTGGTTCCTGCTCCAATGTGGTCTGATGAGCAGGGGGGTGAGCACAGGCCGATCTCACTAACGCCAATGGAGGGGTTCAGCACCTTGGACAGTCAGGCCTTAGCGGTCTGGGCTGGCAGGGAGAGACGGCTATTGAGGCCCAGAGGGAAGGGACTAGACAAGTGTCATGTGACCTTTACAGTAACCCCAGACAGCAAATGTGAAAAATTGGGACAGGGGGTGGGGGGGGAATAGGAGCCTATGTAAGAAAAAGACCCCAAATCAGGACTGTCCTTATGAAATCGGGACATCTGGTCACCCTATGGAAGAGCAGCACCACTAAGAACTGCTACCTAGCCATTCGGTCCCTAGTCTGTAACAGTGAATGGGATTCTTCCGTCCTAAGTGCAGGACTCTGCATTTGTCCTTGTTGAACCTCATCAGGTTTCTTTTGGCCCAATCCTCTAATTTGTCTAGGTCCCTCTGTATCCTATCCCTACCCTCCAGCGTATCTACCACTCCTCCCAGTTTAGTGTCATCTGCAAACTTGCTGAGAGTGCAGTCCACGCCATCCTCCAGATCATTAATGAAGATATTGAACAAAACCGGCCCCAGGACCGACCCTTGGGGCACTCCGCTTGAAACCGGCTGCCAACTAGACATGGAGCCATTGATCACTACCAGCTGAGCCCGACGATCTAGCCAGCTTTCTATCCACCTTATAGTCCATTCATCCAGCCCATACTTCTTTAACTTGCTGGCAAGAATACTGTGGGAGACCATATCAAAAGCTCTGCTAAAGTCAAGGAATAACACGTCCACTGCTTTCCCCTCATCCACAGACCCAGTTATATCCTCATAGGAGGCAATTAGGTTAGTCAGGCATGACTTGCCCTTGGTGAATCCATGCTGACTGTTCCTGATCACTTTCCTCTCCTCCAAGTGTTTCATAATTGATTCCTTGAGGACCTGCTCCATGATTTTTCTAGGGACTGAGGTGAGGCTGACTGGCCTGTAGTTCCCTGGATCCTCCTTCTTCCCTTTTTTAAAGATGGGCACTACATTAGCCTTTTTCCAGTCATCCGGGACCTCCCCCATCACCATGAGTTTTCAAAAATAATGGCCAATGGCCCTGCAATCACATCCGCCAACTCCTTTAGCACCCTCGGATGCAGCACATCCGGCCCCATGGACTTGTGCTCGTCCAGTTTTTCTAAATAGTCCCGAACCACTTCTTTCTCCACACAGGGCTGGTCACCTCCTCCCATAAGAACATAAGAACATAAGAACGGCCGTACCGGGTCAGACCAAAGGTCCATCTAGCCCAGCATCCTGTCTACCGACAGTGGCCAATGCCAGGTGCCCCAGAGGGAGTGGACCAATGGGCAATGATCAAGTGATCTCTCTCCTGCCATCCATCTCCATCCTCTGAAAAACAGAGGCTAGGGACACCCTTCCTTACCCATCCTGGCTAATAGCCATTAATGGACTTAACCACCATGAATTTATCCAGTTCTCTTTTAAATGCTGTTATAGTCTTAGCCTTCACTACCTCCTCAGGTAAGGAGTTCCACAAGTTGACTGTGCACTGAGTGAAGAAGAACTTCCTTGTATTTGTTTTAAACCTGCTGCCTATTAATTTCATTTGGTGACCCCTAGTTCTTGTATTATGGGAATAAGTAAATAACTTTTCCTTATCCACTTTCTCCACATCACTCATGATTTTATATACCTCTATCATATCCCCCCTTAGTCTCCTCTTTTCCAAGCTGAAGAGTCCTAGCCTCTTTAATCTCTCCTCATATGGGACCCGTTCCAAACCCTGAATCATTTTAGTTGCCCTTTTCCGAACCTTTTCTAGTGCCAGTATATCTTTTTTGAGATGAGGAGACCACATCTGTACGCAGTATTCGAGATATGGGCGTACCATCGATTTATATAAGGGCAATAATATATTCTTTGTCTTATTCTCTATCCCTTTTTAATGATCCCTAACATCCTGTTTGCTTTTTTGACCGCCTCTGCACACTGCGCGGACATCTTCAGAGAACTATCCACGATGACTCCAAGATCTTTTTCCTGATTTGTTGTAGCTAAATTAGCCCCCATCATATTGTATGTATAGTTGGGGTTATTTTTTCCAATGTGCATTACTTTACATTTATCCACATTAAATTTCATTTGCCATTTTGTTGCCCAATCACTTAGTTTTGTGAGATCTTTTTGAAGTTCATCACAGTCTGCTTTGGTCTTAACTATCTTGAGCAGTTTAGTATCATCTGCAAACTTTGCCACCTCACTGTTTACCCTTTTCTCCAGATCATTTATAAATAAGTTGAATAGGATTGGTCCGAGGACTGACCCTTGGTGAACACCACTAGTTACCCCTCTCCATTCTGAGAATTTACCATTAATTCCTACCCTTTGTTCCCGGTCTTTTAACCAGTTCTCAATCCATGAAAGGACCTTCCCTTTTATCCCATGACAACTTACTTTACATAAGAGCCTTTGGTGAGGGACCTTGTCAAAGGCTTTCTGGAAATCTAAGTACACTATGTCCACCTGATCCCCCCTGTCCACATGTTTGTTGACCCCTTCAAAGAACACTAATAGATTAGTAAGACACGATTTCCCTTTAGAGAAACCATGTTGACTATTGCTCAACAGTTTTTCTATGTGTCTGACAATTTTATTCTTAACTATTGTTTCGACTAATTTGCCTGGTACAGACGTTAGACTTACCGGTCTGTAATTGCCGGGATCACCTCTAGAGCCCTTTTTAAATATTGGTGTTACATTAGCTATCTTCCAGTCATTGGGTACAGAAGCCGATTTAAAGGACAGGTTACAAACCCTAGTTAATAGTTCTGCAATTTCACATTTGAGTTCTTTCAGAACTCTTGGGTGAATGCCATCTGGTCCCGGTGACTTGTTAATGTTAAGTTTATCAATTAATTCCAAAACCTCCTCTAGTGACACTTCAATCTGTGACAGTTCCTCAGATTTGTCACCTACAAAAGCCGGCTCAGGTTTGGGAATCTCCCTAACATCCTCAGCCGTGAAGACTGAAGCAAAGAATCCATTTAGTTTCTCCGCAATGACTTTATCGTCTTTAAGCGCTCCTTTTGTAGCTCGATCATCAAGGGGCCCCACTGGTTGTTTAGCAGGCTTCCTGCTTCTGATGTACTTAAAAACCATTTTGTTATGACCTTTGGAGTTTTTGGCTAGCCATTCTTCAAACTCCTCTTTGGCTTTTCTTATTACATTCTTGTACTTAATTTGGCAGCGTTTATGCTCCTTTCTATTTGCCTCACTAGGATTTGACTTCCACTTTTTAAAGGAAGTCTTTTTATCTCTCACTGCTTCTTTTACATGGTTGTTAAGCCACGGTGCCTAGTGCAGCAGTCTGGGAGCTGACCTTGTTCATGAAGACAGAGGCAAAAAAATCATTGAGTACATTAGCTTTTTCCACATCCTCTGTCATTAAATTGCCTCCCTCATTCAGTAAGGGACCCACACTTTCCCTGACTTTCTTCTTGTTGCTAACATACCTGTAGAAACCCTTCTTGTTACTCTTAACATCTCTTGCTAGCTGCAACTCCAAGTGTGATTTGGCCTTCCTGATTTCACTCCTGCATGCCTGAGCAATATTTTTATACTCCTCCCTGGTCATTTGTCCAATCTTCCACTTCTTGTAAGCTTCTTTTTTGCGTCTAAGATCAGCAAGGATTTCACTGTTAAGCCAAGCTGGTCGCTTGCCGTATTTACTATTCTTTCTACACATCGGGATGTTTTTTTCCTAAAACCTCAGTAAGGGTTCTTTAAAATACAGCCAACTCTCTTGGACTCCTTTCCCCCCCCCAAGTATTTCTTGTTAAGGCAACTCCCATCTTTTCATGTACTGTGTATGTATACCTGCCTACTGTATTTTCCACTCCATGCATCTGATGAAGTGGGTTATAGCCCACAAAAGCTTATGCCCAAATAAATTGATTAGTCTCTAAGGTGCCAGAAGGACTCCTCATTGTTTTAACAAAAAGACAGTCCTTGCCCCTAAGCACTTACAATATAAGAGACGAGACAAGCGGTGGAGACAGACGGGGGGAGCACAAGGAAACAGTGAGACAATACTGGTCAGCATTATAGGCCATGGTCTTTGCACACCTAGACAATGGCATAGTGGCTGCCCGGCCAGTCCAGCAACATATGGGAAAGGAGAGACTCCTCTGTACCTTCCTCCATCTAGAATTCCCAGAGGCACTCGCTAGTGACTTCCTCGCTATCTGCCAGGAGGGTGCCGCTCCGGTCTCCTCGCATGTAGTACCCATTGGGGGCTAGCACGGCCAGGACGTTACTGCCTTGGATCTCCAGACAAAAGTTCAAAGCAAACTTCCCCCACGTCCTGAAGGTGCCGTCTGAGCTCAGAGACCAAAAGCTCCTGCCGCAGGCTGGGGAAGGAAGGAGAGCTGGTGATAGCTCAGGGGTGCACGAGCGGGTCCTTGCTACCGTTCCACCCCCAGGCACGCAGGCCCTGGGCGAGGATTCGCCGAAGAGGCCAAGGGGTTCTCCTGATTGCACTGGGTTTGTAGGTTAGAGCGAGGTCACCAAACTCACATTCACGCCCCAACCAGCCTGGATACTCAACGCTCGTCTTCACCAGCGAATCCCATTTACTCTTGGCCAAGCTATGCACTTTTCTCCTCCCGCTGGGTCCCCTCTCGGAGCCCTGGGCAGTGCTCCAGAGCCAACCGGCTCATTGCCTTAATCACCAACATTTCCATGGGGTGCCTGATGCCCCTGCAACGGCTCGAGTGAGGTCTGCTCCCCCCACCCCCCCGTGATGAGCCAAACATGCTGACTCTGCATCCCCTGCCAGGCCGAGGAGTAAGGACCCAAACTCCACCCCTCTGCTTGGCAAAGGGCTGGTGCCACCCGTCTGCCTCCA
The DNA here is from genome assembly GCF_011386835.1 of Chrysemys picta bellii. Lineage (NCBI taxonomy): Eukaryota > Metazoa > Chordata > Testudines > Emydidae > Chrysemys > Chrysemys picta. The sequence continues at coordinate 3,555,453 of NC_088791.1, forward strand.
GCTGGGAGGGCTGCCTCTAATCTCGGCCCAAGAAGGTGCCCGGAGGCGAATACCCTCCACCCTGCACTCTGGCTTTCCCAGCAGTCTCTGCCTCCGGGGCTGCAGATCTGGTGAGACGGGGAGGGGGCAGCTGGAGCATACGGCAATAGGAGCCTACAGCTTGCTTCCCTCCCCAGCCGACATGCCCCACCCTGGCTACTGCTGCCGCCCCCCTTACCATGCAGCGCTGACCTGCTCTGCCCTCATGGCTGGTCCAGGTCGAGCTGGAGAGCACAGGTGGGTGGGGCTGAGGTCGGGTTCATGTGGGCCCCATTTGCCCTGAGGCAGAGCCGGGCTCAGCACCGAGGGGCCAGGGCTCCCTTACCTTGGAAGTGGTAAATGCCCGGCTTGCAGGGCAGCAGCTCAATGCAGTCGGGGTCCACCAGGTTGCACTGCAGGACGTCATGGCAGGCCGAGCTCCCCACGTAGCCGTACTTGCCGCGCAGCACCAGGAAGGAGCGGTTGGCCAGGCGCACTCCAAAGGCCTCGCCAGGCCCTGCGGGAGGGGAGGGGTGGCAGAGGCAGGTCAGCGGTGTGACGTTACACCCTATATTCTTCATGGAAATATGGTTATGATGTGAATATGGCATAACTAAGCTGTGTTTTATGCAAGATGGGTCATGTGGGGTATCATTGGAAAGGTTCTGATTTACTGAATGTGATTATCTAATTTGTAGGCATGTATCTTTTCTGTATCTAAAGTGCGGGGTATGGACTATGTAACAGTTACAACTGGGTGTGTATTTGGGAGACACCCACCAGACAACAGGCCATCAGCTTTGATGGGCCACTCGGAAGAAACAACAAGACTGTGAAGATACTAATCTCTCTCCTTCCTGGGAGGCGTCCTGGGATGTAGCTGTGACACTACCAGGTCCGGTGGTCTTGTCACCGGATACTAAACGTTACCGGGGACTTCTTGTAACTTTCCACTAAAAGGGAGGGAGGGGGGTCAAATTTGAGAAACAAAAGATTCCCACCTTATGTAAATCCTATTTCAGGGTGGGGAGGAGGGCAAAAGGGGCTCTACTCCATGGCCTGTCTGCCCAAGAAGAAAGACGCCTAAAGACACCTGAAGGGAAAGCGGCAGGGGGGAGGGAGGAGTCCAGACTGAGACTGGGGTCCAGTCTGAAAAGAGATATAACTGGAACTCTGAACCACAGAAACTTTGCAACCTGCCTAAAATAACATTTAGGGTAAGAAATCACATTTCGTAACCTGTTTGTTGAGTGTATTAAGCTTAGCTTGAGGATTTTGTTCTATTTGCTCAGTAATCTGCTTTGTTTTGTTTGTTATCTCTTATACTCACTTAAAATCTGCCTTTTATAGTGAATAAATTTGTTTGGTTTATTATTAAACAGAGCTTGTGCAATTTCTAACTGCGGGGGAGGGCAAGAAGTTGTGCATCTATCTCTTCACATTGAGGGAGAGGGTGAATTTCATGAGTCTGCGCTGTGCAGATCTTTCTATACAGTGCAAGACAGTATTATTTTGGTTTACCCCCAAAAAGGGGGGTGCACGTGAGTGCTGGGTGAGTCCTCTCACACAGAGCTGACATCGGTCTGTTTCTGCAGCACGGTGTGGCCCTACCTGTGTGTGCCCTGCAAGGGGCCGGAGAACCTAAGGAGAGGGACCCCAGGGGCTCAGTGAAACCCCAGTACATCAGGTGGCATCCCAAAGGGGGTCTAGCCCATCCCAAGCGGCTCTGACACACGAGCTCTTCCTTGTCTTCCCGTGCAGGGGGAGAGGCCTGGGGCTGCACCGTGGGCTGGGAGGTGAGTTGAGGAGAGTATCGGCCACTTGAGCTGTTGCAGCCCAGATGTTTCATGCAGCGGTGGGAGGGGGAAGTGAGAGGAGAGGGTGACAGCCACTTGTTACATGAGCGCCTCCTGCTAGTAGAGCCACCGAGGGGAGCTGGCATCAGCTGCCCATACAGGGCTGCCCAAGTGTCGAGACACGGGATTAGCAGGGTGGGGTCTCAGACCAGGGGCAAGGAGGACACTCAGCTCTGGATGCTGACTTATGGGGCTTGTCTTCCCAGTGACGGCCTCTGAACCCAAATTTCACTCACTAAGAATTAAAAGTTCTCCTCGCAATGGTCTCTCTCGCTCCCTGAGGTGCTGGGGGCAGGGCGGAGGCAGCACGCTGAGCCCCTAGGAAGGGAGCGAGACCCTCATCTGTGACCCGACCAGAAGGGAGGTGATGGGCCCCTCAGAGAAATGCCACCCGCTCTCAGAACAAGGTGGGTGGGGGCATATCGGGTAGGTGAGAGACAAGGGGGATGTTGGTGTGAGTGCAGCTGGGTGGGTCCAGAGGCACCTGGCAGGGAGGCCTAAGAACACACACCCCTCCCCACACGGGAGAGGCAACAAGTCCTGAAGTCTCAGCCAAGAGCCACAGAGATGCCAAGGGGCTGCATTGCTCAGCTGTTGGCAGGTTCCTAGGGGTTCCCCCACCCATTCACCTTACCTGGGTGCATAGCACTGGCCACCACTAGCCCAACGGGCATGGTGCCCAGGTACCGGCCATTGAAAGCTTGCAGGAAGATTTTCCCACAATGCCACAGGGCACGGAAGTTGGTCTCTGGCTCCATGCGTCTCCCATTTGCCACTATGCTCTTGAATTTTCTCTGCAGGGAAGGGAAGGGAAGAGGTTAGCTCCCGCCAGCTGTGCCAGGGTGTCCTTCCTACCAGTGCCCTGCCCCGGGAAGTCAGGAGATCCAGGGCTCCACTCTCAACAAGAGCAGGAGGAGGTTCCCGGGGGATCTGGTGGGGGTAGTTTACATCTTAAAGAAACAACATGAATCCTGGCGATACTGCCTTGTATATCCATGTCTCTATTACATGGAATTATCCCTTGTGGCTCATTAAGGGACTATTATAATATCGTGTAAATCGATGGGACGCCCTCCCCTGGAATAGTGTGTTCAGTTCCGGTCCCCTAGAAATAGACGGGGTCCAGAGACAAGCAACAAAACGGTGAGCAAAGCGCCCACTGATTTAGTGGCAGGCTCAGGCTCTCTGGGCCGACAGCGTCGCTCAACGAGCCGGGAGAGGGTTCACTCACCTGGGCCAGGTAGCGGTTGTTAACTGTTTTTAGCTGCACCGCCTTGGTGTCAGGATCGAATTCGTAGTGGAACACTGACTTTGGGGTCACTTTGTCTGAGCCGGCATACACTTCCATGTCTGCACAGAAGGGGAGAAAATCAGGCCAGGTCAAGCCAAATGCACTCAGACCCGGCGCTGTCCGTTGGCTCAGGGTCGATTTGAGATTCGGTTCCCAAATTACAGCAGTTCCTAGAGCTCCCAGTCAGGGATCGGGGCCCCAGCGGTCTATGCTCTCGTTGTTGTATCTTGATTCTTTAAAAACACGAATGAATTTATCCTCCCAACACCCCGGGGAGGGACGAGCGGGGGAGGGGGGGAATCCCCATTTCACATGTGGGGAACTGAAGCACGGAGATTAACGCCCAAAGTGTCAACTGATTGTGGGTGCCCAAACTGAGATGCTGGGGGCTTGATTCTTCCGTGTACATCGCAGTTTATGTCTCCAGCTGCTGTGAGCGCTCAGCCCTTCTGCAAATCAGACCCCAGGTGTCTCAAGTGGGGAACGCAGAAAATGACGAACACACAGCGGCTGCCTGAAAAACCTCGGTTTAAGTGACTTGCCCAGCATCACGCAGGAACTCTGTGTCAAGGCAGGGCCAGAAACCAACTCACCAGAGTGGCTCTCAGCTCTGCCTTAATCCTGAGAGCATCCGTTCCCATCTTTCAGTCCCCGGCCTTACAAACCTACACACGTCCCACAGAGACGACCCGGACCTGCCGATAGCGCGGGGACAGAGTGAGGGCAGCAGCTTCAGCAGATGTTACTGAGCATGCTCAGTCCGTGTGAGGATGCTCCGTACGAGCCACGCAGCAAATCTGGAGGGGCAAGTGACCCCACGTGCCCCCCCTCAACCATTGCCTCTGCCTTCCAATGTCTGCAGCACTGACTCACCCCCGAGCACAGGCCAGGCTGTGCACTGAATGAGGCAGGGGTCCCATGGGGAAAAAAGTAGGTGACCATGTAACTCAAGTCTATCATAAGAATATAAGAACGGCCACACTGGTCAGACCAAAGGTCCATCTAGTCCAGTGGCCAATGCCAGGTGCTTAAGAAGGAATGACGAGAACAGGTCATCATCAAGTGATTATCATACCCCATATGCACACGGGAGGTCGACTTATGGTTGCACAGACCAGCTCAATTCTGGCATTTCCTAACTCTGAGTGCTCTGTTTTGCTCACCTTTAATGTAGGTTTTTTGGATGTAACTTTCCACGTTTAAAAAGAAAGAACATAAAATGTTTCAAAACAAACATTCCATCGTGTAGCAATAAGTCGATCCCCAGGGTTGGGAATCTTTAGATCCACAGCACAGACCTCCACTGGAGCTCGCTGAGTGACTACTGAGAAAACAGCAGTGATAGGCTGTTATCTTCCATATGGACCTGCCACTCTAGGGGGCCGGAGACACAGTTGGCCCATGGGTTTCAGCTATTTGCTGACAGCAGAGGAATGTTGACGCTCAGAAATAATGGATTCATCTCCAGGTTCCACAGGGGCGTGTGCTTTAGCGGTCACAGACCCTTCTGCCCCTGTCCCCACCACTCTCTTTCTGTCCTCTGCTGCTCCATCCCCGCCCTCCCCAACTCCTGTCTCTCTCCACCTAGCTTCTATTCCTCCCCCGGCCTCTTCTTCTGCACACCCCTCCCACACCGCTCCTATTCTCCCTTCCTGCTGGGCTCTTCCCCTGCACCTCCCAGTCCTGCAACTCTTCCTTCCCCTGCCCCCCCATCCCTGTATTTGAGTCAGGCAGCTTCCTCCTTCTCCTCCTCCTCACTGCCAGGTCCCCAGTGGGGCGGGGGGAGGATTTGAGAGCAAAGGGGAGATAGTCTCTCTGCTTGCAGTTCCAGTGCCCAGTGGCACAGCAGCCCCCAGCACTGAGGAGCAGCAAATGGCAGGGAAAGTCCTGCTCAGGCTGTAGCCCATAAGCTAAATTCATTAATAGACTAACCTATAGGATAAGGGCACGCTCAGTCGCTCTGTGCGGGTCATGCATGCACAGTCTGGTCACACACAGAAGCTGTGAAGGGCTGGAGCATGCTCAGTGTATAAGGAATATTCAGAGAATTTAGCTGCTAAACTCTAACAAGTCTCTACTGGGCATACAGGAACTGAGATATTTCAGAGGGTCAGAATTTGTCCAAATTTGAACACATTTTTACCGAGACAGCAAAAGGCACCTCCCTGACAACTAGGTGATGCCTCCTGTCAATTTTCAAGTCCCTGCTCCAAAGCATGGAGGTGATGGAGCAGTACTGCCCACCTCAAGTGTTCAAAAAGGGTTGGACCTTGAAAAATCATAACATTGGCTTTAAAGTCATGAGACTTAAAAATAGCAACATATGGATTCTTTTTACTTGCCTACCGCTGTCATCATCTTTAGGGTTCACATTTTAACCAGGTGGGCTAAAAACTTCCTTTAAAAAAAAAAAGAAAGCAAGCTGAGGTTTTCCCCAATCACATGCCTCCAGGAACTGGGGCTTTAAAAAAAGCAGCAAAAAATGGCAAAACTCACAGTTAAGTTGCAGGAGTTGGCAACCTTGCGAGAGCTTCTCGACGAAGCAGTTTTAAGGGGTTTTGTAACGCTGGCAAAACAACCCACGTCCCCCTAGCCTCGGTCCCAGAAACAGCTGAGTCAATTTATCTGCAACTTCCCAAAAGAAGAGTTTCGCCCGAGGCAGACTCCTGGCATGGGAAATCTCAGCTCAGACTCTGTAAGTGTGGTGAGGTTATAATACCCTGCTTGCCGTTACTTATTGTGGAAAGTGTGAGCTTTCACTGTAAGCGTTACATGCCCCACTGTCTCTGCTCTGCCTATTACTGTCTTTTAAAGTGTTGAGTGCTGGTTATTGCTAGATCTGATGAGCAAGCCCTGTATGTCTCTCAAAACAGATACCACATGGGCAGTGGCCAGACAAGCTCCCCCCGCACTACTCTGCCAAGGTATACAGCCCTGTCCTGGAGAGATCGCTGTAGAGAAGAGCAGGGAGATCCCTCTCCATGGCCTATTCAATCCTCCGTCCCCTGCTAAGGACAGCAATGGGGGTGCCACTGATGCTGGTGGGTTTTTGTGATGTAGGCACACATCCCATTCTGAGACATCCCACCACCACCCCCGCTCACTCCCGCCCACCCCATTTCATGTGATGCCCTCTCATGGGTGTTTGGCCCCTTGTAACAGCTTTGCCATGGTTGGGATGTGAACGGGTGTGTGGACTCTCGCTGTGTGGCTCCATACCCCAGCTATCCTGCACCCCGAAATAATCCTATTAAAAAGTGAACCACCTAGATTCTACCCCAGCTTATCCTCTGTGCAACCTCACTGCAGTCAGGGGTGGGCTTCACAGGGCAAAGGCAGGGCAGGACTTGTCCAAAGAACTGTTGGTCAAGGGGGCATGTCCTGGCATCCTTCAGCTGGGCCCTCCACACATGCTCAGACTGGAAAATGGAATTTACTTGCCACATATGATGGACACGTATCTCTTGGCCTTAGTTTTCAGACTGACCCATTGTGGACACCTCTTTATAACGAACCACTCTTCCTCCTCTTTGGGGTTGTCTCCCAGGCACAAACGCCCCCGTTTGCCCTGAGGATACAGGACAAACCCATCTTGGTCGCTCAGGAAAGCCAGGCACCTGGGCTTGAGGTTTAAGTTGAAGGCCGTCTGTGCAGAGGGTTTCTTGGCTAGCTTCTCTGCTCTGGAGACGTATTTGTGGCTGGAGGTCTCCAGGTGGTACATCCCGTTCCTGAACCGTAGCACGAAGCCGCACTCTTCCAGGTAAGGCACCGGGGTGTCGACCCACACCCTGTCCAGGACTGCATCAGCTCGGGCGTAGCATCGGTGGGTGGGGTTGTACAGCACGATGTGGACATGCATGGCCAGCTGGGGCAGCCACTTGTGGTAGGAGGATGGGCTCTGGGAAACGCAGAAAACATCCTCCCCGTCGGACTCCAGGTACTTCTTGCTGTCCAACAACTGGAGAGTCCACTTGCCACTGCGATGGAGCTCCAGCAGGAACTGGCTTTGCTGGACAGATGCTGGCTTCCCGCACCGGACTGATCCGTCAGGATCCACTACGAGATAGCGGCCCTGATGGCCCAGCAGCTCCACCACTGTCTGCTTCCCCTGCTTCATGGTGACCTGCAGCTCCCAGATCTGTGAGGAAGCAATGAGACAGAGTCAGCTGATTAGTTCTGGCCATGAGCTGTGACCTGACATGCCCGCTGCTTCTAACCTGTCTCCAGGTGTCTGCAGTGCCAGTGACCCACCAGGGTCATCCCACTGCCCCGATTGCTAAGTGTTCTTCCTAGGACCCAGTGCAAACGTCGCCTTCCAGAGCTCCATGCCACTCGCTCCTTGCCCCACCGTCGCCAGAGACAGTGAGCAATCCCCTCCTTTGGAGGTGCAAGCCCTGTCATTCCCAGAACACAAATACAGCTCCCTCTGCCTCTCACTCACACACACACACACGTACGCACAGCACCATGCACCCGCTCCCTGGGAGGCTGCTGGCGGCTTCTCCTTTCTGTACAATAAAAACCACTCTCTGCATCTCCAGGGCCCTTCACAGCCAGGACCCCAAATAGCTCCCAGATCTCGCTGTGCCCTATAACCTCCCCACATGCCGCCCTGCCAAAACAGCCAGCCACTTCTACGGTCTAACTCCCTCCAAGCGTTCTGCCTGTTCTCCCCCACCCCTCGGTGAAACGCTGGCCCCTCGCTGCCTCTGGAACTGTCTGTCTGCTGTGCTCCCAGTCTGACGCCCAGCTGAGCAGTTAGCCAGCTCCCTCCTCAATGCCAGCTCTTCTCACCCTTCCATGTCTCCCCCACCTCTCTGCGGCACGTTCCCAACACCAGAGTTTGGGATGCTGCGAGACAGCTGTACCTACATTGCCCCATTTAAAATTGAATGGCCCTGGAACATCGGCTTTCCCGTGCTATTAGCCGGGCTTTCCTGGGAGACTCCTGGGTTAATTGCCATGAAACAGGAAGTGGCAAAGGGAACACAGATCAATGCAATGCAGATTGCTGGGGAGAGGCATGTGGTGGATGTCCCCGGGATCAGGTTAAGTCCCATCTTATTTAACAGGCTCATTAATAACCCGGAGAAGGCCATGGACCATGAATGACGTTAGCCAAGGTCAGTACATTCAGAGCTCAGGACAGAGTTAAAATACAAAGGGCCCTAATGAGGTGGAAGCCTGGGCAGGACTCACAGATGGAGCTAATCCAAAATCCAGCCCCGCAGTGGGAAAGGGGAACGTGGGAAACAGCATTGGCTAAAGAGACCTGTGGGACAGGAAGGAGCAAATGAGGGGTGAGTTTCCCATGTGCTGTTCCAGCAAAAAAAAGCCAGCGCAGTTTGGGGGCTGCCTGTGGCGAGACATGGGACAGGGACGGGATAGTTCCTCCCTGCACCGCTGGGGTACAGACACACCTGGAATACCGAGCACAGAGCTTGACACCTCAGTATCAGAAAGGGACTGACAGCTCAGGGGGAGTTTAGAGAAAAGCAACCAAAGGGAGCAGGAGCCGGAGCAGGGGAAGCCTGGGACACTTATTGCTAGACTGGACAAAGCAAACACAACCTGCCCCGTCCCTCCCGGCTCTCACAAGGCCACAGTGGACAGCAGCAGCTGGATTTAGGGCAGCTGGCTGAAGCCACAGCCTAGGCAGACTGAAGTGATGCTGGTGGGGAGCTAGCAACCTGCTGAAGAATTTGCCAGTGCCATAAAATCACCCCCCATTGAGGGCGTCTGCTGTCAGGTCACCAAGATCTCGGCAGCCTTGGTGTCCCCTAGACTCTGCACTGCTCCTGGATGCACAAGTAGCCACGCCCATGGAAAACACCCTTATCCACCTGTGGCTGTGTGAGAGACTGTGCCCTCTGCTGCTGGATTTGGATTGGCCCCAATGGTCCCATGTTTGTGACCTCCCCTCAGCTTGGCTATTAGGAGCACAGGATTTGCCAGACTGGATCAGACGCCAGGGGTATCTAGCCCAATATCCTGTCTCTGACACCAGCCAGCCCCAGATGCTTCAGAGGAAGGTATAAGAATCCCGCAGTTGCAGACGTGGGATAATCTGCCCCGCCCCCCAGCCCCACATATAGGTCTCATCTGGGTCATAGTATCATAGAATATCAGGGTTGGAAAGGACCTCAGGAGGTCATCTAGTCCAACCCCCTGCTCAAAGCAGGACCAATCCCCAACTAAATCATCCCAGCCAGGGCTTTGTCAAGCCTGACCTTAAAAACCTCTAAGGATGGAGATTCCACCACCTCCCTAGGGAACCCATTCCAGTGCTTCACCATCCTCCTAGTGAAATAGTGTTTCCTAATATCCAACCTAGACCTCCCCCACTGCAACTTGAGACCATTACTCCTTGTTCTGTCATCTGCCATCACTGAGAACAGCCGAGCTCCATCCTCTTTGGAACCCTCCTTTCAGGTAGTTGAAAGCAGCTATCAAATCCCCCCTCACTCTTCTCTTCTGCAGACTAAACAAGCCCAGTTCCCTCAGCCTCTCCTCGTAAGTCATGTGACCCAGCCTCCTGCTCATTTTAGTTGCCCTCCGCTGGACTCTCTCCAATTTGTCCACATCCTTTCTGTAGTGGGGGGACCAAAACTGGACACAGTACTCCAGATGAGGCCTCCCCAATGTCAAATAGAGGGGAACGATCACGTCTCTTGATCTGCTGGCAATGCTTCTACTAATACAGCCCAAAATGCCGTTAGCCTTCTTGGCAACAAGGGCACATTGTCAACTCACATCCAGTATCAGAGGGGTAGCCATGTTAGTCTGAATCTGTAAAAAGCAACAAAGGGTCCTGTGGCACCTTTAAGGCTAACAGAAGTATTGGGAGCATAAGCTTTCCTGGGTAAGAACCTCACTTTTTCAGATGCAAGAAGTAACCCCTAGGTCCTTTTCTGCAGAACTGCTGCCTAGCCAGTCGTTCCCCACCCTGTAGCAGTGCATGGGATTCTTCCATCCTAAGTGCAGGACTCTGCACTTGTCCTTGTTGAACCTCATCAGATTTCTTTTGGCTCAATCCTCCAATTTGTCTAGGTCACTGTGGACCTTATCCCTACCCTCCTCTCCCCCCAGCTTAGTGTCATCCGTGAACTTGCTGAGGGTGCAATCTATCCCATCATCCAGATCATTAATGAAGATGTTGAACAAAACAGGCCCCAGGACTGACCCTTGGGGCACTCCGCTTGATACCGGCGGCCAACGAGACATCAAGCCGTTGATCCCGACGAGCCATTGAGCCCAACGATCTAGCCAACTTTCTACCCACCTTATAGTTCACTCATCCAATCCATACCTTTTTAACTTGCTGGCAAGAATACTGTGGGAGACCGTATCAAAAGCTTTGCTAAAGTCTAGGTAAATCATGTCCACTGCTTTCCCCATATCCACAAAGTCAATTATCTCATCATAGAAGGCAAACAGGTTAGTCAGGCATGACTTGCCCTTGGTGAATCCATGGTCTCTTATAGTTGGAGACTGGTTTAAACCCTGAAACACAAGGTTTACTATCTCCTGCCAGAATTATTATTGTCATTAATTATGATAACTCTGGATAATCTTGTTATCCATATAAATGTCCAATCCATTTTGGAATCTTATTAGCCTCCAGGAATTTCTGTGGCAGTGAGTGCCACAGGTTAATGACCCCTGGCGTGAAAAGTATTTCCCTTTATCAGTTCTGAAATTTCCATCTTTGAATTTCATTGAGTGTCCCTTTGTCCTTGGGTTATGAGCCAGAGAGAACAGAATCTCCCACTCTATACCTGGCTCAACCCTACAGCCATTTTAAATACGGGGACAGCCTGTGCTACCTTCCAGTCCTCTGGAATAGTCGCTGTCACTGATGAGAGATTAGGAACTTTTGGTAGCAGCTAATCTACATCACACTTGAGCCCCTTTGTTGTAATTCCCTGTACTTATGTGTGAAACCAACGACCTGAAGAAAGCTACAACTAGTTCAGAACACAGCAGCCTACCTGCTCAGCAACACAAACCACCAAGCGCCCATCACCCGGCAGGCCTCACTGAGAACCCAGCCCCTCGTACTGTGGCCTCTGCATTGGCTCCCTGTCGGAGACTGGGTCACATTCGAGTGTTTGGTCCTCCCCTTCAAAGCCCTCCAAGCTCCCTGAGGCACCATCTCACCCTGCATGGCCATGGCCTCACCCCACAGCTACATCCCACTGGAGCAAGAGAACCGTCAGCGCCACAGGTGCAGTAGGCGTGAGTGCGAGACAGGGCTTTCTCAGCTGCTGGCCCATGCAGCGGGAGCTTGCTCCGGGCAGAGAGCAGGATGGGTGCTGCTGTAACAGGGTGATTAGCCCCTTTAAGACCCGGGGGCCAGCCGGCTCTGCTCAGTTATCAGACTCCACTGGGAAGGAAGTAAGGGATTACAAAAGCCAGCTGCTGGCTCAGTTGAGGAACGAGCTGAATCACCGTTGGCTTCTCTGGTAGGGCTTGGAGAAGGTAATTCCCAGGCAGATGGCCTGGAGGAGGACCAAGGAGGTGTAGGAGGGAGATGGGCTCCTGCAGTAGCCCCTGAAGCAGGAGGGTCTGAGACGGTCCCCCAAAGGGGAGGAACTATTTTGTGTTTGAGGTTTTTCCTGCGTTCTACACTGGGAGAATAAACCTGTATCTGGCAAAGACTCTGGGTGAGGCAGTGAGTCCTTCATGAGCCAGGAAGACAGGCCAGCAGCTACAGGCAGCTACCCCATTGGCTTCAGAGCCCAATACAAAACCCATTTCTTCATCCTAACCTCCCTGTAGTAACACCAGCAATACAAAACAGGCTGGCAAAACACACCCCAATGAGAGAGCTCTCGTGTGCGTACTACAGAATTCTGGGAGGCTTTTAGAGGATATGTTAATAGACATCATATGAAAACCTGTCTAGATGGATAGATTGTACACTCGCACCCTGGCCTGCCATGGAGGTGGAGGTGGAGGTGACGCAGACCAGACAGAACATTTCCATTGTCCTCAAGCTCTCTGCTTCTATAATAAAGACGACCAGCTTGTGATCTGATCACTGACTGGCACCAGAGCTGGCAGAAAATTGTTTTCCTGTCCTGCAAAAATGTAGGAGATCTCAGACATTTTTCCCACCCCAAATCAGGATGAAAGGTCAAAGTTTGAAAAAAATGTTGTGAACCAAAAATAATTTTTAAAAAATTGATTTAGTCCAGTCAAAATGTTACATTTTGATCATTTCAAAACGTTTTTTATTGGATTCGGATCACTTCTTTTTTAAAAGAAACGTGCTATAATTAGGTTACATTTCAAATTAAAAAGGTCATTTAGAACTGAACAAAATAAAATGTTTGTTTTGAAAATGCCAAAATGGGACCTTTTGACAAATTTTTTAAAAACAGTGATTTTTTTCAAGTTGAGAAATGCATCAAAGATGACCCTTTTCCACATAAAGTTTTAATTTTGACAAAAAAAAAATTTCCTTGACCAATTCCTGACTAGCTCTACTTGAGGCCATAGTTCAACTTCATATTTAAGATTCCTGTCCGAGGACCAGCATGTATCTGTCTCGATACCGCATCCTCCACGGAGCTAGCACCTTCACAAGGCGAGCTCTGGCTGCACATGAATGCACCTCCCTCCTGCACAGAGGCAGGATCTGGGCCTTGCATACATCTACTCCCCACACAAGGACAGGAGTCAGCTGGCTTTCTGCTGAATAAGGTGATAGGAAACAGCCAGCATGGATTTGTAAAGAACAAATCGTGTCAAACCAATCTGATAGCTTTCTTCGATAGGATAACGAGTCTTGTGGATAAGGGTGAGGCTGTGGATGTGGTATACCTAGACTTTAGTAAGGCATTTGATACAGTCTCGCATGATATTCTTATCAATAAACTAGGCAAATACAATTTAGATGGGGCTACTATAAGGTGGGTGCATAACTGGCTGGATAACCATACTCAGAGAGTTGTTATTAATGGTTCCCAATCCTGCTGGAAAGGCATAACAAGTGGGGTTCCTCAGGGGTCTGTTTTGGGACCAGCTCTGTTCAATATCTTCATTAACGACTTAGATATTGGCATAGAAAGTACGCTTATTAAGTTTGCGGATGATATCAAACTGGGAGGGATTGCAACTGCTTTGGAGGACAGGGTCATAATTCAAAATGATCTGGACAAATTGGAGAAATGGTCTGAGTTAAACAGGATGAAGTTTAACAAAGACAAATGCAAAGTGCTCCACTTAGGAAGAAAAAATCAGTTTCACACATACAGAATGGGAAGAGACTGTCTAGGAAGGAGTATGGCAGAAAGGGATCTAGGGGTTATAGTGGACCACAGGCTAAATATGAGTCAACAGTGTGATGCTGTTGCAAAAAAAGCAAATGTGATTCTGAGATATATTAACAGGTGTGTTGTGAGCAAGACACGAGAAGTCATTCTTCCGCTCTACTCTGCTCTCGTTAGGCCTCAGCTGGAGTATTGTGTCCAGTTCTGGGCACCGCATTTCAAGAAAGATGTGGAGAAATTGGAAAGGGTCCAGAGAAGAGCAACAAGAATGATTAAAGGTCTTGAGAACATGACCTATGAAGGAAGGCTGAAAGAATTGGGTTTGTTTAGTTTGGAAAAGAGAAGACTGAGAGGGGACATGATAGTTTTCAGGTATCTAAAAGGGTGTCATAAGGAGGAGGGAGAAAACTTGTTCACCTTAGCCTCTAAGGATAGAACCAGAAGCAATGGGTTTAAACTGCAGCAAGGGAGGTCTAGGTTGGACATTAGGAAAAAGTTCCTAACTGTCAGGGTGGTTAAACACTGGAATAAATTGCCTAGGGAGGTTGTGGAATCTCCATCTCTGGAGATATTTAAGAGTAGGTTAGATAAATGTCTATCAGGGATGGTCTAGACAGTATTTGGTCCTGCCATGCAGGCAGGGGACTGGACTCGATGACCTCTCGAGGTCCCTTCCAGTCCTAGAATCTATGAATCTATGAACTGCTGGCACAAGACTAGTGAATATTGGAGGCGCTCCCTGTCTGAGGAGTGGATGTGTGCAGAGTGAACGTGTAACCCAGCGTAGGAAGTTAAATGGTGCTTGATCCACAGGAATTAACTGTTCCTTGGGGATGGACGAAGGCCAATGAAGGTGATGCCACTGTCACTGCCTAGGCTCTCATGGAGAACCAGGATTCTGGGGGATGCCCCGGTCACTGCATGTGCCCCCACCTCAATCTGGGACCATGCTGGTGCCCAGCGGGCGGAGTGCTTGGCTGGAGGAGCACTATGGGAAACCTGCTCTGGAAAGCTATATCCCATAGGGCAGCATTTCCCAAATGCGGCCACCGTGGCCACATGTGGCCACCAGGGGTTTTTCCTGTGGCCTCGACAGCCTCTTGTGCATAGATGGGGGAGGTGGCAAAGCAGCAGCCCCTCCCTACAGCACCCAGGGGCTCCAGGGGCAGGCTTCAGCCCGCCTCCCCGGTTCAGCCATGGGACTCCGGCGGTGGGCTTCAGCCCTCCACCCCACCCCTCCCAGCTTCAGCTGCAGGGCTCCACCCCCTCCCATCTCCAGCTGTGGGGCTCTGGCTCTGGGCTTCAGCAGGGCTGGCCTTACAGGCTCTGTGGTCAAGAGGCAAGGAGTGGGGTGAGCCTGGGGGGAGAGGCCATGGAAGGGAGCCTGGGGCAATAGTGCGGGGCCAGGGGAAGGCAGCGGGGGCCAGAGGCACCAAAATACAACTGTACATTATTTTTATTATTGGGTCTGCACACACGGAAAAAAAAAAAGCAACATAAATCAATTACCATGATTTGGATGTGTCTATGTGCATATTTATTTTGTTTTTCCTAAAGTTAATTCAGAATTTTAGGAAAATTTGTCAGGGCGGCCACCAGCAAGAGTTGGAGGCTGCACTCCAAGGCCACCAAACAATGTGTTGTGAGAGCCCCCGCATAGGGAGTGTAAAGGAATGCTAACCTGTATGGGATATTCGGCCACTAGAGGGTGCAGTGTGCAACAGTCCTTACCTGGGCTAACCTAAGCCACACCTGGCAGCCCATTAAAGGATCCTACAGTGACCCATCTTGTCTCTTTCTACATTGGGAGCTCTGTCACCAGGCCGTGTCTGGTTCAAGAGCCTGCCCTGAAGCCTACCATGCACAAGCAATACATGACACGGTGTCAGAAGTACCAGCAGCCCAACTGGTGCCGGAGGACAACAAGAACCAGCAACAAAGGATGCAAACAGAAGAACAAAAAGCAACAACAGTTGCAGGCGTCAGTGGCTCTACTGGGTCTAGAACGGTCCTTGGCTCCTCCAACAGCCTATGTGACATCACAATCCCTCAGCGGTGACAGCCAGAAGCCCTGGGAGCAGTGTGGACTCTTTGCCATCTTAATTCCCTGCTCTGGAAGCAGCCAGGGTGGTCAGGAACAGAGCCATCCAGACACGCTGCAAACACCTCCCTGAACGGGGGCTCTTGGCTAGTCTGCTCCTGTGCCTGGCACCTCTCCCAGCCCCTGGCCATCATCTGCTGAGAACTGACCGACTCCAATCCAGACAGCTGGAGAACTCTGAAGAGCCAGCCGGTGGAACGCAGGGACCTGCTGGGAGAGGCGGCGATGGACAATGGGCCCAGCTCAGATTGTTCAGTGGTGGAGCAAGAGGCTGACGCAAACCGTCATGGAACGGCAGCTACCAGAAGCTATCACTGGTGTGTTTGGCAGCTGACAGTGCACCTGAATGGAGAGACTGAGGAGCGTATAACGTCCTGGTGAGAGCGACAAAGGCTGGCCCTAGATAAAATGGTGCCCCAGGTGAGATGTGTCTTCGGCACTCCCCCTCCATTTGTTAAACTTTTGAATACCTAATTTTTTATTGCATTTGTAGCCCATTTCACGACTCTGATGCACGATTTGCATGCATGATTTATCCCTTTCATATAAGACGATACATTTGCAGGCTAGGATCTGTAAATCGGTATTTATTCATACCATGTATAAGGAAATTTTAAAAAATAGTTTCCACTAAGCTTATAGAAACTTTTTAATTTTAAGACTAACTGAAAGGTACTAACATCAAGAACTGGAACTGTGCACCCACGTTGGGCGGACCAGCACTAAATAGTGGTACAGTAGGTGACAGCCTTAGAATGTTACCCTAGTGCTTTAGTTCAAAAAGTCGCTTTTCTCACCTTTGCCCTCGTGAACTGAAGCACAGCGTCAGAGAGTCGCTACTTACACTCTTCAAGACTTAAAACACAAGTACACTTTCACAATTACACAACAAAACAAGGTTCACAATACCACAGCTGGGCTCTACTGGCGACGCCCCGCC
Organism: Chrysemys picta bellii; assembly: GCF_011386835.1. Lineage (NCBI taxonomy): Eukaryota > Metazoa > Chordata > Testudines > Emydidae > Chrysemys > Chrysemys picta. Next base: position 3,571,936 of record NC_088791.1, read on the forward strand.
CCTTAGATACCTGCCAGGGCGTGACTGACAACATTCTGGGAGGTTCGAGGAAAAGGTAGTTCTCGGAAAGTCTGGAAGGTTCCACGAGATCCAGAACATTCTAGGAGGTTAGTGAAAAATGAATCCACCCACGGAATACCTGAAACATGTTACCTCAAACATTCTATCTTCCCTTTTGGCCTTAACAACAGGCAGTCGCTGCCCCTAAATCCGGCCCTGAGAGAGAGAGACGCAGGCTCAGTTTGCATCATGGTGAGAAAAATGCTCGAGGGAGCGATTTGTGATAGTCAATGTTAAGAAATAGGGCCCTGAGCTGAACCCCAGCCAAGCCACAGGGAGCCTCTTACCGCCAATGAGCCCTAGGTGTGCCCAGTGTAGCTCTGCTGATGGCGAGGGAAGGGGAAAACTCCCTGAGTGTCTGAGAGGGGTAAACACGGGGAGCAGGGACTGCTTGGTGGGAGCTGCTCATTTGCCAAGCTGGGGGGAAAGGGGCTATGGGAAAACAGGAGCCCTAATGGGGTGAGAGCAGGAAAGGGACCAATGGGGCTGAATCTCAGTATTTGGCTGTGGGATAATCTCCCAGGAAAGGGGCAGGAGCCCTATGGCTTGGGGCCTTTGGCAGGAGACAGCTCTGGGGACTAGGCTGTAGGGCACAGCCCCGCACTTGCCTCGCGGAGTGGGGGACAGAGACTCGGATAGGCCCTAAGCTCTATATTGAGCCAGGGCTGGGCGCTCCCCTAGCCCAGACATGCCTGGAGTTCAAGCCTCACTGCTCTCGGTGCACTGATGGGGCTAGCGTTCCTCGTACCAGCCAGGTGAGAGCCTCTCACTCTGCAACCCAGTGGTCTGCACTAAACCACATGGGAAACGCAGCTTCCATTTCTGCCCCTTCCCCCCGCCCCCAGCTGCACCACTGCGAGACCCTGCTTCAAGTTGCTTTATAACCTTGCCAAGTTTCACCCACGTGGGATGACATTTTCCATGCAGCGTGTCCATCTCTGGCTGAAATTTTGTTAAAAAATTGACCCAGAATGGGTTAGCCATTTCCATGAACAGGCTAGGGAAAAATGCGCTGTTTTGCCCATATTAAAAACACTCTGGCAACTTTTGTTTTGAACGCTGTTAAAGCTTTAAAATCTGTAGCTATAGCTTTAAAATCTACTCAAATGTGACCAAGCTCTAAGCCTTTGGGAATGAGCAGGACTTTCCCTGCAATGGCAGCTCTGGGCTGTTCCCGGCAGTGCAGGGTTCAGGTCCAGCCATGTGGACTATGAGCAGGGGGAGGCTGGCTTCCCAGTGCTCTCAATGACCCACCTGCTGGCCCAGATAGTGTAGAGGAGGAAGCCCTCTGATTTGAATGCAGAGGGGACAAGAGGAGGACCTGCAGGTGGGTTATGGGGGAAGTAGACTCAGACAAGAAGCCCAAGGGTGTGGCAGATTGGGAATGGAGGCTGGGGGTGGGGGGAGATCGGGACTGGCTGCGCTGGAATGAGAAGCCTAAGGAGTGGGGACTGGGACTGGGGAGGTGAACAGAGTCGGGGAAAGACAAGACTGCGAAAAGGATGGGTTGGAGGGGACAGGACAGAAGGGGTCACGCTTGCGGGGGAAATGAGCAGTAGACTCGGTGCCCACTAAAGCACACTCCCCTCCAGAGCCTGGTTTGGAACCCACGAGCCCTGAGTCTCACCATCCCTCTGCTGGGAGCAAATATTTGTGTGCATCTCATCCCCTCTCGTGCTGGGCCACACAGAGGATGACAACCTTCTACTGCTACCCGTTACTACATTAACTCAAGTGGCAGGGGGCTGTTTAGAGCAGTGGTTCCCAAACTGGGGTTTGTGAAGCCCCGGGGGGTTCACAAAATGTTACAGGGGGTTCTTGGGAAAAAATTCCCTAGTGGTGGACAGAGCTGTCCCAAGGGACCCTGGGTAGCATGGGGCCAGCAGTCCGGAGCCCCTGGACTTCCAAGAGCTAAGCAGATCAAAGCAAGCATATCTATCACACTGAGGAGATTTAAACTTCAAGACTCCTTATAAGAAATGGAAAGGGAGGTGGATATTTTTTGCTGTTTTTAAAATTAAATAGGCAGCTAGTATTGTTTTTAAAATTATTACGAAGAACAAGTTTAAGCTTTGTTGTAATGTGCGTTGTTGGCCTGGACTGCTCAAGACCTGAATGCTTGTGTAGGAGGAACTCTTTGGGTTGGCTTCTTAAATACCTTCATGTTGTTTCACATCTGATACTCCTTGATGAAACGTAGGAGACTTGTCTTATAACAGACTTATTCAAAGTGATACAATCTACGAAAGTGAGATCTTGGAAGAGTGTTGCTGTTTTCATAATGTAAGAAAAATCCTGTCATGCTAAATAATAATTAATAATAAATTGTGTGTAATAAGCCTGTGATAAAAAATTTTATATTTCCAACATCACTGCTTTTATAATTTATACTCAGGTAAAGGAGAAAAGCCCTGGAAATATTCATTTTTAGGAGGGGGTTCACGAGACTTGACATTTTAGTGAAAGGGGTTCACAGGTTGTTAAAGTTTGAGAATCACTGGTTTAGAGCAGTGGTCCCCAACCTTTTTTGTCTGGCGGGCGCCAGACGATGAGCCACCGCAGACCGTGGCCGGCGGACGAGCATCCGCCGAATGCTGCCGAGAAGCGGCAACGTAAATAGGCGTCGCCGCCGACATGCCACCCACAAGCAGCGTCATCCAGAGGCATTGCCGGTGGCATTTCGAAAATCGGCAGCATTTCGGCGGCGACGCCTCTGGATGACGCTGCTTGTCGGCAGCATTTCGGCAGATGCTCGTCCACCGGCCAGTACGCGGGTGCACAGATGCCCCAGCAGGCGCTATGGCGCCGGCGGGCACCGCGTTGGGGACCACTGGTTTAGAGGATTTAAAGGTTCCAACCCCGCTGATGACCCATCTGGGTGTCAGTATGATGCTATGTGATGGAATTTCAGTTTTTTTCAGTTGGGTTCTTTAAAAACATAGGAAATTACAAAAACACCTGTGTGAACAGACCATTAGTAAGGTTGGAACATCAAGCACTCGAAATTCAGAGCTTGTGCAACCTCAGTTCAGCTTCTCGTGTGACTGGATTATATGTCTTCAACTGCATGATCACGTGCTATTTTTTCCACAGGATCCCTGCCTCTTCCTGCCAAAGTCTGCTCAGAGCTAGGATCAGTTAGTCCAGCCTGGCCCTGCTGTGCCTACATGCAGTCCCAGGGTGGGGGGAGGGCCAGGGCCAGGCCCTGGGGCCGGCCAGGGCCAGGCCCTGGGGCCAGCGCCCCTTGGAGGCCTTTTCTAGGGATGCTGCAGCAATGGACATGCGTCTCGGCTTTTGTCTAGTGAGGCTCTTCAAGGAAGCAAGGGGGGCTGCAAATGGGATGAGGAGTCTGTCACGTCTCCTCCGCTCCTCTCCAGCCTCCCTGGCCCCCACATGGCCCTTCTCCAGCCCATGCATATCACAGCTGCCCAGGTTAAAACCCGTGTCTATCAATCTGCCCATATCTCTGCCCTCCATCCCCACCCCCACCTCACCCCACTTCCTCCGATTCTCCCTTCTCCACTACATCCACTTCAAGTTGCTTATCCTCCCCTTCCGGCCCGTCACAGCTCTGCCGCTCCTACCCATCACACAGCCCTGCTGCTCTGCCCAGGACACCAGCCTTGCTACCCCGCATCTCCGGCAACCACAGCTGCATTTCCGTCCGTGTCACCCCCCCCTTACATGTGGGACCCGCTCACCGAGCTGGCCTGCAAAGCCACCACCCTCCCCTCTGCAGAGTCCCTCCATGAGCCCCAGGCCTTCCAAGAAGGCAGCTTCCTTTCCTTCACTCCGTCATGCAGCGCACCAGCCCTCCACCGTGTAACCCTGCTAGCCCACTGATGTTACCGCCGTCTGCTCCCCCTTCCACCCCAATGCTCCCTCCGCAGGTCACCTCTGGAATTTGTCTGTAAACCTGCCAGGGAAGAATGGTGTCTCTCTACTTATCCTGTGAGGGGTTTAGAACCCCTTGGGAGCCAATAACATTCAGGGGCTGGGAGCAGTTAGCACTGGGGGAGGGCACGCTACAGCAGCGTCCCTGCCCCGCCCCTTTGAGGGCACCTCTCTGCCTTGGGGTGGATTATAACCACACTGCAACGGCTCACAGTGCCTAACCCGTGTGGAATTCGGCCATCCTGGCCTGCAGGGCGGGAACGCTCATCTCTGCAGGCGGAAGGCAGCGTCTCTGCCCGGCCAGGGCTGGGAACGGTGATCTCAGCAGCAACGCGCTCAGGCAGGAAGCAAAGCTCCCCGGTGCGCTCTGCTAGGAGAGGAGATGCACCCCCAGAAAAAAAACCCCTTCCTTGTGGAATCAAGGGGGGTGAGGGATAGAGGCTGAACCTCAGCGTCTTACGCTGTCACATCATGGGCCACCCGATGGGGGCGGCTCCGGGCCTGCGGGGAGCGCGGCTGGTTCTGCTCCAGGGACGGGTTGCAAATCTTTGGCATCACGGTGGATTTTTAGTGTCACTCACCTGCTTCTTGCCCAGTGAGTTTCCCAGGACAGTGACGCCATCCCCGTAGCATTCGCTGGTGAGGTAACTCCCGGCCCAGTTAATCAGTCCGACCTTCATGGCTCCACCGCAGGGCAGCAGTTTGTGACTGCCTGGTCCTGTGGGACATCAGTCCCGCACGCACCCCTGGCTGGATGACTCCGTCAGGCCCAGTTCAGCCCTAAGGTCACCTTCACAGGCCATCAGATCCCTCCCAAAGGCAGCCAGGAAGCAGGGAGGGCCATTGCACCCCCGTGGGTCACTTGGGCAGGGATCCCTGCCTATGTCCTGCCCTTGCAGGCCTGGCCTTTGTGACACGCACCTTACACCACAGCAGCTGGTGAGAGACTGCAAGTCCTGCCTAATAATGGACTGGAGCCCCTGTCTGCTGGAGTCAAGGGGGGACTTTCCATTGACTTCAGTGAGCACTGGGTCAGGTCCAGCATACACCCTTCTCGGGTGATGGTCCAACTCCCTTCCAAATCCCCCTTTCCCCTGGAGAAAACTAGCGGTGCAACCCCACTGAGCACCTGCACTTCCCCAGGCAACATCCCGCACAAAGCCAGCCCCAGGCCCTCTGGGTCTCCCCACCACCTGGGCACCCAGCCCCGCAAGGGCTGGAGTTATTGCAATGAGGGTGAAATGCTGGCAGAGAACAGCAAGTTTCTCCTCTTCCTTTTAAGTGGGGCCAGGAGCTCCCTGAGCCTGGCCACTCCCTACGGGGGATGGACAGAGCACGTCTGAAGCCGCTGTAACCTCATCACTACCTGACAGATAAAACGCCTGCTCCGAAGGGCCGGGGAGAGGGGCACAGCAGCAAGATCTTTTAAAAACTTTATTACGGTTTCTGACATGCATTACGGTAACGTCCGCAGGCCCCCCCTGAGATCTTGTGCTAGGCACTGTCCATGCACCACCTACGAATCGTTTGTCCCACACGGGTCCCCCACCGCTATCAGAGCCCTGTGAATGCACAAAAGTGCCTCTGTGGCGGGTAGGAATTTTCCTATTAGGGCATGGCCCGGCTAATTCATTATCCTCGTCCTGGCCCTGACAGCGGCCAGCACCAGAAGGACCAAGAAATCCCCTAGTCCTCGAGGCCTATTATGGAAGAACCTGCATGTGGGGGAAGCTTCTGCAGATCCCTTCCCAGTTAGAGAGCATTAAAAAAAAATACAAACTCTCCCCTCACTCTAGCTCCATTCGCACTGTACCCTCCTTGTGTTGAGAGCCAGGGTGAACAGCAGCCTTGGCTGGGCCTGCTCTACCCATGCGGGGCCCTCACATTCATCCCACTCCATCCACCCTCTCTTCTTACACAAGTCACTCCAGGTCTCTGTTCCACCCACCTCCATCTCTGGCCCTGCCTAGCGCTAAGCTCACTCACTTCAGCAGCCTCCCCTATGGACCCTGCTGCTGGGTTTGTGGCAAGGGCTTGCACAGAACTGCCCACGCTCCTGTCTTTTGCGTGAGTGGTTACAGTTCACGTAGGGTGCGTCTACACTGTAACTAAACACCCGCAGCTGGCCCAGGCTCTCAGGGTTCAGGCTACCGGTCTGTAAAACTGTAGGGCAGCTGTTCAGGATGGGGCTACAGTCGGCCTCAGGGACCGCACAAGCGGGGGGAGGGTTGCAGGACCAGGGCTCCAGCCCGAGACTGAACATCCACACTGCAATTTTACAGTGAAACGGCCACGGCCAAGCCCCATGAGCCGGAGAGCCCTGCCCTGTCCATAGCGCTCATCTTTACTCATCGATCTGTCTTTATTGCATTTGACCTGCCCTCCTGCTGCCTCGCCGCTTCGTTTAGAGTCCTGTTTGACCTCCACATTTTGCCAGCTCGCTGCTCACACCATCGAACGGCCCTGAGGCTGCCCCAGCTCGCTCACTGGTGCAGGAGGAAAAGCGCTTTCACCCAGTATTCCCTTCAAACCACATCTGTCTCTCCTCTACCCTGGCTCCTTCCCTCACATGCCCAGGGGGGCACTGCCGTTCTCACGCAAAGCAAGCGCCAGCAACTCAGCCCTCAGCATCTCCTGGCAGAGAGCTACCTTCCAAGGGGATCCCACTAAACAGAAACCCAGCGGATTTCGCCCCCCCCCCCCCCCCATCCCTCTCTCCCACTGCTGTCCTGGAGTCTAGGAACCAGAGCGTGCAGATAAGCCAGCTGTGAACCGCCTTCACCTCACCTCCACTCCAGTCCGTGCAGTCCCCATTGCCCCAGGCCGAGGAAAGACACAGCCACAAGGACAAGCCAAGGGTCTTTATTGACATCCAGGCAGCAGCACCTAGGAGTTACTATCTGGGCACCGCATTTCAGTCACTGTGGCTCTGCAGCAACCACCCAGGGTCGGCTCAGAGGCCTCCGGAAAACGGCTGCCGGGAAAACGCTCCCACCGGAGAGAAGCTGAGTGGGGCCCGGCCCCCACTGGTCAGAACCACGGAGCTCATTCCCCCTGGGGGCAGCCCAGCTTCATCTGGTCACTGTTATCCTGTGCGCTAACCTTGCTGCTCCTAAAGGACTAGTGCTGGGGTTCCACCACTTCCCTGGAGACGAACCCAGCCTCAGCCATCGCTCTGCACGGGGGAACTCTCGGATACCACTGTGTCTAAGGCAAGAATATCACATGGATACTCTGTTCTCTGGCCCAGCTTCATACCCTTACACTAGTCTGACCCTCTTGGACCACCCTCAAACGCAGGTGTCTGTATGTACAGGAACCAGGCAGGCCAACTCCGAGCCTCCAGGTCCCCACTCCCATCTGCCTGATGGAGCCTTGCCCAGCTTGGGGGAGGGATAGCTCAGTGGTATGAGCATTGGCCTGCTAAACCCAGGGTTGTGAGCTCAATCCCTGAGGGGGCACTTAGGGATCTGGGGCAAAATCAGTCCTTGGTCCTGCTAGTGAAGGCAGGGGGCTGGACTCGATGACCTTTCGGGGTCCCTTCGAGCTCTAGGAGATAAGGATCTCTCTCATATATATATATATGGGTGAGGGTGTGCTCTCTCATCACAGCTGTGGGGACAATGCGCAGATTGTCTCCATTAGTCACTACATTACACTGACTGTCACATCACAAGCCCATGCTCCCCAAGGGAGCTCAGAGCTCAGCAGAGCTCTCCAGTGGCCTGGGGAAGGCAGCAGACACATTCCTCACTTCGCTTTCCTTCCCCATGAGCCAGGCCCCCGCCAGGATGAAACTGACCTGCAGGAAGCCAAGGGGCCAGCTAACATCACTGACACTAACAAGGGGCTTTGCCCAACATAACTCCGTGACCTGGGGAGGCGGTGGTTATTCAGGGCAGGGAAGATAGGGTAGGTGTTGGGATGAAGCAGACTAATCACCAGCCTCCCCCCAAGTCATGGGGACGGGATGGCGTTTTCAAACCCTGGTGCCTGGAGTTAGCTTAAAACTAGAAGGGGGAGGGGCAGTGCTACCAAATAGAAGTTGCCCAGTTTTCAGGGACTGCTTCACTAGCTGCTGTGGCTAGGGGAGGGGCAGGGGGGGAAGCAACACATGCACCCCTCTCCCCCAGCACTGGCCTGGGCAGTACATCCCTACTTGGTGAGAAGGGGCGGGTCTAGCAGAGCTCCGCTGAGCCCATCAGCCAAGCATATGCCAACAGGTCGCTGTGTTAAGCTCCTGCTCTGACACATAGCTGGATCCCACCAGCCGTTTCCACAGCTGGCTGCTGACGCCCAGTCTCATCCCGTAGGCTGTCGGTGCCACACCTGGGCAGGTCACTCAGGTGATGACCTGAGACACTGGGAGCTACAGTCAGCAATAAACCCTGCTTTGCCGAGCACCCACAGGCCAGAATCCTTCTGGCACCTGCATTCAGAGTGCACCCAGCCCCCTCCTTTTCAAACCGGTGCCAGGCACACAGCATGCTGGGGACTTGACCTTTCCACTCCAGGGCCTGAGAGGGGCTTTTGGGCAGGAATCTGTACATTTCATTCTCTGGCTTTCCACCCCATAGGGTGGCCCTGCAGCTCCCCATGTTCACCTCCTTCGTTACCCCGACCCTCACACACAAAAGCCGGGCCCATCTGCTGGCGAGAAAGAGGTAGGGCATAGGATACAAACTGGTGGAGTTTTATTACTCGATATACAATAGCACATTACACAGTCAGAGTCCCAGCCCTGTCCTGCCCCCCCACCCTCCCCAAGAGAAACAATTATAAAGTTCGTGGAAGGATAAAAAGGAGAAACGGTTCTGTTCTGCAGTGTTGTGACGGCCGAAGCAGTTACCTACGGCTTTCCTCGCAAGCTGCCAATGGAGGTCACTGGAACACCGCCACCCGCTCAGTGCTTAGACACACCCCGCCCCCACCACTTCCCTCCCTTCCTTCCAACAGGCCCCGCTGGGACATGGCACAGGCTCCACTTAACAAGAACACATGCAGTTGGGTAGGATGGCTAGCATGAAAGTGCCGTCTGGGCAGCAGAAGGCAGGAGCACGGCTAGTGGAGCTGCCCGAAGAGTCCTCAAGGTTCAAGTTCTACCAGATAAACACACAGATCATTTAAGACGAGGTCACAGGGGGGAGGGGAAAAAAACCCAAAAACTAAACTAAACCCGGCACGGAGATTCCAGGTGGGCACGACGCTCGTCTGGTCTGTGGGCCGGCTGGCCACCCACCTAGCGCTTGGAGAGCTCGTGCGATAGCCAGTCCAGTCCGTCATAGAGACCAGTGCCCTGGGTTGCACACGTTGCCTGCACATACCACTGAAAAACAAGGGAAGGGAGGAAATCAGGCAGCAGGCAAGACAGAGCAGCTAATGCCGAGAGGTAGCATTTAGTGGGCTGGGAGCCAAGCACCCCCAAACCCTAATCCCACTTCAGCCCTCGGTGTGACCCGAGTGCCTCAGTTTGCCCTCTGTAAAATGGGGATCATGATCCCACCCTACCGCACTTGGGAAATGAGGACGGATGGGCCAGTTTGTAACATGCCATATATCATTGTCAGCAAGCAAGGTCTCCAGTTCTCTTCAGCCTTATGGGAGACAATTGCTGGAGAACCCCGTGGGGGTGGGAAAGGAAAGCAAGACAGAGTTTGGTGCTGATCGGAGAGAGACGGACTGTGCCAGCTAGGGCCAGGCAGAGCGCAAGCTCCATGCACACCGCTCTGCCACGTCACCTCTCAATCCTGCAGCAGCCCTTGCGACCCACACTCCAGGCCCCCTGCTCACAGCTTTGCTTCAGCTTCACAGCCCGTGCGACTGAGCCAAGGAGAGCCGCTGAGACGGGGGAGAGGCGGTCAGAACGGAGCAGTCAGGCGACAATCCCTCCCGCAATCTCCGGGCAGCCTCTCCTGGCAATCGCGGGACCCTGGGTACACTTACGGTTCTGCTGCGGAGTGTCTGCAGACCCAGCTTGTCGGTCAGCTCGCTCACTGCCATGGCATTGGGCATGTCCTGCTTGTTAGCAAACACCAGCAAGACTGCATCCCGCAGCTCGTCCTCCTGCAGCTGGAACGGAGCAGGAAAAACAGCTTAGCCATGGCCGAGCGGGGAGGCCTGTGAAACCAGCCGGCTCTAGCCTACCGCAGTCTCCTAAGGACCAATCCAGAGTGACGGGTCGGTGAGAGGGTACTGAACCGGGACTCAGGACATCTGGTTCAATTCCCACCTCTCCCAGAGATGCCATCGGTGACCTTGGGCAAGACGCTTCTCTCAGTGCTTCAGTTCCCCAGCTGCTAAAATGGGGGTAAACCCTGCCTCCCTCCCCCCATTTTCACCTGTCTTGTGTATTGGCCCTGTGAGCTCCGTGGGCAGGGTGTCTGTGCAGCACCCAGCGCGGTGTGGCCCTGACCTCACATACAATCACAGGACAGACCATTAGCACGTTACAGCTCTAGCGTGAGGGGCTGAATGCTCCAACTTAAAGCTTCTTCAGCTCACGCACCCACCTCCTCCTGAGCCCTCTGCTGGGGCCCCCCACACCCCTCCAGGTCTGTTCTTGGCCGCCTTCCTCAGCTCCCCTGCATTTCGGTCGTTACCTCTCCATCCCTCCCAGCTTATCCAATGTCTCATTCTCACATCACACCCCACCTTCCCCCAGGGTGGCTATGGCAAAAACGGAACCCCTCTTTCTCCAGCTCCACTGGAGTGTGTTCATTCCTCCGTCCTCCAGCCTCCTCGGCTCACACCCAGGCTCTCGGCCTTCTCCCTCGGACAGTCAAACACCTCTGGCTCCAGGGTCACTGGGTGCAAACACCTGCCATGTAGCCATAAGGCAAATATTCATGTATTCTGCACCATGGGCAGCCCCCACTGTGGCTAGTCTCATGCGGGCCTGCTCCCCAACAGATGCACACGGTCGGAGTTTTGCGCTGTACCAGGGCAAGGTTCTCTCGGATTCAGGAGAGAAGGATTTTTCTAATTGAATGGATTTTCTTTAAATTCAGGTACTAACCGAGCAGCCCACTCCCTCAGCCAGTGTCTCCTCAGCCCCATTCTCATGCTATACACTACACCTGGAACAGCTCCCTTTTCTGCCACGCATCCTCTCCCTCGGGTTAGCCGCACATACTCTTCTTTGGAGACCAGAGTCAGGCAAGTCAGAACCAAGCAGCTGCATATGGCACAACACTGCGCTCAGGCACCCCTACACCTTCCTTCCCCCTTTCCTTTGCTGCACGTCTTAATCAGCCTGTGAGCTCACCAGGGCTGGGACCGAGTCTCCTCTCTTCCAGGCACCCACTTTTCCCCAGCCCCTCGTTGTAATGCTTGAGTGCATGTAGTGCTGCTGTCACCTGCCGGAGGGGTGCTTGAAGCCCGAGTTCTCCCAAGACTGGCTTAGGGCAGTAGGCACACAGCTAAGGCTGCAGCTCCACAGAAAGGGAGTAGTGCTCGGAGAAAATCACATACAAAAATTAGCATCAACAGAGAGACCAAGCACTCAAGAGTCAAGGTTTCTCCTGCGATGTTACCTAGGATGTACTGTCCATTCCTGCCAGCCTGGAATGCTCTGGGAGTCTAACCATGGGATACACACCAGCATTGGAGCCCCATTGACTTTTCAGTAGAAATCTTCACTTTTGGAGTTGCCTGACCGAACACCTGGATTCTCAGCCTTAATGCTCCATTCGAGCCAGTTTTTGGTTATTACCAATGGGTGAGACGTCCAGGAAAGCTCAGCATTTTGGTGCACACCAGCAGCCAGGTGCTTGTGACACTTGTGATCAGATTTTCAAAGCGAGAGCTGCATGTGTATTTCATCATGGGTGCACATGGCACTGTACGGAATAGATCTCTGTCTTGTGGGGCTTATAATCCAAAATTGTCTACAACAGGAGATGAGGGAGTGAGACGGGCAGCAAAACCAGGAATGCGATACTGCTGTAGAGGAGTGGCATTTGAAGAAGCAGGTCATCTAGCTGCTTTTTGTATTTTTATAGGGGGTCACAGTGGGCATAGGACCCACTGCCCCAGAACAGAGATGACTGGTTAAAATACAGACTTTCTATCAGAAAAATGAATTGTATCCCCCTGAAAACACAGGAGAGGACTGGTATTTTATAGCTGGAATGGGACACTAATTATCAAGCCCTCCGCACATGAGAAAGAGATAACGGTTGTACATTTTAGGGGTAGATGAGTTGGCCTTTTTAGCACATTGGTAGAATGGCCACATGGTAAACGTGTCTATTGGATCTACATGAAGCAGCTTCCCTGTAACACTGATGTTCAACATACGCCGAGGAAACAGTCCCAAGCCGCCCCTTACTTGCAGGCTGGCTTTGACAGCCATTGGTAAGAGACAGCATTTCTAGAAGCCATCCCGTATCCATGCATTCCATGGTTTCAACTAAATATGTCCGTTCAACCCACTCAAAGGCCTTCTCTGCATCCAGAGAGAAAGCTAGACTGGGGCTAACACAAAGACACTTTCTATACTTGACAGGTTTCAGAGTAGCAGCCGTGTTAGTCTGTATCCGCAAAAAGAACAGGAGTAGTGCCACAAGTGCTCCTGTTCTTTTTTCTATACTTGGCTCTGGTTAATTTTGTTTTGTTTTAGTAAGTGAGTTTAATGTGTCTCACCTATGGTTTTATGGAACATTTCTGGCAGACGCTGGTTTAGTCTAAAGGGATGGCATGGACAGTGTACACAATTTTGATTTCCGGAACTAGCTGTTAGTACATTTCACCTTGTAGAGGTTAACACAGTAAGATAACCAGGGCCTGTATTGCAGAGATGCTGAGCACTACGTTCCTATTGACTTCATGTCTCAGCACCCAAAGAGTCAGAATGTTAGTTACCCCCGCAGCGAGTCAGTAGACAGCAGGCATGGCTATGGAAGAAGCAGTATCGTAAATTTACTCCAAACACAAGGGATTTTGAGGACTGTATAAGTGACCTCTGCCTGCAAGTGTGTCCATTGCAATAGCATCTAGACTCCTAGTCTTAGGGATAAGCAAATTTGTGAAGCAGGCTCCGCTTGTTTTGAACTCCTGCTTCACACACACCAACTTACCTTGAGATAGGAATTCTACACCGGGCTCTAGCAGAGCCTCGGCCACCCTAGATCCATGTCCTACTAGCCCTGTCAGCTCCTTGGCTTTCACACCAGAGAGATCCCATCTAACTAGTATTCTCCACCTTCCCACCAGTCACCACAAACCTGAAAACCTAGAGAGACAACATGCGGTCTCTCTCCAAACTACCCCCACCGCTCACCATTTTCTGTAGCTCATCTGCAGACTCCTGCACTCTCTCTCGGTCATTGCTGTCCACAACAAATATGAGGCCCTATAGAAGAAAGCAGACAGACATGAGACAGTTCACACAGTGCAGGCACCAATTCCACAGTGAGGGGCACACTACACAAACCCAGAGGAACAAGCCTCTTTCCAACACCATGGAATGGCAACAGAGATCACTGCCAATGTGGCAACCACTTCCCACCCTACCCCTAACCACGTATCTTCTCCAAAGCTATTCTATAGATCAGCAACAAGGGCTTGCATGCATCTTCATTCAATGGAAAACCCCACATCTCTTCTTGCCGCTTCTGCTCGCACAGAGGCCAGGGGTGGGAAATGCCCTGGGGCAGTTTTCAGACGCCCCACTTTCAGCACCTCGCTGCGCTGAACAAAGGAAGTTACTCATGGCTCAGAGCAGAGACGCCTCCCTGCCTCATTCTGAAAGAGCCTGACTCAGAGGCAGTGTCGCTACGCCAGCCTGGCGCAGCAAAGGTGTGGGCAACTCCCGTAACCCCAATGCATGCTGCTGCGTGGGGGGAGCCAGGAGCTGCCTTCCAGCCAAACTCCCTGGTTAAATCATCTCAGGAAGAGGACAACCTGCCACTACCAATGCACAATCAAGCCCTATCCTCTTTAGCCATCTCTTTACCAGTGTGACACTGCTACCACCCTTCCCCCGCAAGAAGAGAGAAGGGTCAGTGGGTCACCCAGAAATGCTGGGAAGGCCAAAGTGATCTAGCTCCTATGAGCAGGGCAGGAGCAGCATCCATGGGACTAGGTCCACGTCTCATCCCCGGTTCTTTGCCATGGAAGCAGTTGCTATCTCCTATCCTGAGGCAGGCAGGGGAGGGGAGGCCTCAGTGGATCCCTGCACAATAATCATGTCCAGAGGGCTCTGCAGCTCCTCCCACCTGTGTGTTCTGGAAGTAGTGTCTCCACAGGGGTCGGATTTTGTCCTGGCCACCTACATCCCAGACGGTGAAGCAGATGTTCTTGTATTCCACTGTCTCAACGTTGAATCCTGTGAGAGGAGACAGGGTTTAAGACACAAGCGAGTCTCTGCTGAAGATGGTTCATCACCATGGCAGCCTGAAAACTGGCAGACCACAGACGCGCACTACAGGAAACACCAGCCACTGCCGGCAGAGACACCACAAGATCTCAGGGGATTTTTGAGTCGGGGGGAGGGAGGATTCATGGGGTGTGTTAAGTAAGATGAAGGTGCAGTGCAGCACCCTTCTCCTCCCACCAGCACTTCTTGGGGAGGGGTAATGGATGATCCCCTCCCCCCCCAGACAGCAGAGCCATCCACCGTGTAATTCTGCTCTGCAACGGGACTGAGAAAGGGACAGCACAGGTCCACGTTTACAATCTGCTCCCCAGCCACTACCAATCAACTCACCCAGGCCGGTGTCCTTCCAGCTTATGCTTTACTGCTAGCAGAGGATTCTGCATGACAAACGCTGACCTAGCAACCCTCGAACTCGCTAAGTGGTTCTGTCCAGTGGTGCACAAGTCACATCTACCTACTTTGTCTTCAAGCAGGTAGACAACTCTGAATACACATGGTGAGCAGATGTCAAGAACCATCAGATGGAGACATTTTTACATAGCGACATCTCAGACTAGAATTGCACTAAGGTAACTGCTGTTCACCTTTAATCTATAGCCTTGTCTGCTGACCACATTGCTCGTGATCAGAAATAAGCAACCCACAAGCACCCCCATTCTAAAAATTCACCGAGAAAGACATTTACCACAGTCAGTAGAGCTCTGCACGGCTGAGAAATACAAGCTCTGCTGGACTCACTGTGAAGGCCAAATCAAGGTCAGATGATGTTTACAGAGTCAGACCCAGCCCTTCCCATGTGACCCAATGGTCCGTCTCAGCAACCCAAACATCTGCTCTTCTAATGTGAACCTGTGCACATGCCACCACTGGCACCCCTACAGCCACTGCAGACCTGGCAGCTCTCAGACTTACAAGCATCAGTGACAGAAACAAGGGGGTGGGGTGACAGGGAACCGAATACCGGGGGGGCATCAGAAACGCTGTGGATGGGGAGCCCAGGCTGGGACAAGTAGGGGGCTGCAGGCAGTGGAGAATCGGTAGAGCTTGGCAAGGAGCCCAGGACAATAGCAGCAGAGAAATGAGGTCTCCTGACAGTGTTGTGTGGGGGCGTTCGCACAGCATCTGCCTCGGCTGTGCCTTGCCCAGGCAAGTCCATCACTTTCAACACTAGCGTCACATAAAACATTTAAGATAAACACCACAGAGATGAACCGACAGGAAGCCTCTTTCTTCTGCTGCAGTCACGCTACCCGTCAGACCAGCTCTTCGTACGCTGTGTCCGAAGCGAGCAGGGCTGAGACCCCAAAACTCGGGTGTTTAGGAACATACGGACAATGAATGCGCTTGCGTGCGGTCTGAACTTGTACTGCTGCCCCGGCACAGCCAGTGTGCAGGACCGACCTCCCCAGCATTACAGACACTGGGATGGCTCCATTTTATCAGGCGACTGGATTGTTAGCTCTTCAGGCCGGGACTGTGCAAGGACCTGGACTTGGGTCTCACTCGTTGGCCTGTTGGGAAGTCCAGCCCCACAAGCGGAGACGACTCTGGGGAGCTGTGGGTACCTCACGTCAAGCCAGAGCCCAGCAAGGCACACAAGCCACGCTGCAGTTTAAAGGCCCTTCCAGTAGCACAGCTCAGCAATGCGACAGGAGCCACCCTGAAACATCCCTGCTGACTTCAAAAACCCTTCTGCTTCCAATGCCACGATACAGCCCCAGCTAACCAGCAAGAGAGCTGCAGGGAGGCACAACCCCGCTGTCGACTCAGCCCGAGAGATGGGGGTCACCGTACAGAGCTTGCGAACCTCAGCACATCACCCCTCTCCCGGCCTCGGAGAGGAACCAGAGCCGGGGCGCGGCTTCTCGCCACTTACCGATGGTGGGGATGGTGGTGACAATCTCGCCCAGCTTTAGCTTGTACAGGATGGTGGTTTTACCGGCAGCGTCCAAGCCGACTGAAATAGCGAGAGAGAGAGAGAGGGGAGAGGCCAGTGTCACTTGCCAGCACGGGGGTGCAGATAAGCACATGGCTCCTACCTAAAGCCCCCATAACCGGTTTCCCTCATGAGTCTGACTGCCCCAGTATACAGCACCCCCTCTTTCCAGGAGATGCTGCAGACAATTCCCACAGCTCCAAGAGCCAAGTACATGCTCCCAGAGGCTCAGACAGAGCCATTCTAGCAAGACAGCTTTACAAAGGGCTACCGAGTTTACAACCTACAAACCCACCCACGGCCCCTGGTGTACAGCCTACCCCCAAAACAGCCACAGCTCATTCATTCAGGAGAAGCAAGCGAGCGGTCTGCCCAGAATGAAATCCCCCACCCCTGCTGCATTCTGCGGCTTTCCAAGCCTGAGTTATCCCAGAGAACACCAAGCAAATCCACACGCTGTGGGGCGGAGATCTAACAGCAATTTTCCCCTCTGCAAAGCTGTCTGTGAAGACCAGTTCTGAGCACCAGGAGGGGAGAATCAGGCGAGATTCCCAAATGTTCCAGTCCCTCCATCACCACTCTGTCCTAGGCAGTTGGTATCAGCTATGGAGGAGTCACATCAGTCTGCCCTTGACACGATGCCCAGGGCAGGAATTGCTAGCGTAGGCCAGCTCTGTACATCCCCATCACAGAAAAGCAGATGTCTCTAGAGCCCTATCTAGAAGTGTCATTTCCAGTTCAGAGGCAGGGTCTGGTGCAGGGCAGAACATGTGAACACCCATACAGTTTAGCGTTTCCCCCTCAGGAAAGACGAGGTGCTTGTCACAGAACAGCTGCATCCTACAGAGATAATAGGAATCTATGGGGAATTCTTCAAGCCTAGGGAATTCTGCTTCCCTTTTCTCTTCTGCTTGATCTGACCGACATTGTAGTCCCAAACTTTACAAGGAGGGTGGTACAGAAGCAGGGCTTTGGGGCGGAGCCCGGAGCAGCTCTAAAGCGGTGGAGCTGCAGGTTTTTGCCTGGAGCTAGAGCGGAGCCAGAGCACAGCTCCAAAGCCCTGTTCAGAAGGGCATTACCCAGGGAGCAGGGTGGCCCAGAGTAACAGGAATAGGCTAAGGAGACACACACTCCCAAGGCGCTGTTCTGATCCGGGCCATGTCAGTATTGGCCAAGAGCCATTACCACCCAGTGGCTCTTCGGGGACTCCTAAAAGTAGCGAGTTGGGGGCTGAGCCCAGCTTGTCCACCGCGCCAGGGGCCCTGCCTTGCTGCCCCTCGACTGGCTCATGGAGACTGAACACCCCTCAAAGTCAGAAACAGGGCATGAGGAGGCAGACAGGAGCTTGCACAGACACTACCTGGGCCACACCTCGCATGCGATTGGAGAACTCCGGTCAGCACGCCTGTCAAAAAGCTAGGACCTTCTGCTCATTAAAAGTGGTTAGGGTCCTGCCACTGAGCTGAGGCACCACCATATCTCGCAGGAACCCCCCAAAAAAATCCTCCATTATTGTTACTTATTTGCACTGCAACTAGGCTGAGAGATCCCAGCTCGGGTCAAGCCCCTGCTTAGCTAGTCTCTGTAAACCCCCTTGCTGTCTGCTGACAGGGTTCACAGCCATCTGTTTGCGTTATGCACTGCAAAGTGACCAATGCCTCAGTAAACTCAAACCCAGAAGAGCTGACCAGAAGACTGTCAGCATCTTTCACACACACAGCCTTTGTCTGGTGGAACTTCCCTTCCAACAACATTTAAAATGCACTAGACAGAGCCTGGGAAACACATTGGAGGCAACAGTCCCGCTGACCCCAGCTGAGTGGTTCATATCCCATCTCTGAAGTCCAGCGTGTCTCGACAAGACAGGCGTGCCCAGCCACACCACAAGAGTCCGTTAGCTGGAGGTGTCCAGCCGCCACAAGGATAAATATATGCTCCAGGGCCCCATCAGAATCACATTTCAGAGTAAACACCCCGTTTCGGGGACTGAGAGTTACGTGGTCCAAGCCCCTCTCCTAGGACAGTCAAATACTCTACAGAGCCTTCTCTCAGGGCTGTTGGCTCAGCCAGCCCGGATAGGCTCAAGGACCTGAATCTGGCCCTTTGATCACCAGAGCAAAGCCAGAGGTTACAAGCCTGCCCTGTTGCCACCTGCAGAGGGCCCCTCTAGCCGAGGAATGTGCAAGAACCCTACGCCCATGGGTCCCCATCCCCAAGCCCATGAGGGGGGGTGTTCCCTTTCCGTGAGGACTGCTCTGCTGGATGGACTATCTCTATAAACCCTGCAACAGAGATCAATGCCCCATAAGGGGACAGGGTACAGGATCCCTCAGTCCTATAGGTCTCAAGGTCCGGGGGGGACGAGTCTGTGCTCCTCCTGGAAGAGGGCAAGAGACAGCGATAACGGTCACCCCGGCGATGCAGGGAGATGCCCATGCCTCGCAGAGCTGCTCAGCGCCACAGGACCAAGGCAGGGCAATTCTCCAGCAAGGACCGATGCCGGCCTCGATTCTCTGGGATAAGGGCTAGCGCTGGCAGCGCAAGGGCGGGGCTCTCCCTACCCTGCTCCGGGCACGGCAGTCAGGCTGCCCACCACACTGCCCATGGCAGGAGGGGATGGTTACCTGGCCCAGTTACCCCAGAGGGATTGGGGTTAACACCACTTCCCCCACCAGCCCAGCAACCCAACCCCACTCCTTCAGGGGGGGGACCCTACCCACCCCCCACTAGGGCTCTGCAACCCAACCCCACTCCTTCAGGGGGGGACCCTACCCACCCCCCACTAGGGCCCTACAGCCCAACCCCTCTGCTCCGGGGGGACCCTACCCACCCCCCACTAGGGCCCTACAGCCCAACCCCTCTTCTCCGGGGGGGACCCTACCCACCCCCCACTAGGGCCCTGCAGCCTGACCCTCTGCTCCGGGGGGGGGGAAAGGGGGGAGAGGGGAGACCCGACCCCTCCCCGGGGGCCGCTCCGGGGCCCTGCAGCCCGACCCCTCCCCGGGGGCTCGGCAGAGCTGCCCGCGGGCAGCGCGGGGCTCCGGGGCAGCAGCCGCCCAGCGGGGAGGGGACTCGGGGCCCCAGCATCGCCCCTCCCCCCCCGGCCTGGCCTCACCCATGAGAATCCGCATCTGCTTCTTGCCGAAGATCCGAGAGAAGATGGCGGAGACCGTGAGGCCCATGGCGGCGGGAGGGGGAGGCCGCGCTACGAGCCCCGAGGCTGCCGATACCGCCGCTGCGAGCAGGCCTGGCCGGAACCAGCCGCAGCCCCGCCTCCTGGCAGCCTTGGCCCCGCCCCCGCCCGCAGTAGCCCCGCCTTCCGCCCGGGCCCCGCCTCCTGAAAGAGCTCTGCCTCCTGGCAGCCTTAGCCCCGCCTCCAGACCGAGCCCCGCCCCTGGCCGCCTTCTGAAACAGCTCCGCCCCCAGCAGCCTTAGCCCCGCCTCCAGACCGAGCCCCGCCCCTGCCCGCCTTCTGAAACAGCTCCGCCTCCACCCGCCTTAGCCCCGCCTTCCGCCCGAGCCCCGCCCCCGTCCGACTTAGCCTCGCCTCCCGAAAGAGCTCTGCCTCCTGGCAGCCTTAGCCCCGCCCCCGCCCGTCTTAGTCCCGCCTCCAGACCGAGCTCCGCCCCCGGCAGCCTTAGCCCCGCCTCCTGACAGAGCCCCGCCCCGCCCCCCCGTAGCCCCGCCCCGGCCCCCTTCTGAAACAGCTCTGCCCCCGGCAGCCTTAGCCCCGCCTCCTGAAACAACCCCGAGAACGAGCCCCGCCCCATGACAATAGCCCCGCCCCTTCAACGCTAGCCCCACCCCCGGGAGCACGAGCCATGTCCCAACACCGTTAGCCAATCACGCCTCCCGAAAGAGCTCCGCTGCCGGCAGCCTTAGCCCCACCTCTTGGAAGAGACCTCGCCCTTGCAGGACTAGCCCCGCCCTCGGGAGCAGGAGCCCTGACTCGGCACCATTAGTCACGCCTCCTGAGAGAGCCACGCCCCTGCAGCACTAGCCCCGCCTCCTCGGGGGGTCCCCGACCCAGGCAAGTAACAGCCTAATCCTCAGGAGAACGAGCTCCGCCCTATAACAATAGCCCCGCCCCTACCAACACAAGCCCCGCCTCCCAAAGTGCTAACCACTCCCAAGGAGCTGGCCTGCCTCCTGAAAGGGCCACATCTCTGTAGCCTTAAATCCCGCCAGACCCCACTTCCCAAGAGAGTCCTACCCCCCCAAAAAACTTTGGCTTCCTGCAGCTCCAGGCATTCCGTTCATGGTCCTCCCACCCTGGGCCATGGCCCTGCCATGTAGTCCCGTCCCTTGGAAGTGGCACCAGCTTTTGAAGTTAAGCTGAATGGGATAGTCCACACCTTTTGGAACTATTGTTTCAGGGTGTCTACCTGACAGCTGGTGCACCTGGCCTGCATTTTGCATGTCGAGGTTTTTTAAAATGAAAGCTAAGCTAAGCTGCCGATCACAAGTGGCTCCAGTGATGGGGACCAACCTCCCTAAGGCAAGTGCTTTAATCCACCCAAGAGAGGCGAAGTGGGTGAGGGAGTAGCTTTTATTGTACGAACTTCTGCTGGACCCGAAGAAGAGCTCTGTGTAAGCTCGAAAACTTGTCTTTTTCCGCCAGTCAGACATTATCTCACCCGCCTAGTCTCTCATACCCTGGGAGTGACACACGACTACAACTACACGACTAATACCGGGCTATTGAATTCTAGAATGGAGTCATATTAAGCTATCCGTAACAGTTCTGGGTATCCTGCCTGAGAAACATGATACCGCTAATGAGCAAAGAGGCAGACTTTGAGCTGGAAGGAACAAGCCTTCTGTCTGAGAAGGGGGTTTATTCTACGGTGAGACAGCCCCCTCTGCAAGGACGGTCCCTAGAAAGGAAGGGGTCACGTTCACTTCTGCACGCCACCGCCTGAGCACCTGCCACCTCTCGGGACACCCCTGGATTTGATACTCAGGGTCTGCAGCAAATTCAGCTCCCCCTCTTGCGCTCTCTGCTCCGGGCCCCTCTCGTGCCCACCACCAGGAGGAGTAGGGTAACCAGACAGCAAATCTGAAAAATCGGGACATGGGGTGGGGGGTAATAGGAGCCTATATAAGAAAAAAAGACTCAAAAATTGGGACTCTCCTATAAAATCAGGACATCTGGTCACCCTAGCCCCGGGACTTGCTAGCAACGTGTCCACACCACGCCAGCACTCCAGACCCAGCTCTGCAGCTAACCACGAGGCCCCGCCCCAAAACGAATAGGCCCCGCCCCTGCCACCAGGGGCGGGGCCTATTCTGCGGGCCGCGGAGTAAGCGTTTACTGCAATCAGCACATGCGCAGTGAGAGACAGCGGCGGAAAGACCGGAGCGCGCGCTCGCGCATTTACAGTCGAACGCGGCCAACAGGCGCATGTGCGTCGACCCTTGGAAGGGAGCCACGGGGATTCGCGCAGGCGCGGCGACCGTTGGACGGGGATTACGGGCTATGCGCATGCGTTAGCGAGCGTTCGTAGGGAGCCACGGGCATTCGCGCATGAGCAGCAAGCGTCGGTTGGTGACCAGCGTCCTACGCGCACGCGCTTTGGAAGGCAGCGGTGCGGAACGCGCAGGCGCGAGGCCTGAGCCCTCTGGGATACGCGCATGCGTGGTGAGGGTCGGAGGGACTCCGGTGGAGCCGGAGGTGGAGATCCGGGTGAGGAGAAACGCCCTTGCTGGGGCGTGAGGCGGGCCCGGGGTCCTACGGCCAGGGAGCGGCTGGGGCAGCTGCGGGGCTCCCCCCGCCCATGGCTGGAGCCCAGCCGCCCCCCTGTGAGGCCGGGGCGGGGGCCCTGGCGGGCCTGAGTCGCACTCCGCCCCCAGGCCCCGCAGCCCCCGGCCGGCGTGTGGGCGGCAGCCTGCAGTCCTGGCCTCCGGCTCCCTCTGCTCCGCGGCACGTCCCAGGCCCCGAGCCCCTCGGACAGGGGTGTTAGCCCCTTCTACAGATGGGTGAAGGAAGGCGCAGAGAGCGGGGGCGGGGGGGGGGGTGCCAGGAGTCAGTGACAAAACTGGGGTTACTCGGGAGTCACGGAAGTGCCCAGGCCTGTAATTAGTCTGCGCCTTTTCCTGGGGCTGGGTCTCTGGCGTTCACAATCGTCTGATGTGGGTGGTTGCGCCTCAGACTATCATTATGTCCTGGGCTACTGCTCTACAGATTTGTGAGCCCATGAGCGCTGTGTGGCCGGAGTGAGGTCAGCATTGTGGGGAGGGAGAGCTCAGGGGTTTGAGCATTGGCCTGCTAAACCCAGGGTTGTGAGTTCAATCCTTGAGGGGGCCCCTTAGGGAACTGGGGTAAAAATCTGTCTGGGGATTGGTCCTGCTTTGAGCAGGGGGGTGAACTAGATGACCCCCTGAGTTCCCTTCCAACCCTGATATTCTGTGATTCTATACTTTGCCTCATACAGTAGCCGGCACTCATCTGTTTTAAGACTTGCTAAGGCTATTTATGTAGCCTTCACTCATGTTTTTTTCTCCCTCTCCTTTCAGGTTGCATGAGCCGCAAAGTTGAACAGCCGCTGAGGAGTCATGGAGAAGTTTGGCATGAACTTTGGAGGTGGTCCTAGTAAAAAAGATCTTCTGGAGACTGTTGACTCTCAGAAAAAACAGCTTCTTCAGTACCAGACTCGCTTGAAGGATGTTGTTAGAGCCTACAAGAGCTTGCTCAAGGAAAAGGAAGCCTTGGAAGCTAGCTTAAAAGTGTTGTCCGTGTCTCATGAGACAGACGTTGGCCTGAGTGGCGCTCACCTTGAAGACATTGCCAGCTCCAATGTTTCCTTTGCTGACTCTGCTGATGACAGGAGTTCTGTTCATAGTGAAGACAGCATGGGGACAGCTACAAGTGTGGACACTGCTGCCAGCTTGACCAGTGCCAAGGGTGAACTGGGGACAGAAGATGAGAGAACCACAGCTGGGTCTTCCCTTCTGAAATCGGAGGAGGCGAGTGGATCAGAGAGTGGCGTCAGCACTGGCAGTGGGGATGTGCCAGCCGCTGCTAATGAGGCTGACAAAAGGGTGCTCCAGCTGAAGACTCAGCTGGCCACCTTGACCAGCTCCCTGGCTACAGTCACCCAAGAGAAATCCCGCATGGAAGCCTCATACCTAGCAGACAAGAAAAAAATGAAGCAGGACCTGGATGAGGCCAGTAAAAAGGCTGAGGAAGAGAGAAGCAAGTTGGAGGCAGAGATGAAGTGTGTCCAGGAGCAGCTGGCAGAGACCAAAGCTCGTCTAATCACACAGCAACATGACCGGGCCCAGGAGCAGAGTGACCATGCCGTTATGCTGCGGGAGCTACAGAAGCTGCTGCAAAGTGAGAGGACCTTGCGCCAGGATGTGGAGCTAAAGCTGGAGGAGACCAGGGAAGCACTGGCTGGAAGGGTGTACGTGGCTGACCGTGTGGAAGAGTCTGAACTGCAGACCAAGCAGCTGAGCAGGGTGGTGGAGGAGCTGAAGAGAGAACTGCAGGCTGTGCAGGAAGAGAACAGCAAGCCAGACCCCCGGCTGCAGGAGCTGCAGGATGAGATGGCCAGCCTCAAGAGTCACTTTCAAGCGCAGCTGCTGCAAGAGATGAGAAAGGTAATTCTCTGTTTGTACACCAGGGTGCACTAGCCAACATCTTGTATAGGAAGAAAGCAATAGTGACTGCACAGAGATGTGTAGTGAGTTTGGGTTGACATAAATCCTGCATCTTCATAAATAAGAGATTTAAAAAAAAATCTACTGTTCCACTAGAAGGAATAACTTCTTAATAAGGATACAAACTGCCATGCTTCAGGGCAAAAGTCAACCACTAACCAATGGGAGTAGGAAGAAACTTCTTTTATGAACAGGTATGCCATAATTCTCCATTATAGAGTTTCTTACACCACCTTCTGAATCATGTTATCCTGGCCACTGTCCAAGACCAGATACTGGAGTGGATAGAACACTTCTGAGCCATTGTGGCAGTTCCTATGATTGTACCTTTGTAAAACTTTTCAAGTTCCTGCAGTGCAAGAGCAGTGTTCATTGAAATTATGATAGAAATAATTTTAATGTAGTGTTTTGTAAATCAACAGAACTCTCTATTAATGGATGCTAAGGTAAATAACTCAGTAAGATAAAGTGAAATGAGAAGGGCTTTTAACCCTTCAGCTTCAGGGGCTGAGCTGGTAACCGGCTGGGGTCATGAAAAAATCTTTCCTCTTTTCTTGCTACCGTGCTGCATGCACAATGAGATGTATTTTGACAGTTTCACACCTTCCTTGGCAGCCAGATATCAGACTACAAGGACCATTGTCTGTTCCATTGAGAAAGATCTTATGCTGCCATTGGCAATTGCTCCTCAATGTTGGTGGGAGCAACGTGAAACTGATGTGTCTTGTGCCGTCCTTGTAAGTTTCATGGTATTCCGGGGAAAGCTCTGCTGTTGAGGCCCTTTGTGATCGCTGTCTGTAACGTTTGGGGGGCGGGTACAACAGGGCAAAGGCCTCTCGTGCAGGTGGGGAGAGAGAAGGGCAGAAACCAGGGATATGGAGGAAGAGAGCGATGGGTAGGTGAACCCATATTGAAGAGGGGATAGAAATCATCTCCAGTAATTGGATTTGCTGCTGAAAGAATTCCAGAATAAAATCTCCAACTTTTCCTGTTAACATTCCAGAATTCTTTCTTCCCCTCTGGATTTGGAAGTGTCTAGAAAATTCCTTCCACCAGATAACACATGGGCGTTAATTTCATTTTATCTCTGGCCTCGCACTCCTCTGTGGGCTTGTCCTTGGAAAATGGCCTCTACCAAGAGGATTTCCCAAGGAAGTCTGACCAGTGGAGAAGATTACTTGAATTTGGCTATAATACTAGCTCCGCAAGATGCTGCAGTTGTACCCAGTGCAGTTGCGACTACTGCATCCTTTAGATTACACACAGGTTTTGAGAAATTCCATACGAAAAACAGGGCCTTAAGAGATCCAGTGCTGGCATGCCTCTCATTGCCAGTGTCGGTGTGGCATAGCAGCACTTCTTGCTTGAGAATGGAGAATGCAAATAGAAAATTGTTTCTTGTTTCATTTGATCCTTTGTTTATTTATCCTTTAAATATGGGCCAGACTAGCTGTGTAATGGCCCAGACTTGATTGTGAGAGAGGAAGGATGGCCCGGTGGCTAGGGTGCTAGCCTGGGATTCAGGAGACCGAGGTTAATTCCCGCCACAAATTTCCAGTATGAAACAAAACAGAAGTGTAACCCGTCTGTGCTCCTTTTGTTTCCAGACTGCACAGGCAGAAGAGCAGCTCCGTCAGCATGCCCAGATGGAGGAGCGCCGAGTGGCCAGCTTGGAGAGCCAGGTCTCTGAGGTGTCAGAGCTGCTTGGCACTTACGAAAAAGCCAAACAAAAAGACCAAATGACCATTCAGAAACTAAAGGACCGCATTGTGCAGTTAGACCTGGAAAACAAGACTCTGGCCATCGCTGCTTCCAGCCGATCCCCAATGGACATTCACGTTGAGGAAAACAGCCTGGATGTTCATGTTCTGAAAGACAAAATGGAGAAGCTGAAGAAGCTGCTGCAGATGGCAGCCAAGAACAGTCAGCCTGCCTTGGACATAGAGAAGCTCTGTGAGCTGGAGCTGCCAAAGGGCACTGAGGCTGGGGATGGGGAGAAGGCTACTGCTCTGTATTACCAACAAGAGCTGAAGCAACTGAAGGAGGAATTTGAAAGGTACAAGATGAGAGCACAAGTGGTCCTCAAGAACAAGTCAGCCAAAGATGGCAACCTGGCCAAAGAGCTAGAGGACACCCAGGAACAGCTGGCTGAGCTGAAGGAGAAATACGTTGCACTTCGGCTCTCCTGTGAGGAGATGGAAAAGCAACACAAGCAAGAAATGGAAGCCAAGAAGCAAGAGGTGTCCCACCTGCAGCAGGTCCACAGACAGGACCTAGAGAAATGCCAGTTGGATTACAGGGAAAGGGCACTAAAGCTGGAGGAAGAGATGCACAAGCAGCGGGACAGAGCACTGGCGGTGCTGTCTGAAAAGGACCAAGAGCTGGAGCAGTTGAGGTCTCTAGCCATACCTTATGGGCTTCAAGGATCCAAAAACTACCTAGCATCAGGGAGTGACATTAGCGGTGATGATTTAATGGGTGCAATCTCTTCTGAGAACCTCACCCAGGCTCTGCATCTTGCTGCCACCAATGAGCCCACTTTCTTTCTGTATGCAGAGCAGCTGGCCCGGAAAGAGGTAGAAATTGTAGCCTTAAGGAAGCAGAAGCACAAACTGGAGAAGGAAGTTCACCAGCTCCAGGAGAGACTTTTGGTTGAGGAAGAGAAGCATAGGGAAGAGGTATCTACCCTTCAAGACCATATCCAGAAGAACTTAAGGGATAAGAGCAGAGAGGGAGCCAACCTGGAATATCTCAAGAACATTGTCTATCGGTTCTTGACCTTACCGGACTCACTGGGCCGTCAGCAGACTCTAACTGCCATATTGACCATACTGCACTTCAGTCCGGAGGAGAAGCAGGTTATTCTGAGACATTCAGCCAACAGCAGTTGGTGGCTTTCTGGGAAGAGATGAGAACCCGGGGCCTGCTCATAACTACTTTACTTCTATGGTGACATGTTCCTGTTTTCTAACTGTACGAGAAGAACTAACCATCCTTCCCAGGACCTCTGCACTTAATTATTTGTGTCCATCATGTGTCAAGGGCACGGGAGCCTTCAGCAGAGTACTGAGCTTTTAGACTCGTGCAATTAGCACTAGGCCAAAAAACAAATGGTCATCTCAGTACTTCCACTAGGACCACAACTTTCTGTGCCACAAGAATTCACTCGGGGTTCAGACTTCATAAAAGGAGGTTCCCCACTGACGAGATCAGTATTTTTTTTAATCAAATGTTCCTTATTTTTAACCTGTCAAGTGTAGAGTGGAGAAAACTTACTAAGTTAGGTCACTTGCTTGGGTCTTAAAACTCCAAATGGGCTCAGGGCCTAAAAATAAAAGGAAAAGTACTTAACAGATTGGGCAACACTATGATTTAATCAGTTAGCATTTAAAAGAACCCTGAAAACCAGGGAGAGATGAGTCTTAATGACCAACTACTATCCAGATATTAAAAAGTTCCTCAGAGACTTCCTGAAGGCTGCTAGTGAGTATTTGTAACAGCCAAATTTACACGAGAGAGCAGAATAGCTCCTCAGATTGCTTGGAACAGTGCTAGACGTTGGAGAGAGCTACATTCTATTGGAGTAAAAGTACACCTAAAAAAATGTATTACTTCAGATTGGGAATTTTCCACGTACAAACATGCATTTATTAAGCATGAGGGTAGGAGGAGAAGCGGAAGGTGGGGAGGGGGGGATTGCTTTGCCAAGTATTGGAACCAAGGGGCTGAGTAATGGCTCCATGCCATTTCTAAAACAAAAAGGACAAAGTACCGGTCTCATCAGGTTAGATCTGAGTTTTCTAACCTTCTTGGGCAAAGGGGAATCAAGTGTTAAATGTGTTAGATCCCAGGAAGGTGGTGATGAAAGCCTGGGATTGCAATGGCAAGCCGACCTCCAGCAACCATTTTAGGCTTTATGGGGCTTGTCCACCATCCCGGATATTCTTACACCTAGCCGTTCGTTCAGAATTTTTGAGGGGGGAGCACAACTATTGAAGAAGTTGTTTTTCCGACACGCTTCACTGCTTCTTCCAGTCTGTTGAGCAAAGAGAGCCCAGTAGCTTACTGGGGAAATATGGTTTGCAGTAAAGTTGTGTGTGTGTGAGAGAGAGAGAGAGAGAGTGAGAGTGAGTGCTTGGCCCGCTATCACTTTAATCCAGCGGGTCTGCCAAAATGTCTCCAGGATTAAATGAGATTAGCAGACAGAGGTCTGAAATGGTTTGAAATACATTCTTTGGTGGACCACTGCAAATATAGCATTGGAAACAGTAGCATTACTATTCTTTCTGGCTGGGCCCAGGAGCCCTTTGGCAAGACTGATGGCTGCTACACCGCCCAATGTAAGGCTTTGACTCACCTGAAAGACAGCAGCACTACTCATTTCAGGAAGGGCTGCAGGACTGGCCTCTAACACAAGCCAGGCAGGGAAGGGGTTGGGCAGAAGATCAGGCTGTGGGTTCTGAGTATTGGAGTCTGCTGGCTGGGTGAGAAGGGTAGTCTGACGCGAAGTGTATTGGTACCATTGCTTCCTCATGTACGTCTCTGCACCTTCTGATCCCATTTGTGTTATGTAACATGCACCAGCCTAGAGCTGCAACACCGCCAAGGGGCCTGGGTCCTGGTCTATCCTGTCTGGAAAACACGTGTCTTTCTGGATTGCCATGGAAGGTGGAGTCTGAGTGTGCAGAACCCCTGCTCTCCATGGTGCCTATCCAGTGGGAATGTGACCCAGACCTTTTTCCTTGCCTGAGTGTGCTGCAGAGGCTGCGCTATTGAAAGGGACATCCTTGGCTCTCACTTGGAGTAAGGGACAACTGCCCCGTGGCTGGCCTGGTTAGGAAGTAGAAGCCTCTTCACATGCAAGTCCCACACTGTCAAGCCTGTATTTCTCTGGGCTGAACTTGCAGGGGAGCAGATTGCCCTAACCCCTCTCTCTCCCCACCCCCGGCAATGGGTACCGACGTGACAGGCGTGAGAGTAGACAGGACTCGAGCTTTCAACAATTTCCTTTCCTTTTCCTGTGGGTAACTTTGCCTTTCTGGGGAGAAAGCATAGAGGCTGTCTAGGTACCCAAATGTATGACGCTAACCCTTTCCTTTCCATAGTGCATTGGCACACCCAGACCACAAGGCGTCCAGTCTGTGTTTGTAACACGGCTACAATTACAGCTTCCCTTCCCATCATTCAGCTTTGAATTTAACCATTGATGTCCTTGTATAGGTGTATCAAAGCCTGTCTCAGTTTACACACAGACCTGGTGTATAATTATTGGCCTCAAATGCTGCGTCATTAAACTGAGTTTTGATCAGGGTACACAAGGATCAGTCCGGAGAGTCGGGGATTTGGGGCCTGTTCCCAGATCGACATTGGGATCAGGCTCTCCTATCTCACAGGAGCTCTTGTAAAGCACTTGGACATCCTCCGCAGAGGCCGTGAGAGTGTAAAACGCTGGCTTGGTTATAAACTCTCAGCAAGCTGGCCCTAAGGTGCCAGGGCTCTGTGGCACTCTGGAGGCTCTGTGGAGCCTCATTTAAATTTAAAAATGGAGGATTTTAACAATTTAAATACAAAAATTATGAATCTATTTAGTAACTCCCCACCTGCAAAACTGCGAGGGGGGAGTTTGGGCCTGTGAGAATCACACTTGCTGGATCTTTTGCTGACATGCTCAACAGTCAAATAGGATTGACGTTTAAACTACCATTCATTTTGGCATCACCAGCACCACATTGAAACAACTGGGGCAGTTCGCACCTTTCGGAGCCACTGTTGGAGGCTGCTTGCAGACTCTGGAACCCAGCCCTGGACTGGTTACACTCAGTTCACGTTTTCAGGGTTTTCTCACCCAAGTGGGCAAGACTTTTTTTGTTTTTAATGACTGCTGAGATTCTGGAGCCCAGTTCTGCAGTCACAGAACAGAGAGGGGCCTGTTTGTAAGCACATACATTTGACCTTGTTTTAAGCTTCCTTCCTGGCACTTTGTCGTGTGGTGTTCCTGCTGGGTTTCCATTCCTCTGGTGAGCCCTGGAACTGGGACAGGAAATAGATGGTTTAATTTAATCAGGTGGAGTTGTGTTGCTCTGCAGCCTTGGAGGAGACTTCTTTCCTTGGCAGTGCTGCAGGGATGTGGTGCTGAGTATCTAGGCAGTCGTGCTTGCCCTTGCAGGCTGGCAGCATGCTGCAAAGTTGAGGGAGGAGCAGCCAGGCCACAGTTGCCAAGTGGACGCAATTGCGTCAGCATGACACACGTGCTGTTTGCTCGGGTGCTGAAGAAGGACATGTTCTTTGCTCAGCTAGCGCTCCTAGGCACTTCCGTTGGAATCGGCACAATGCTGCATTGGGATCTTCCTCGAGGAAGTGACTCTGACCAGGTCCTTGAGTTATGCAGGGCTTTCCAGCTGCAGTCGGACGGGAGCAGTGTCTCAGCAAAGATTTCTTGGGAGAAAAAGCTTTCTGAGTGACCGCAGTAACTAAGGTGTGGGGAAGTTATGGAGAGCATGAGCAGTGAAATGTAATAGCCTCCTGTACATCGTGTTTTACCCTTTCAAAGTGCTGTGCGAGCAGCCCCTCTCCATGATGATCGGTGTTGATAAATTGTATAGTCAATTGCTTGACCACACTTTGGTTTATTTCGTTTGAAATATACTCAAGACCAAATGATCGACATCAGTCGGGTTTATTAATGAGATGACCATACCAGTCTCCAAAGAGCAGTCACACGCAGCGATGGTACTTTCATCTTATGCAGAAGTTGCGTTCTTCAAGTTACGGGTTTCGGCTGCTATTATTTATATGACTTTACAAGTTATCCATTTCTTTACCTGACACTAAAATCCAACCTATCAGTTTGTTCCAGTTCCCTAACTTCTTGTTCTGTTCCTTCCTTAGCTTTGTTCTGGATGTTAGCATTCCACGTACTGATCCATGGAGGTCCTTCCCTAGCTTGTACCATGACAGAGAACGAATGTGTCTTAATTTTGACAAGTTTCCTATCGGCTTGTGCCAAATGCTGACTTCAGCAAATGCAAGGTATTATGCAATCCTTAGCATAAGTGAACAGGATTATGGTACAAACCAGATTAGGTTCTATCACTATTACATTATTGGTGCTTTGTGTGTGTGTAATATATATACACACACACACACTAACACCATATACAGTATGTCTATATGGTGCATATAATACATATTATTAATGATATATATTTGTATGCTAACCAGCATATATTAGTCAACATCAGGCTGGCCGGTGAATAACAGATGCTGGCAGACTGCCGTTGTGGTGATCCCTTTGCCAACCACAAAGGGAAGCACCTTGACTGGGTGACGCATAAGGGTCTCTCCATTCCATTCCAGAAACTGACTTCAATGGAAAACCTGAGTCTTCAGCTGCCATTTGCTCCCCCAGCAAACTCACAGAAGAAACGAAAACTCCACAGGCAGATTGTGCCTGCTGGAAACCTTGGAAAGGGACCGAAAAACCAAGGAGTAAACACTTCATCAGCTAGTGCCAGGAGAAGAGGGGCTGGATACCTACACTTCATTGGATGTCGGGCTGCTGGGAACATAAGTGGAAAGGATGGGGCCTGAGTGAGTTTCTTCAATGAAGTGTGGGGTCAGACTTTTGCTATTGTGTTGAAGTCTAGTGGAGTCGCTCCAGGTTACTAGCAGTGTAACGGGGAGCAGAATTCAGCCTTGTGTGTCTCACCTCTCTAAGGCCTGGTCTACACTGGGGCAGGGGACGGGGGGACGGGGGGATCGATCTAAGTTATGCAACTTCAGCTATGCGAATAGTGTAGCTGAGGTCGACATACTTAGATCGACTTACCGCAGTGTCTTCCCTGTGCTGAGTTGACTGCTGCCGCTCCCCTATCGACGCCGCCTGCGCCTCTTGCGGCGGTGGAGTACAGGAGTCGACGAGAGAGTGCTCGGGGGTCGATTTATCGCGTCTAGACAAGACGCGATAAATCGACCCCTGCTGGATCGATCGCTGCCCGCTGGTCCGGCGGGCAGTAGACATACCCTAAGAAGTGCAGGTAGTTACTGCTATGGACCCTGCTGAGAGGTCTAAAGGAGGAGTCTGCTTCCCCTAGTCTCCGTGGTCCCACTTGGGCCAACCTTCCGTTGAGTAGCGCCTTTGAAACCAATGAGACTATTCACAAAGTAAGGTTCCACTCAGCATGTCGGGCAGAATAAGGCCCAGAGTTAGAATGGGTGACGGGGGGTCTCCAGGCTGGTAATTTTACTGCTCTGGCTCCCACTGACCTGAGTGTTACTGAGCTTACTCCTCTGGGTGTGTTTCCACAGACTGTTAGGAGATGGGCCATGTTTTGCCTCTGCCTGGTGCTTCGATACCACGCTGGGAGGGGTTGCAAGTGCTTTGGAGGATAGGATTAAAATTCAAAATGTCTGGAGAAATGGTCTGAAGTAAATAGGATGAAATTCAATAAGGACAAATGCAGAGTACTCCACTTAGGAAGGGACAATCAGTTGCACACACACAAAATGGGAAATGACTGCCTAGGAAGGAGTACTGCGGAAAGGGATCTAGAGTCAACAGTGTAACGTTTTTGCAAAAAAAGCAAACATTCTGGGATGTATTAGCAGGAGTGTTATAAGCAAGACACAAGAAGTAATTCTTCTGCTCTACTCCACACTGATATGTCCTCACCTGGAGTAGTGTGTCCAGTTCTGGGCGCCACATTTCAGGAAAGATACGGACAAATTGGAGAAAGTCCAGAGAAGAGCGACAAAAATGATTGAAGGTCTAGAAAACATGACCTATGAGGAGAGATTGAAAAAATTGAGTTTGTTTAGTCTGGAAAAGAGAAGGCTGAGAGGGGACATAAGTTTTCAAGTACATAAAAGATTGCTACAAGGAGGAGGGAGAAAAAATGTTCTTAACCTCTGAGGATAGGACAAGAAGCAATGGGCTTAAATTGCAGCAAGGGTGGTTTAGGTTGGATGTTAGGAAAAACTTCCTAATGGTCAAGGTGGTTAAGCATTGGAATAAATTGCCCAGGGAGGTTGTGGAATCTCCATCATTGGAGATGTTTAAGAGCAGCTTAGACAAACACCTGTTGGGAATGATCTGGATAGGGGTTCTCAAACTGGGGGTCAGGACCCTTCAGGGGGTTGCGAGGTTATTACATGGGGGGTCATGAGCTGTGAGCCTTCACCCCAAACCCCGCTTTGCCTCCAGCATTTATAATGATGTTAAATACATAAAAAGGTGTTTTTAATTTATAAGGGGATAACACTCAGAGGCTTGCTACATGAAAGGGGTCACCGGTACAAACGTTTCAGAACCACTGGTCTAGATAATACTTAGTCCTGCCATGAGTGCAGGGGACTGGACTAGATGACCTCTTGAGGTCCCTTCCAGTCCTATGATCCTTTGCAAAGGACTGGAGAATAAGAGAATGAATGGTGGTTCCTCTACTCCGTCCTTGTACGTGATGGCAGGATTGACTTGATCATCCCAAGACAGTGCCTGAAAGATCACTGCTCTAGCCTAGAAAATCTGGAGGGATGGGGATTCTACATCCACCGGTGGCAGCTTACTCCAGGGCTGTCGCTGAGCCTTTCCTGGTCACTGTTCTGTGTACACGGCTTGGTCCTTGAAGCTTTGGTGACTAGTACTCATGGCCCCTGTGTGCCGGCCCCTGCTAGTCAGCTGTGCAGGCTCTGATCTGTGGTGGAACAAGGGCCGCTCTCAGAATCACACGAGCAAGCAGCCAGCGCTCCCAGATCAGACAGAATCGAAGCTAAAATGCTTCCTGGCTCTGCAACGGTGCAAACCGCTCAGAGTTTGAATTGATCTAAACTCAGAAGTTTCAACGTACTGACCTGAAATGGTCATAACTTTAACACTCTAACTGATTTTCTTCAATCTTGGCTTATTTTGACTTAAAAACCGAAGTATGTCTGACAGTGTGAGCTGCAGCATGCGGGTGTGTGAGAAGTGCGTGTTATGCAGGGTGTTAACAGACAGTTTGGTGTAATGAGGCCATGTGTTGAAATGGAAGCAAAAGGGAGTAGCAGAGTTGAGTAGGTTGAGTCTTCTGCCTTCAGTGCTGTCCCCGACTTCATAAGCTTGTTGCTGGGTGAATGGCATCTTGTTGCATGGACTTGCTGTGTAGAGTCAAGGGAGCTGCCAGAACTCAGCTATGAGAAGCAACAGGTTACCTGGAAGTGGGGAAAGCCCTACCCTGCTGCTGGAAATGCTCTATCCTAGACTTCATGTGTTCCCCCTCAAATCTACTTTATCCAGCTGTTCCCCCAATGTCCCTTCCCTGGGGTCAGCAGTGCGGCAAGGGAGTTTTGTACTGAGAACGTGGCAGCCGGTGAACAGACGGGCTCTGAGCCTGAACCATTCCATGTAGCCGCCTCGCTGCTCTGGAAGCCTGCTGGGCTCCTCGGCCAGGCTGACGGAAGTGGTGAGGTGTTAGCTCAGACTGCCACGAGGCAGAAGGTGGCTTTCAAACATCAGTAATGATCATAATAGCTTCCCCCTTTCTGCGGTGTGGTGCGTTGCATCTCTCAAAGCACTGCCCAGAAGAGAAGGATTGGTCCCCCACCGGGGGAGATTTGAAGCGGAGAACCTGGGACCTGCCCAAATCTGCAAAGGGAGGTGGTATCAGAAGAGATCCGGTTCTTGGGTGTTCCTGGCTCCAGTCCTGTGCTTGGGCCAGTAAGTGACTCAGCGTCAGTCTCTGCCCTCCTCCTGCTTGGAGAGCTGCAGCTGGGTGGGGCTTTGCACAGACATCCTTCGCCACGCAGCATAGGGAATGTTTTCATTGAAGGGTTTGTGTGTGTGTATGAAGTCGTGCCAACGGTTGTTAAACATGGGCCTCATTAAACATGCAGTCTGTTCCTTTGCATTATCGTGTGAATTTCCTTCTGCATGTTCCCGGCCAACGTGGCCAGACTTGCCTTTCCTGCGTTTGTAACTTCCACTTGCTGACTGGCCTCCGTCCTGTCCTCAAAGACCTCTTCTCTCAGCTGCCCTCCGACTGGTCTAGTTTCAGTCATGTTCAGACTGATTCTACTGGCAACAAAAAGCTGTGTTGGAAAGACTGGGCTGTGTTCACTCAGCCTGCACACACTGTTCCTACTCACAGCTATGGCTGCGCCCACGAGGAGCCAATGAAACCATCGCTGAAGGCAGCATGGCGTCCTGTGGCTCGGGGCCGGGAGCTGGCATTCCTGGCTCGGAGACTCCCTTCCTCACTCTAGGCCTTAGTTTCCCCCTGCTGTAGCATGGAGATCATGTTCGCCCACGTCGGGGAAGTGGGGCGCCAGCTGTAAAGTGCTGTATGTGACGGTGTTGTCACCCGAGCAGGGGAAGTTGAGTGGCACTGAAACAATGGGTTAAATTCAGAGCGGTTGGGAGAGGTGATGTAAGCCGTGCACCCACGCATTGGGCCGAGCGGCTGTGAGGTGCCTGCTCAGTGAAGGTGTGAGTGAAAGGAAGCAGGGGAGGGGGCGGCTAGTGTTGAATTTTGCACCTTTTACACCGTCTTAGGGTTGTTGGTTTTTGGCAAAGTTCCTGCCTGGCCCCTCAGCTGTGAGTTATGTCAGCCCTGCCCCCTCCCTGGGTGATGTAGCGGGGATGTGGGGATGGGTCCGGGGTGATGCGACATGCAGAGAGAGAGGTGACTTGTCCCCTCTTGCAATCCCTGGGGACCGGGTATCTAATCCCCACCTCGATCCAGCCATGGTGGCTTCAGGGTGCTCTGGGAAGCTGCTGGGCATCAAGGGAAGGCTTCTGCCTCGGCCCCTTTGTGAGATAGTGGAAGGCTGGCTGGGCGGGTTGCTCCAGCCACGCTCTCCAGGCTGCTACCCCCTCCCCGCGACGGGTGTGGAACAAACCAAACAAGCAAAGGTTACAGCCGCAGTTCAGTCAGCAGCAACCTGCGAGGGAGAGAGGCTCCCGGGTGCTGAGCACCACCACCGCCTGCAGGAGCCCAGCCCAGGAGGAGGAGCTGGGCGGCTTTTTGCTCTGGGATCAACAGAAGAGGCTCCAGCCGGCATGGAGGCGACAAGTCAAGGGAACAGCGCGTCAGCGCTGTCCAACGACAAGGTACCAACCCACGTGCGCGAACCAGGGCTGTAGAGACCCCAGAAAATGACATGGGCTCTGCAAAGGTGCCCTTCAGAGCCCGTGTCGCCACGCTCACCAGCTCAGTGGAAGCGAGCAGGTCACCTCCCCATGCACTGAACGGTATGTCCAGCATAGATGGGCTCGGGGGGCACTCCTGGATCCACGCGAAAACTGGCAGCCTGCAGGGAGGTGCAGCTGATGTATTTCCCAGCTGCAAAGTGCATGCTGTAGGGCTCCCGCCCGTGCTGCGCGGAAGATGATGGCTTGTGTTTCCTCTCTGGAACTGGGCTGCATTTGTCAGAGGCTGTAGCTTCTGCTCTGTGCCTGTCAATCTAGCTCTTTCTTACCAGGATTTAGTCGCTCTATCCTCTGAATGAGCTGTAGGATGGCCTGTCTCTCTCTCTCTGAGTCATTCAACCCCATCTGTCCCGTCATGGCTCATTTTCTCTCCATCTGTAACGGGGGGAAAGCTGTACTGTTCGGGGGGCCGCACCATGCCAGACACAGCGTTTCAGAGAGGCGATGTAGCCAGAAGCGGCTCTCGGGAACTCCCCGTTCCCAGGCTGCTGTGACCCACAAGAGGCAGAGGGAAAGGATTCTGCGTGACTCAGCGATGCTGGCAGGAGGGCATCCCATGGGCTGAGGCTAATGCGGGGCTGCTCCTCACCTTACAGGAATCAGCCATGTCCCCTGTGAGCAGGGGAAGGGGGCTGCACCCCGGTCTGGGAATGAGGGGAGCAAACTCCAGAGCAAGAGTTCTTGCTGGTCTCCCAGAGACACTGAAGGGAAAATCAAGCAACTTCTGCTCCTCTCTCTCTCCCCCTTTGTGCTGTTCTGAGCTAGCCTGGCAGAAGCTGGGGAAACCCCACCCAGAATACCGGTAGGACAGGGTACCAGAGCCAAGTCACCACCTACTCCTCTTCAGGCGCACACCGTGATTGCAGAGGGTAAAGACCTTCTCTGGCCAAGCTCCGGAGGCCAGGGCAGATTGTTCCCTATTCCGGCCCTTTGCTGGGAGACTGGCACAGCCCAGGATCGTCAGATGGTTTTCCCAGGCCTGCTGTTAACGGCAGAGCATCAGGCACCAATACGATCTCGTCCTGCTCTGCTGCTGCCCAAGGAGAGGCTGGGAGAAGTCGCCAGGGTTCTCCCAAGCTGCTCCTGGAACTGGTTGGAAAAATACCAAATGATGCCTTGTGTGAGAGCCAGATTTAAAAAAACAACCCTACAAAAGCCTTGTTTTCTAAGCCAGTTTCAGTGTAAAACAAAACAACCCCCCCCCCCCCCCCCCCAAAAAAGCCAATGACCTCTCCCCTGCCCCAAACCAGCAGGTGTATTTTAAAGCCAAGAACTCAAGGCTTTACTGGGGGGGAAAAAAATCGGTTCTACCCACCCAACCAGACCCGTTTTTTTTAATTCTGTCTGAAAACCCATTTTCTATCAAACCCCTTTAGTGAGCTCCCTGGCAGCATTGCAAGCCAGCTGCTCCGCTGTGAGCGTCCTCGCCCGCAGCAATGCATGCCCCCGCATGGGCTCTTTGCACGCAGCTTGGAACGCGCACTGCTCCGTGCTTGCAATGTTAAACCGGGGTCTTTTCTGCCTATTTTCTAGTGTGTCCCTGCTGGAAGTTCGAGCCCCTTCCTCCCCACCCCCGCTTCCCTATCTCTGGCTGTTTACACAGCCGAGTGGAATGGAGCCTGCCCAGGGTTCAATGTCTTGCTCTGTTCCGCTGACAAACAGCTGGGGCACGTTCCCTGCTGGTGACCTGGCTGGGAGGGTGAGGGGCCTCGGGCAGCGAGGCGCTGCTGCCAGGCGCAGGCGGGGTGCTCGCTGAGCAGTGGAGGGCAGAGCCTCGGCTTGCACCAGGGAGGAATTGAATCAAAGCCACGGGACTCGTGATTAACCCGCCGTCCTCTCCCTTTCTCCTTTTAGATCTTTGTGCTGACTTACGTCTACCTGGCAGCCTTATCTCTGAGGTGGGTCCGTTTACCTGAGGCCTGTCCCAAGACCAGCTGGGGTCAGGATAGGCAGGGGCCAATGTGGATGCACTTTGCTCATGGCCACTTGCCAAGCTCTTTCCCCTGGTAGCCCCCACGCTGGCTGCTGCCCCCCTTCTATAGGAAGATAATGTAAGAGCTCCGATATCTGCGTCATCGAGGCCTCTGCTCTTATCCCTACACGAGGGACGCATGCAGGACGGAGCCAGGTTCTGGGGGTGCTCTCAGGTAGACAGGCAGTGCTAGTGCAGGTCCCAAGCCATAGTGATACGTCTGAGGTCTGACAGCAGGGTACCACCGGGGCAGACCCTGCGTGCTCCTGCATCCAGCTTGCAAAGGTCATTTGGGATGCATTATCCCCAGCCCCAGGGTTTTCCCCCTCATCCTGTCCAGTCTTGTCCACAGCGGGAGGGAACTGTGGAATCCACCTTTCCTTCTGGAGACCACCACGTCCCCCAACATCCCAGGGCCCCTCTCTCTGGAAGCCACC
This sequence comes from Chrysemys picta bellii, assembly GCF_011386835.1. NCBI lineage: Eukaryota > Metazoa > Chordata > Testudines > Emydidae > Chrysemys > Chrysemys picta. Next base: position 3,610,459 of record NC_088791.1, read on the forward strand.
AATGGTCATCTCCACTGTGGAGATGAAGTGAGCAGCCTACAGCGGGGCTTGTGACAAGGTTGCTGGTGCATGAATTCACCAGCAGGAGGCAGCAGTCCAGCAGGAAGCCATCCCCCTCAGTGCTTTTCCATTGCCACATGCCAGCTCCTTTCCAATCCCCACTGTCCCGTGGCTCTTCTCTCTCTGCAGTCTAGGAACCAGCGTGAGCCCCACTGCAGCAGGGAGCGCTGGCACCTGGACTCCAGCCCCCCAGGGTGACCAGGATGGAGAGAGGTTGGGACATTACGGGCTGGGAGGCAGGAGGGTTCTGGACTCTGATCCTGTTCCCAGCTCGGAAACCAGCTGCTGGTAACTCACACGAGTGACTTGCACTTCAGATATCCCAGCTGGGAGAGTGGGTGCAAAGTGGGGACCTCCCCGAGACCCAGACCTGTGTCTGAGCCCAGGCCCAAGGGGATGTTAGCTGTGCTGTGTGCAGACTAATCGATGGACGCCGCAGCGGAGACTAACCGTTGGCTGTATTTTCATTTCAGTCTCGTCGGCAGCGGCTCGGTCCTTGCTGTATCCACCCTCAGGAGGAGATGCTTCCACAGCCAGGTCTGTTGCAGACTCGAGACTCCCTGGATTTTTAGAGAAGTGGAGAGTGTGCGATCTCACGGGGCAGTTCATGCCCAAGGGTTTTTAATCCTGCCCCATAATAGTCCATCCTAATCCCGTGGCCAGTTCACCGCGGCCCTGGCCAACCCTGGAATACGCATTTCTTTAGTTCTGTGTTTCCTGGTGTTTAGCTGGAGCAGCTGCGGGTCATGGGGAAAACCCCATAATACATGGGGTTTTCAGAGCCCCTGCCGCCCAGCTGCATGTGTTCACCTGACACCAGGCAGAAGCTGGTCTGACGGATCTCTGCGTGGGACTCGGTTAGGCGGCTGTGTCTAAGGACAGTCTTGAGAGATCAGTGACGGCCCAGTCCGTTTGGGGCAGGGAAAGGAGGAGTGGGGCGGCCTGCCCCATGGCTTGGTCAGCCTCATCTGCTTTGAGTGCTCATTGGTTGCTGGAATTGCGGTCTGGCTGCAGCACCTAATCCCTGCCAGCTCTCCTTGGCCTGTTCCCCCCCCCCTCCAGGCACAGGGGTAGCACGAGGAAGAGGGCACAAGTGGGAGGAGACGGGGTGTTGGGAAGAGTGTTGCATGTACTGGCGGCAGAGGGGACATGGGAGGAGGCAGGGCTGAGCTGTGCGGAGGCTCACGCAGGAGCAGCCATGTTTGAGGTGCCTCCTCTCGCTCGACTGCAGCATTTCTGTGTTTGAGCTATTGGACGGCTGTGGGCTGCAGAGAGGCCACGGATCCCCTGGAGAGCGCAGGCAGGCAGGGCGGAGTCAGAGTGAGATGGGGCAGCCTCTTGGTGAGGTGCCTCCCTCGCCATCAGATGGGTGCAGAGACGCGGCAGCAAAACTCCGCTCACTGTTTCCAAAGAGGCTCCTTTCTGACCCTGCTCCCTCAGTGGGGACACACACACACACACAGACACACACTCTCTCTCTCTCTCTCTCTCTCTCTCCCCCCCCCCCCCCCCCTGGGCTCCGGGTGCCCCAGCTCTCTTCTCAGGCCAGGAGGGCATCACTTTCGGGGGAGGGCAGAGGAGCTCTGGGCCACACACTATGCAGAGCAAAGGAGACTGATAGGTGCTGGGGAGGGAGGGAGGCAGGTGTGTACCAGAGGGGGGCAGGGAAAAGGGGCTGCTCCCTGCTGGCAGCATCGTCCCTAACTAACCTTGTTGCTTTCCCCACAGCTGCGCCCCCTCTTCCTGCTGTCCCTGGCAGACTTCCTGGCTGCCTTGGTGCTGATCATCACGGCTGCCATCCAGCTCCTTCCAGCCCAGCGCTTTGTCCTGGCTTACGAGTTCTGCCCCTACGGCCTGATGCTGGCCATGGTGAGCACAGGGGGGGGTGCGATTGCACGGGGATTGATGTGCGGGCTGGGGCTGGTGACGATTGTGCCCCGCTCAGAAGTCGTTGCTGCCGCTGTTTCTCTAGAAGCCGCGTCCCCTGGTGTAGCTGCAGATTGTAACTGTTAGTGCGGATGAGCTCTGGGGTGGGTGTGTCATGCTGCCTCTGCACGTGGTGTGCTGGGCTGTGCCCTCCACTCTGGGAACATCAGAGCCCTCACAGGCCCCACTTGCAGGGGCCAATCCAGGATTGTTCCCGGGTTGGGGTCACAAGGATGGAGATTCAACCCCTGCCCGGGGGAGACGGTGCCACACCTAGGCCCTTCACCTGCCCCAGGTGGAGCGCTCACGCCAGCACCCCAGGGTGATGCAGCTCTGCTCCCTCCCTGGGCTTGATGGCTCCAGAGCCCTCCCCTGGTGATGCCAGTGGAAGTGGGGTTTCCTTCCGCCTCTGTTGACAACACTGGCCTGGGGCGCCTAAACCCGAACCAGCCCTGGGCTTCCAGCCCCTGCCCGCCCCACGCTGCCCCAGCCACTTTCTCCTGCTACTTTACCCTCAGTCCTGGGCCTCTTCCACAGCCCCTCCTGTGCGGCGTGTCCTGCCTTCCCTGGCAGCCAGCCCCTCGCTCGCTCTTGCCTACTCCACCTGCCTGCAGGGCCTCTGGGTTTGAGTCCTATTCGGCTCTTCAGAGAGCCTTGGCACGCCAGCCACAGGATCCCCCTGGGACCCAAAACCACCCTAAATGCCTGAGCGGGCCGGCCCCAGTAACGGCGACTGATGGGCCTGCTCTCAAAGGGGCCAGCCTGCTCTGCTCGCCCGGGGTTGAAGGTCTTCCAGACAGTTGTGACTCCCCGTGACCCTGTCTTTTCCAAGCCGGTTTGAGCCAATGGCTCAATTCAGATTTCAGGAGACACGGTCGCATATGGGTTACTACAGTCCAGACATGGGACACCTGCTGCCCTTTGCATCGGGGTGGTAGCCACCGGCTCCCGTAGCTCAGGGGGAAGAACCGTGGTTTTGGAGCCCGTGGTGAGTGCTAAGCCTGAGCCCAAATGGATCCTGTGGGGTGGGGGGACATGTGCCTGGGGTACATGGTCATGGGTTCTTAGAGGAGCCAGGGACCACTGAGTGGCTGAGCCTGTTGGCTACCGCAGGACTGTTCTGTGCCAGGGCCTGCCCCCGTCCAGCTCCGCTACCGGGAGCGTGTGGAACCCGCTCGTCAGCGTGTCACGTGGCCGTGCTGGGTGGGAACCCATTACGGGCCCCACTACAGAGCCTGGCTGGTGAGGTTGGGCTGCGGCGACTCATGCGCTCAGTTCCGGATGGTCCCGGTTCAGATCCATGTGTGTCAGCTGAGATGGCCGCCATCAGGCCCTGCTGTGCAGCACGGCTAGAAAGCCAGGACGGAGGCCCCAGTCAGGGGCCTGAGCCTTTGCGGGGATGGATGTGGGGTGGAGAGGGGCGGGGGGCGAGGTTCGTGCCCAGGTGCTGGTTCCTCCCCCACCCCCCCCCGTCCCGGAGCTGTGGTGGTGTCGTTACCAGATTGGACAATGCCCAACCCCCCTGGGGTTCCTGGGAGCAGCGCTGATACCAGGACCCTGGGCATGGGGAAGGCAGAAAAAGGCTAGTGGGAACGGGGGCCCAGCGGGGCTCCTGGCTCCCCCAAGAAGCCTGCAGGTGGGATTGTTGCTGGGTGTGACCCTCAGTTTCTATCTTGCTCAGATGTTCTACGCGATCTCCTTCCTGATGGTCATTGTCTACGCGTACGAGGTGAACCGCACCATCCATGGCTGGAGAGTGACGCACGTGACGGCTCTGCAGGTAGGGGCTGACCAGGCCTTCCTCCCCCACCCTGCTGTAATGTCTGAGGCGGTCCTTCTCTCCCACCGGGCACAACTAGGCCAGGGGCCAGATGGAGCTGCTGGTGGCAGACAGACACCACAGGGGGACCAGAGAGACAGACGGGAGGGAGAGTTACGCCACATGCCTCCAGACAGAGACAGGCCATGCCGTGAGCATCAGACCTGCTGGCCCTGGCCCGAGGAGATTGGGGGATGGTGCTGTGGTCACTCACCCACACCTTGGTAGGGGAGGAAAGGGAGCAGGATGGGCACAAGTTCCTAGCCAGGTTGATCAGCAGCGAGTAGGTCTCGGTGTTCTCTAGCCGGCAGCCGGTTACCTTGGCGCCCTGGCTAGTAGTGGGTGTTGTGTCAATGGGACGCTAAGGGTGGCAAGAGGGTGCCTGGGGCAGCCTGTTCCCTGTTCTACCATGTGTGTATTGTGATGTGATGCCCACATCCCCGGGCATGGCCCCCGGCCCCCCGGCTAGCCCTCTGGTGGCCCATGGGGGCCCGGGCTGCTCTGAGAATGGTCAGCCTGAGGGAGTGGTTCAGAGACGCACCCACGCAAGTGCAGAGCAGCAGCTTTTGGGACCCCAGGTGGTCCCGTCCCCTCCTACATGGTTTTAATGCCACTGTTCAGGGCTGCACATTCCTGCGAGTCCCACGGGACAATGGGCCACGTCCCTGGATCCGGCTCAGTGCCAAACGCTCCAATTTCCGTATCCAGACCCCGTCTCTAGCCCTGCGGCGAGGCTGCGGCCCTTTCTGACCCAGCTCTTCTCTGCTGCAGGAGAGGCGCAGGTGCACGGAGAGGGCACAGCACTGCCTGCCCTACGTCCTGGCCTGGTAGGTGCTGCCCGCTGGGCTTCTTTGACTTGTGGGTTTGGATTGGTACAAAGCTGCTTGCCCTGGGGCCCCCTCACAAGAGCCCTGTGGCTGGCGTGCCAGGGCTCTTGTGAGCGGTGACCAGCGCGGTGCAGCCGCAGAGCCTGCGTGACACCTGCCTGCGCTGTCTGGCTCTGGCCAGCATCACCTGCTTAGGGGAGGCAGCGTCTGTCCTGGCTCGCAGCTCCAGGCTAGGGCGTCCTGCATCCCCTCCTGGCTCCGCACGGCTGTGCAGCCTGGCCTGGGGGAGCGACAGCATAACGCAGCCCCAGTCTGACTAGTAACCGCAGCTCTCTGGGCCTCAGGGTCCCATCTCTAATGTGGGGTCAGACGTGCTGCCCTGGGAGCCCCAGCTGGGGTGTGCTGCTGCCTTTGCAATCCAGGGGCAGGCACAGCCTTCCCAGTGCATGGGGTGACTCCCCGCCGCGTGCCCAGCCTCTCACGCTCTTCCTTCCGCCTCTCCGTCTGTCTCTGCCAAGGCTGCTCCCCGCCCTCACGTTCCTGGGCCAGCTGCTGTTGAGAGGCGCGTCAGTGAGAGACATCGCTCCCATGTCCATCGAACCCGTCCGGCCCCGTCCGGCCAACCACTCCCGAGGGGCCGACAGCCTGTACTGCTCCAGGTAGCGCTTCGGTCCATTCGCAGCCACCGCCGGCCCCTTCTCCCTTCCATCAGCCTGAGCTTCCCCCGGGAAGGCCCCACAGAGCCTTCGGCTGCCTCTTGTTCTGAACCAGACCGTGCTCACTGGGGCCGGGACCGTTACGCCCGGGTCTGTGCAGGAGGGAGCAGGCCCAGTCCATAATGATCCTGCGCCCAGGGTTGTGACACTAGCTCCGAGTCCTGCCCTGCCAGTGAATGCAGCTCTCCGAGTCCCATCCCGCAGCCAGGTGGGGCGGGGCCCGGCAGCCGGGCTCAGTGCAGGGTGCCCAACTCCCCTGGCGCTGCAGAACTGCAGCTGCAGTGACAGCTGGATCCTGAAAAGCTGCCCCAGCCGTGCCCGCTGCTGGAGCCTGTCACTGAACTCGGCTCCTGCCAGCATCCGCTCGTGCCCTGGAGAGAGGTGCCCTGAACAAGGCCCTGCGCTCTGGGGCACGGCCTTGCCAGCCAGACCACACCGCCGTGATGGGAGCTCCCCCTTCCCGAGGGGAACGTGCCGAGATAAAGTGCTGGGAGCCAGCGCCACTTACACAGCAATGTTCTTTCAGCTGCCTGATCCTCATCCACCGTTCCCAGGACGTCTGCGATAAGGTCAGAGCTCCCCGGCCTCTGCTTCCTCCACCTCCCTTTTCTTGAGCAGTGCCCAGGGGCCAGAAAGCCTTAGCCTGGCTCAAAAGCTCTCCCAGGCAGCAGCTGTCCTCCAATCTCCCGTTTCCAGCCACTTGCACCGTTGCTCATGGCTGTTACCCTCCTGCGGGGGCTGGGGTGGGTGGGCGGGCAGGTGGGGACCAGTACACATTGCTTCTCCTCCCGTCCGCCCCACCGTTCTACCCATGGGGCAGCTCTCCCTGCCCCTGCTGCCACCTGGGAATAAAGGGAAGATGGAGCTGAGCTGGGGATCAGGGTGCATGACGGGCAAAGGGCAGGGTGGATGGAAGGGGCCAGGGCTAATGCCCCAGCAAGGAAATTTCTGCTACTCTAAGAGAGTCTGGGCTGGACCTCTGGGCTCAGCTGGTGCCCACCTTTGTGTTTGTTCTGTAAAGCGCCTGGCCTGGCCTGGGTACTAACATCATGTATCCCCAGAGCAGTGCGGGTCTGAGTACTCACCATTCCCTGCCAGGCTCACCACCACAAGCAGTAAACTAAGGTGCCTGGGTGGGGGAGGGGGCAGCATAATGCCCCAAGCAGCCGCCTCACTGCGCGTTTCCTGTGTCTCCCAGTACGCAGGGGGGAAGGACACTGGCCTGGAGATGAAAATCATCTTCTTCATGTACCTGCTGCTGGTGCTCAGCTGCAGCACAGTGAGCACATGAGTTTGTCATATCCTTGAGTCTCAGCAAGTGGCCTGTGGCTCACAGCCCAGAGCCGCAGCGCGGGGGGGAGAGCGAGTGTGTGCGCACCTGTTGAACAGCGCCGGGGGGAAGAGCGAGTGTGCATGCACCTGTTGAGCAGCAGGGGAGTAGAGCGAGTGTGCGTGCGCCTGTTGAACAGCGTGCGAGGGAGAGCGAGTGTGCGTGCGCCTGTTGAACAGCGCGCGAGGGAGAGCGAGTGGGAGTGTGCCTGTTGAACTGCGTGGGGCAGAGAGCAAGTGCGTGCGTGCCTGTTGAACAGTGCGCGAGGGAGAGCGAATGTGCGTGCGCCTGTTGAACGGCGCGGGGGGGAGAGTGAGTGTGTGCGCACCTGTTGAGCAGCGCCGGGGGGGGAGAGCGAGTGTGTGCGCACCTGTTGAGCAACGCCAGGGCAGAGAGCGAGTGTGCGTGCGCCTGTTGAACAGCGCGCGAGGGAGAGCGAATGTGCGTGCGCCTGTTGAACGGCGCGGGGGGGGAGGGAGAGCGAGTGTGCGTGCGCCTGTTGAACAGCGCGCGAGGGAGAGCGAGTGTGCGTGGGCCTGTTGAACAGCGCGGGGGGGAGGGAGAGCGAGGGGAAATGAGCCTGTTGAACAGCGCAGGAGGGAGAGCGAGTGTGCGTGGGCCTGTTGAACGGCGCGGGGGGGGGAGAGCGAGTGGGAGTGCGCCGGTTGAACGGCGCGGGGGGAGGGAGAGCGAGTGTGCGTGCGCCTGTTGAACGGCGCGGGGGGAGGGAGAGCGAGTGTGCGTGCGCCTGTTGAACGGCGCGGGGGGGGGAGAGCGAGTGTGCGTGCGCCTGTTGAACGGCGCGGGGGGGGGGAAGAGCGAGTGTGCGTGCGCCTGTTGAACGGCGCGGGGGGAGGGAGAGCGAGTGTGCGTGCGCCTGTTGAACGGCGCGGGGGGGGGAGAGTGAGTGTGCGTGCGCCTGTTGAACGGCGCGGGGGGGGGAGAGCGAGGAGTGGGAGTGCGCCGGTTGAACGGCGCGGGGGGAGGGAGAGCGAGTGGGAGTGCGCCGGTTGAACGGCGCGGGGGGAGGGAGAGCGAGTGGGGAGTGCGCCGGTTGAATGGCGTGGGAGGGGAGTGCGCCTGTTGAACAGCGCGGGGGGAGGGAGAGCGAGTGTGCGTGCGCCTGTTGAACGGCGCGGGGGGAGGGAGAGCGAGTGTGCGTGCGCCTGTTGAACAGCGCTGTCTCTGGCAGTTCCTCTACTGCAGGGTGAAGCTCTGGTGCAGGAGGAACAGTGAGGCGCGGTTTCTGAACATGGAGAATGACGGCTTCGCCAGCAGGAACATCCAGAGCGTGTGCAAAATTTCTCGCTGCTTCCAGCTGGTTTTCCTGATCTGCTGGACACCAGGTGAGTTGCTCCTACTAGATCAAGACTGATGACTGGTCCTCTCTTCTGTGTGCACCATGATCCCTTCACAGTGCAATCAAGTGCAAACACCCAGCCTCCCCCACCATCCCTGGCCAACATTGGGTCCCAGCCTTTTCTCCAGTCCCCCATGAGATCCCTGTGCCGAGAATGATACGTGTTCAGGGAGAGGCTGAGGAGCAGGAGTCAGGCTGGCTCTAGCAACAGTGCTAGCAGCGATCCTGGGTCTGGCTGAGCCAGGCTGGGGAGACGTGGAAGGATCTGGCCTACAGGTCTGGCCTCAGTGCCCGAGGAGATGTTCTGTGCTTTAAGCAGCAGGTTTGAAGTCTCTGGCTGCCCTAGAAACACAGAACTCCAATTCCTTCTGGGTTGGCTCGGCTCCTCCTCCCCCCCGCTAGACCAGCTGAATCCCACACATTTCAGTGGGTATGGCTCTTTCCGAAGAGCCCTTAATCTTTCGTGCAGGTGCCCAGGAGCAGGACAGGCCAATGTTTCCTCTCCCCGCTGCAGGCTGCCTGGCTTCCACTTTGGAAGGGGCAGTGAAGCTGTGTGTGTACAGAAGCGCTGGTAAATCACGGGGGGACCCATCCTCAGGGGGAAGGTGCTGGACAAACATCAGATGAGGTTTAGGGCCTGGCCAGGAGGGGCAAAGGTGGCCGCACTCTGAGGGCTGCGTGTTAAAGGCAGGTGCAGAAGTAAAGGGCAAGAGAGACGAGCAGGATAAAGCCATGACTGCACATTCCTTTGTTTCTGTCCACAGCCTTCCTGCTCAGCATCCTCTCCTTCACCAGCATCAAGCCCACCTCCATCTTTGCACTTCATGTTGCCGTGGTAAGGAAGTCTCTACAGCCTGATAGGCCGGTGCTGCCGCTCCTTAGATTGTGAGCTTGTTAGGGGAAGGACTGTCTTTGGATTAGTTTTGCACAGTGCCTAGCATGATGGGGGCGCTGACTGGGGACCTCTCTATGCTACCACCAGACAAGTACTGGGAGTGCAGAATGATCAATGGCCAGTCTAAAGGGAGGGAAGTGAAACAGCATGCAGACAGCAGGGGTTGCTTCTGTTACAGCTCCCGTGGTGCCTGTGCATTCACTGGGTGGGTGTGTGCGTGTGTAGCACCCAGGTGCTGATGAGGCAGGTTCTTCTCTGCTAGGCACTACGGCTGCATGGGTGGAGGGGGAGGCACTGGTCCATACACAGAGCACAGCGGCCCCTGCACAGTGAAATGAAATAAACCATGTCCAAGGGCTGGATGAGTTCTGCTGGTGCTGCCAAATGTAAATAAATGGCCCTAGGAAATACAGGCCTCCGGCTCGAGGGGAGCGATTCCAGGGCCCGGCTCAGCTCGGCGCCTTTGCTCTCTCCTGGCTGCCAGAGCTAGGCAGAGCTTTTTCTCCTGGCTGCTGATGGAAAGTCTTTTGCTAACCCTGCCAGTAGGGTTACCATATTGCCACAATCAAAAAAGAGGACACTGGGGGGGGGGAGCCTCGCCCCTGCCCCCATCCACTTCCTCCCACTTCCCACCCCCTGACTGCCCCCCTCAGAACTCCCAACCCCCCCCACTCCTTGTCCCCTGACTGCCCCCTCCTGAGAACCCCCCCCCCACCCTAACTGCCCCCCTAGGACCCTACCTGTCCCCTGACTGCCCCACCCCATATTCACACCCCTGCCCCCAGACAGGACCCCCGGGACTCCCATGCCCTATCCAACCCCCTCTGCTCCCTGCCTGCCTTGACCCCTCTCCCACCCCTGCCCCGACAGCCCCCCCAGAACTCCCGACCCTTCCAACCCCCCCTTACTCCCTGTCCCCTGACTGCCCCCTCCAGAACCCCCCTGCCCCTTCTCCATCCCGTGGCCCCCTTACCGTACTGTACTGTGCGGCACGCTGGGCAGCAGGGGAGGAGGAGGAGGGAAGAGCTCGAGAGCTGCCGGAGGCCGATGGAACGGCCCGGCAGGCGGCGATCTGAGAAGGATGGGGGGCGGGAGGGGAGCTCTAGAGCCCGGCCGGAGGGGGAAGCGGAGGAGGGGCTCTGGCTGCCGGAGCCCCATGCGAGTGGCAGGATCCGGCCGGCTGCCCTGTCAGCCGTGCCCCGCTCTGCATGGGGGGGGGGGGGGAAATCCTGGACATTTTTAGACATTTACAAATTCTCCCAGACGCTATTTTTAACTCAAAAAGCCGGACATGTCCGGGAGAATCCGGACGAATGGTAACCCTACCTGCCAGTGGGAGGCCGCGTCAGTCTTGCTCTCCTTGGAATCCCGGCTGTGGCAGGAGGAAGCTCATCTGTTTGTCAGTTGGATACACAGTCATCTAACTTTCCACTTTCTGTCATCGACTCTGTGTTCGGAGAGGAGCTGCCCGTCTCTCCCCGGACATGGAGGCCTGCAGAGCAGAGGGCAATGGCCCTGCTGTGCAGAAATGGCACAGTCGCAGGAGGTGTTGCTAAAAGCGCTGCTCTCCCTCTCTTGCAGGCCCTGACCATGTCCCTCCAAGGGCTCCTGCACAGTTTGGTCTACGGCTGGCTGCGGCAGAACTTCCGCCAGGAGGCTCTGGGGGAGACGCTCCCCTTGAGATACTACCCCGGCCTCAAAGCCTTCTACGACGAATCGTTTGGTGTTGAGGGCTAGGAGAGTGCCTGCATCGTTCTCTGCTGCTTGCTGGGCCCCACGTCTGCAGCAGCCGCTGGGCATTTTGGAGGAGCACTACAAAGCTGCTCTCCTCACTGGGGGCTGTTCCCCCTGGACACTGCACCAGGCAATGAGGAATTAGCCCTGTACTGACTTTGTGGGGCAGCCTTCCTGGAACACAGGGACCTGCACTGATTTCACCACCCTTCTGGCTCACAAGAAATAACTTTGCAAACACGGTCTTAGAGCCGCTCCTGCTCCTGGAAGCAAGTTAGCCAAAGCAGCAACATCGTTCGCAACTGGTGTGTGACCAACTGTGGTTTGCTTAAGGGCAGTTAAAGGCCCAGAGCTGATGCTGGCTGCAAGGGAGAAGAGGCCAAGGCCTCACTTAAATTCCCTCCCACCTACACGGCTGTCCTTCCCTCATCTCTAAAGTAGCTTCTGCAAAAGGCTGGGAGGGATGGACAGTCCCCCCTCCCCTCCCGGGGGGACCCTGGGGCTGCTGCAGGCCTCTGAGCCAGAAGGGAGCTTGAAGGAACCGTGGCTCTCACTAGGACAAGGCCATAGGATGTAGAGCAGAAGCTCTGTGGAGCAATTCTCTTGCACAATGGATTGATTCCATTTACGGTGGGGCCGAGAGCCCCCGTCATGGAGCAGGACCCTGTCTGTGCCAGGCACTGTACCCAGCTGTGTGGGTGTTCATGGCTTGGGAACAGCCTGTATTGTATTAATTGAAACATGAAAGGAGATAACGGGGGGGGTGCAGAGACTACTGGCAATTGAATTTTAATTGTGGCTGGCCCGAGGCGGCAGTAGAGTTTGCTTGTCCCTCAAGCCCTGTCTCTACTCACTTGAGAATAAAAAACCTTAACCCTTTCTGCCCAAGCTGGCCTCACCTGTATCACCTCCCCCAGCTCCTCGACCTGTAAGGTGTTCACAGTGCTTTGGATGGCAGAGCCCCTCGGTCGCCTCAACAGGGCCCAAAGGCGGATGCTTAGCCACTCCTTGTCCTTCCTGCCCCTGGGTAAACAAAACCCAAGCCAAGAGCAGCTCACCCCCTTTTTGGCCAAGGATGAAGGGGTTCTTGGCTAATGTCCCAGAATGAATACAGCTAACAGCCCTTGAAGCTCTCCTGCTCCCTCCTGTGCGCACTCAGCTCGAGATGTGTCAGCGTTAACCCCCCTCACCCCCGGCTAGTTAAAAGCCAGACCAACCCTGTCTCGGGTTTGGCCCTGTTGCTGTTGGCTCCCAAGGGCTGAAATTGTGCCCCACTGAACAACAGCTGCTGGTTCGTACGGGCAGAGGCAGACAGCTGCCCTGCCTGTCCCCAGGGCTGGTGCAGCTGTGACCTCTCTGAACTCTCCAGCCCCATCTGGCTTTGAATGAGTCAGGCCTGACCCACAGAGCAAACCAGTCCCATTTTGCCCAAATATTTATCTATGTGCCGTAATGCCCTTTCATTAATTTCCACCCAAACCGATAGGACCTGCACAGCAGACACGGTTACTCCTGGGGGAATTCTGCACCACTGCGCATGTGCAGAATTTATGTCTCCTGTCTTCCCCCCCCCCAATTTCTTTGCTTCCCCCCCAGAAAAATGTGACTTTCTGATGGGGCAGAAAAGGGAAGCCACAAGTGGTCATGTGACCCTCCCCAGCAGTATGTTGTGGATGCCCAGGGCAGCGGGCAGAGAGGTAAATCACTGTGGGGCAGGGATGGGACTGGGGAAGACCTGGTTGGTGGCTCCTACCCTGTGCCACACTCGGCTGCTAGTCCCAGCTGGGGGAGGACAGGACTTCCTCTTCCCCTGCATAACATCCACCCCCAGACTGCTCCTCGGGCTGCAGGAAGCTCATCAACCCCCCATCCCACTTCCTGCACCCATTGCTCCTCAGCTGTGGGGGGGGGGAGGGGGGATCCCTGTGCAGGGAGCTGCTCCTCCATCTGCCCAACCCCCTCATACCCTGAGCCTCTCCACCCCCTACAGAACACCCCCGATGAGCCCCACTCCACCTGCACGTGGATCACCATCCCACTGAGCCCCACCCACCTTCACCCCTGTGCAGAGTCTCATTACCACTGCACCCAGAAGCCCCAGTGCAGCCAGATCCTCCACTGACCTGCCTACACAGAACCCTCTGAACCCACAACTGGATCCCTCCACACTCGGATCCTGCCTACCCCCACCTGGCATGGAGGGGTAGGGCCCTGGGCTGTTTCTGGGGCAGGCCCAGTCCTTGTGCTGTGTCAGGGTTGAGTACAGCTTCACCGCTGAGTCTGGGTCCCCAGGAGGGTGGGGGGGGGGGGCCTGCACAGTGATATCCCACCTCTGTGTAGCCAGTGGCCTGTGCTCCCCACTTATTTGACCAGTACAATCTGCAGAATGTTAAAATAGTGTGCGCACACTGCTCTCAGGAGAAAGACAAGGGAGGACACAATGAATTGTAGGAGCCAGAGACACAATCCAACCTCGTGCAGCATGAGAAGGCCCAGAATCCAGGCTGCTCTTCCATGGAGTGGGAAGAACCCGGGTTCTTTGGGCGTCGCCGTACCCCTGGGCAATGTCACGCTGACCGTCGAGACGAGGCGAGCTGGAGAGGATGAGCATGCTGGCACCTGGGGTTATTACTACTCCAAGCACAGCGTGCAGAAAACGCCTGTTTATTTTCAGAACAAAGCTCAGCTCATCCCACTGAGGCTCCAAGACGAGAGGCCGTTTTTTAAGCTAACATTTACTACTATACGGGAGCGATTTAAGTCCCTCCTGTGGGCACTGCACAGTTAGCGCACACATCTCTACAGACTATACACTATACAGACTGGGCTTTGTCACTACGGAGCATTTTACAGAGTAACTTACTGCAGGGAGGGCCCCGCCCCCCACCCACCTGCTTCTCCACACAGGGAGCCTGGAGGAGGCAGGGCAGCCGTGAAGGAGGGCTCAGGGCTGCAGCCAAATGCTCACTACCATGACGACTGCTTTCTTCTAGACTGTGTGTAGCGGGGGAGGAAGGAACTATTCCCCAAAGCAGGTGGGAGGGTTCCAGCCTTTGTGCTTTACTGTGTAAATGAGAAACAGCCCGATGGAGGGCAGAGCTTGCTAGAGAGAACACCTCATCCTCCCCACCACTGCACCCCTCATCCCCACTCCCTGTACACGCAGCTCGCAGGACGCTTTCGTGCAAGGTCCCGCCTGACACCTTGACCATCCCTACTCTGCAAGAAGTTCCACTCTAGGGCCTCTGCCTTGGGGAAGCAGTGCGCGGGCCCCGGTTTGCCCCAAGGTCCACTGAGCACGGGACACACTTTCCATGGTAAGAGCGCTCCAGGTGGCAGAGGGTGAAGCACGAGGGCCTGGTACTGGCTCTCAGAGGGCAACCCTGGGGGTGAGTTAAACCAGCGCTCAGAGAACCTGGAGAAACACTGCTCTGAAAAGGGGGGAAGGCTGCAGTCAGTCATTTTAGCACTGGTAGAAAAGCCAGCCCATCATTCATTCATTCATCCCTTACGTGTGCGTGCAGCCCTTCCCCACCCCCGGCCCCCCAGAAATAACAGAGGCAGCAGTACCAGAGTCCTCTGATGCTGTGGGTAAGGACGAGTAAGCAGAGGGGAGCATCTCACTGGCAGTACAAATATATGCACCAAGCTCTGTACCCACAAGGGAGCCAGTGCTGTGCAAGCGCCCGTTAGTGAGGGTAATGCAGGCTGTAAGCAGTGGTGCTGTGTCCTCCCTGACGGGCAAGGGGGCTGAGAATCTGTCGGACAGAAACGCACCTCGTTAGACATTCTCTGGACAGATTGCTACCTGCTCTCACACACTCCCAGAGCTCCAGCACCCCAGCAAGGTGTGCTCAGAGCTCCAGCCTGTCTAACACACACTGCTCTAGGCCAGCGACTGCTCTCTCCAGCAATGGGTCAGCCTGTTGCAGGGATGGTGGTGGATTTTCCACATCCCCTGTGTGAAGGGGCCTGGAATCACAAGATTAGCGAGAGCATCAGGTTTCTCCTGCAGGCTCTGTACATAAACCCCATACACAGAGTGTTCCTGTCTCTACAGCTGGGCCCATGACAAGTGGGCATGATGGACACGTACGTATCAACGGGCCTAGCATGAGGGCAAGGGTGGGGATGTCTGTGTTGGTTCTACACAGCCTGCCATAAGGGACTGGAACCCTGGCTGTCTCCCTCTGCCTCACTGACGGCCACACAGAGCTCTCCTCCTCCAGCTCCTCCGGGAAAGCAGGACCGGACAGCAAACAATTGTGCACAGAAACAGTTCACCTTCCCGTCGCCAGTTCCACCCTGCGCTCAGGACTCAAACCCACACGCACTGGCAGGCAGAATCCAGGTCAGTGTGGTGCTGGATCAGGGCAGAAGTTTCTTCCTCAAACCTGACTGCAGCCCCCTGCAGCTCTGAAGGAGATGCTGTGCATGGGGGAGTCCCTTCCCCACAGAGTCCTGGTGCTGGGTGGCTCAGTGGTGGTGCAGCACAGTCTGGAGATCCTCAGGCAGGGAACCAATGATGGTCTCAATGTAAAGGCCCACTCGCTGCAGCGTTTCCTCCTTCACAGGGAGGTGATGGCACCTGGCTCTGATCTGGGGGGAGGGAAAGAGAGGAGGGGGAACTTTTAATACAGACTCCAAGTATCCCCTTTCTGCTTGTGCCATTAACTTAAGGGAGCCCCATGGGCTCTCCCTTACCTGGGAAGATATACAGGTCCTGAGCAGTGCTGCCCCTGTGGAGATGGTTTGAGACCCAAGGGTGGGGCTGAGAAGAGCAGGACTGTAGGGTCCTTTTTCTAGCATATATAAGGGAAGCTCACACCTCCCTGGCTGGCTTTGTATGCTGTTCAGCAGAGAGGAGCAGCAGGAATACACCGTCTCCTATACACCGCGTACGATCCATGCACCACCAGAAGGGCCCATGCCCATAGGAACCAAAGCAGGAGGAGGAAACTCACCAGCTTCTCGCGAAGTTTCAGAACCAGGTCTACGATCTCCACCTCGGACTTGTCTTTCATCCAGGCCACAATGTTCTACAGCAAGAGAAGAAAAGTTCTCCTAAGGGAATGTCCTTCCGTACAGCAGCTCCCCTCAGAGCTATCTCCCAAGCAAAGCCTAGTACCGAGGCGGGGGTGGGGACAGAAGGTCCTTCTCCTCTGCACAGCTGTGTCCAAGGCTAGGTCTTCGCATGGTGCTGCATGCAGCACAATGGCTTCCAGGCTGGCTGAACAGAACCATGTCCTCCCCAGCTCTCTGTCTGTGGCAACGCTATCCGCTCCCAGCCAAGCAGAGAGTCCAGGGAGGATGTGGCAATACACAGGCTTTGCATGGTCTCTGTTCTCTTACTCCCGGTCAGTGCCAGGATTAATGCACATTCCTCTTGCCGTGAGCTCAGAGTCCACACGTAGCTGCCAAAAGGAGACGGTTGTAGGATTTTTGTGCTGCCCTGGGGCACTGCACTCAGACCATGCACTCGGCACTGGCACCATCCCAGACAGGAACTCCTGTCTATTTCAGTTCCCGGGAAGGAATCAAGCAAGCGGAGAGGCATCTGATCAGGAACTCAGCTGGCTCGGGAAGCACCTGAAGAATTAAAATGACTGCCAGCAGGGGGCAGAGCAGGGTTTGTGCTGGCTCCTGGGAAGGCTGGTCTGACCCCAAACTGGATGCCCAGCCACTGAGAGTCAGGCAGTGACTGGGATGTGGAGTGGATGTTCCCCAAATACCTGAGTGCAATCCCCCCGTCCAGGAGTGCTGAATCAGGACGTGACAGTGGCTATCCCATCACCAGTAATGACACCCTGCATTTGCTTTCACCCCCTTTTGTCGGAACGTACCGCCTCGCAGATCGCCTCCAGGTGAAGGGCCTCCAGCTTCTGGGTCATTTCCTTGTGTCTCTGACGGTACCAGCCATCAAAGTTGGGAGACTTGAAGAAACGTCTGCAGGAAGAGACGTGAAGCTGAGAGGGGGAGGGAGAGCAGACCGGGCTCTGGAGAATGGTACTTGCTGTCTGGTTTCTTCACTACTCATAGGGATTTCCCATCCACTGAAAAGGTGGTTCCAACACAGAGACGTTGGAGGGGGGACAGAATCCCTGGTTCAGTGTAATTAGGGACGTGGATAGGTTAGAACTTAAGAACGGCCAGACTGGATCAGAACAAAGATCCATCTAGCCCAGTAGCCTGTCTGCCGACAGTGGCCGATGCCAGGTGCCCCAGAGGGAATGAACAGAACAGGGAATCACCAAGTGATCCATCCCCCGTCGTCCTTTCCCAGCTTCTGGCAAACAGAGGCTAGGGACACCATCCCTGCCCATCCTGGCTAATAGCCATTGACGGACCTGTCCTCCATGAACTTATCTAGTTCTTTGTTGAACCCTGTTATAGTCTTGAATCCTGTTATAGTCAAGTATAGGTTGCTAGGGAGAAGGCTCCTTACTGACCCCACCTTCCACAACCTCTCATACCAATGGCCCGATGGATTCTTAGTCTCAGAAGTTGGCTTCTCACACAATGGGTAGGCGTGAGGGTCTGGCGAGTTGGCTGCCCTGAGGCAGGCGATGGTGAGTGCTTCCCACCCCTGGGCAGGCAGCATGCTCTTACGGTTAAGGCACTGGATTAGAACACAGAAGATTTGGGTTCTATTCTTGGCCCTGCTACAGACTCCTTGTGTTCACTTTCTAGAACTCTGCCCAATCCGGTTTGCAGTGTGTCAGGAAATGGTGCTCGTGGCCTTTCCACACGGAAATGACTCCACAACCACAGCCGGGGCAGTGCCATTGTGTGTTTTCTAATCATCTTAAACTTGCCCTCTCAGTCTGACAATCTTAGCTCCGTCCCCCTGCACCACAACTCCCCTCCCTCCTCGGTGTTTGCACCGCACACTTAGTGTTGTCACGGAGCTAAACGCCACACATTTCGGCCTTGTTCTCTCTTTACGAGCAAGGCCTTGTGTACACTGTAGCCAAGGGCCCGGAGGCTGCAGCCCTCCACGGTGCAGTCGATGGGTGATTCTGCGGCAGTTTCTTTTACAAACGGAGGTTTTTACTGAATGAAATACGGAAATGAAGCATTAGCACAGCTCATTAGTTTTACACAGCCCCAGCGTTTTTAATTTTCAGGGTGCTGCAGAATTTCAGACTGGGAATGAAAAATGACATGGAGAAGTCGTCAGAGAGAAGCTGGCAGCTGGCAAGGGACATCTGAGAAGGCGTAGACAGTAGGAGGCAGTTTGGGATTATGGGATATGCAGATTAGTTGGATATTCATGCTAAAGTAATCAGCTAACACTGTTGAGAGCTACATGGTCATGTTTCAGAGTTTATCCCCAGTTAAGAATGGAGAATTTCACATCTTCATTATAGCCTGAAAAAAAATCGCTATTTGCAGATTCAAGCAGACAGCACTTTGGTGGCACTCAGTTCATGCTTTTAAAGGTTTCTTTGTAACCCTATAAAGGCCCAGCACAATGGGCCCCAATCTCAACTGAAGCCTTTAAATGCTGCCATAAAACACATCTTTTGTATAAATTCAAGCTTAGATTTTGGAGCACTATTCGGTGCTGAGGGATGGATTATGCAGAAAGTTCCATGGTTAAGAACTGCAGAGCACACAAGATTCTGCCCTGTAGACCCTGGTCATGTTCTCTGGACTCTCTCCTTTTTGCCAATATTTTTCTGGTAAGTAGGTAGTTGAATATTGCAGCTATTGTCACACCAAAGCTGTAGAGAGAGGAGCTATTCACTTTCCTGCTGCTTGATTTAACCTACAATTGCATTGACTTTATTTGCAGCCTTATGTTCCAGCTCCATACATAATGTGCCTGTCCACTTTCTGGGTCTCTTTCAGCAACAGGTTCAGATTTTTAAAGGTATTTAGGTACCTAACTCCTTGATTTCAAAGGGTCTAAATAGCTCTGAAAATCTGGATCCCAATGCCTTCCATATTTCTCCTCTCCACTGAGTATCTGGTTTCAGTTTTTCCCCTCCGATTTTGGTGAAGGTTTGCTCTGTTCTGTTTCAGAGTAGCAGCCGTGTTAGTCTGTATCCGCAAAAAGAAGAACAGGAGGACTTGTGGCACCTTAGAGACTAACAAATTGCAACTCTCTAATTTTTCATTAGAATAATAATGGGGGGAACCCTCTTACAAGTCATCTCAAACTTTACAGTGAAGACCCTGTATTGTTACCTATAACAAGGTAGCACCTGCAGGCCCCAATTAGCCTCTGGGTCCCATCGGGCTGGGTACTGTACAAACACACAAAGATTGTCATACTGGATCAGAACCGTGATCTATCTAGGCCAGTACCTTGTCTCTGACGGTGGCAAGAACCAGCTGCTTCAGGAGCAAGGTACATGAAACTCCCTAGTGGACAGTGATGGAGTAAAGTGCCTCTGGGGAAGTTTTTCCCCAAACCTATCACACTCAGGGACTGGCTTAAACCCTGAAACAGGAGAGTTTATAGTCCTACTAAAACCTGATAGTTCTGTGTCATTTAAATTATTATTTATATATAAGCAGGATTAGCTCTGTTTGCTGTCCCTTCCAGCCATTATAACTTGGCCAGTTCCTTGTTGGCATCAAGCTTTCAAAGGGAATGGTCTCTCCCTTGAAGCTGCTCTCTCCTCCTGATGAGTCTAAGCCAGGATTTGGCAGGTACGTTCGTTATACCCTTTACCTACTGCTGATGAAACAAGACAACCAAACACCACATTCTTACCTGTACAGGCCTAACCAGTCACCCTTAAGTACACAGGTGAGCTGGGGACCAGCATGTTCAAGGGTCTTCATGAAATCTTCCTGTCGGAAAGGACGGATCTGGGGAGGATTCTGTGCAACAAAAAGAACACATCGCAATGGAGCCCCAAGTACTGGGAATGAGGCTCAGAGCTCCTAGGAAGAGTCTATGCAGGATATACCGAAAACCTAGGAGAACCACCAAATGCCTGAAACTGCACATCTCAAACAATTCTGCTAGGAGAGTTCACGTTACAGATCTCTAACAGCCTTGCTGAGCTGAAAACTACTATAAGGAGGAAGCATCTGTCCCAGTGTTCATTCTGTCTCCCTTCCCAGTGTCATTCTGTCTCCCTTTTCAGGGGGAACAATCCTGTCCCTGCAATAAGGGCAGTTTGAGAGTGGGCCATAGTATTTCACAGATTCCTACATCTTTTCTAACAGACCTACCTGGGGGGTGGGGGAGGGGGAATGAGCTCCTTGAAGCTGAGCACCCTTGGATTGTCCTATGACCCAGTGTTACCATTTGTACCCCTCTATTCATCCCTGTTACAAGACTGGGTTAAATTTTGTACAAAGACAGGTGTCAGTGAGAGCAAATGGACCATCACCTGATTAAGTAGCCACTCTTGGGCAGGAGAGCGGGTGTGGGCAAAAAAAAAAAAATCTACATTTTGACAAAGAAGCACCTTAGGATTTCTGACCCCATAGACTTTCTGTCTCCTGAACATCAGCGGAGCTGATTCTTGTGCAAGAGAAAGGGCTATAAGTGGAGAGGACAGACATCCCAAACATCTCTCCCTGCTCTCTAACCACAGCATCCATCAACACCTGCAGAACAAGGAAGTAGCACTGGACTGGAAAGCAGACCCTGTCTGAAAGAGGTTCAGCCAGTAAGACAGCTGGAACATGTGGTGAGAGAGACCTTTGCTTTGTATTCACTTAGCTTGTTAAGTTAGGTGTGTGTTGGGTTTTACCTTTGATTTCTTTGTAACCAATTCTGTTTGTATGCCTCATTACTCGTAGTCACTTAAAATCTATCTGCAGTTAACACATTTTTATTGTTTTATCTAAACCAGTGTGTTTGGGAAACTCCATTTGGGATAACAGGATTTGTGCATATCATTTTCTATTAGTAAACGACAGACTTCATAGGAGCTTGTATCGTCCAGGAGGATTCTGAACAGTACAAGAGGCACATTTCTGGGGGAAAGTCTGGGACTGGGAGTTTGCTGGCGTTGCCCTGAAATGTAATTCAGGAGTGGCTGGCTATAGCACTCCAAGTATAGCTGGGAGTGATTTACATGCTGGAGGCTGTGTGTTGACAGACCAGGAGTGGTTGCTTTCACAGCAAAGCAGGGTAAAAGGCAACCCAGGTTGGAGAATTGAGGGGACACAGCTGTCGCGGTCATTCTAGATTGTATCCTGGATAGTGTCGCACCCAGATCTAAGTCCTAGAGGGCCTGGGCACTCTCAGAAGATCATGTGACCCAGATCTAGGAGCTCTAGAGGGCCTGAGCCTTGGGTACTTTTCCCACATCTGAGCAGTCTGTTGCATTTGGGAACATTGGGACAATTTCCCAAGAGAATAATCAGCATAAAAGTGTAACTATTCCAAATCTCTATAAGGAAATCAAATTAAACCGGACATACCTTCCATGGAGTAATGGCCCTCTGTAGAGGCATCAGACTCGCAATGTAATGCTCCTATGGAGTAGTGGTGAAAACAGAACTTAGACTAATTAGAGAGCCCTTCCCAAGGTCATTAGGTGTCATGCTGTGCTTTAAGAGCCACCAACATGACATGCAGTGAACAACCTTCCATTCTCTTTGCCCCTTCTTTGGTGTGTAGATTTCCACAAGTCCGAATGCTCGTTTGTTTATCTCCTCCCACCCCTCGATCCCCACTGCCCCGGGAAGCTAGGACATCAGAACTGGCTGCTGTGCAAGTTTTAAGAATGCCACACAGGATGAGATCTGATGGGAGGGAATCAACAGCAGGAGTGGAGTGAGACTCAGAAAACACTGTCACATCACAGCTCCCCCGCATCGGAACAAAGAAGATGGAGAAGCCAATGTGATTCTAACGGGAATGTCTACCGTAGGTGCAACAAGCTCTCTCACAGGGCAGGAAGAGAAGAGGGGTTGAAAACAGCAACCATTCCCTTCCTCAGTAAAGCAACAGCCATCCAGACAGGCCTCTTAACAAATGCTGTGCTAGGGATTGAACCCTCAAGAACTAAATACTAGGGCTGTCAATTAATCGCAGTTAACTCATGCGATCAACTCAAAAAATTAATCAAGATTAAAAAAATTAATTGTGATTAATCGCAGTTTTAATTGCACTGTTAAACAGTAGAATACCAATTGAAATTTCTTAAATATTTTTGGATGCTTTTTTACATTTTTAAATATATTGATTTTAATTAGAATACAGAGTGCACAGTGCTCACTTGATATTTTTGATTACAAATATTTGCACTGTAAAAATGATAAACAAAATGAATAGTATTTTTCAATTCACCTCATACAAGTACTGTAGTGCAATCTCTTTATCGTGAAAGTGCAACTTACAAATGTAGATTTTTTTTTGGTTACATAATAGCACTCAAAAACAAAACAATGTAAAACTTTAGAGCCTACAAGTCCACTCAGTCCTATTTCTTGTTCAGCCAATCACTAAGTGAAACAAGTTTGTTTACATTTATGGGAGATAATGCTGCCAGTTTCTTATTTACAATGTGACCAGAAGGTGAGAAGAGGCATTTGTATGGCACTTTTGTAGCTGGCATTGCAAGGTATTTACGCGCCAGATATGCTAAACGTTTGTATGCCCGTTCATGCTTCAGCCACCATTCCAGAGTACATGCTTTCATGCTGATGATACTCATTAAAAAAAAAAAGTGTTAATTAAATTAAATTAGTGACTGAACTCCTTGGGGAAAACTGTACGTCTCCTGCTCTGTTTTTCCCGCATTCTGCCATATATTTCATGTTATAGCAGTCTCAGATAATGACCCAGCACATGTTGTTCATTTTAAGAACGCTTTCACTGCAGATTTGACAAAACACAAAGGTTCCAATGTGAGATTTACAAAGATAGCTACAGTACTCAAACCAAGTGCCTTCCAAAATCTGAGAGAGACAAGGTGTGGAGCATTATTTCAAAAGCCCTAGAACAGCAACACACTGATGCAGAAACTACAGAATCCGAGCCACCAAAAAAGAAAGTGGCATCTGCTGGTGGCATCTGACTCAGATGATGAAAATGAACATGCCTCAATCCGCACTGCTTTGGTTTGTTATCAAGCAGAACCCATCATCAGCATGGAAGCATGTCCTCTGGAATGATGGTTGAAGCATGAAGGGACATAGGAATCTTTGGCGCATCTGGCACGTAAATATCTTGCGATGCCGGCTACACCAGTGCCATGCAAATGCCTGTTCTCACTTTCAGGTGATATTGTAAACAAGAAGAGGGAAGCATTATCTCCTGTAAATGTAAACAAACTTGTTTGTCTGAGCGATTGGCTGAACAAGAAGTAGGACTGAGTGGACTTGTAAGCTCTAAAGTTTTACATTGTTTTGTTTTTTAATGCAGGTTTGTTTGGTTTTTACATAATTCTACATTTGTAAGTTCAACTTTCATGATAAAGAGATTGCACTACAGTACTTGTATTAGGTGAATTGAAAAATATTATTTCTTTTGTTTTTTTTACAGTGCGAATACTTATAATCAAAAATGAACAAAGTGAGCACTGTAAACTTTGTATTCTGTGTTGTAATTGAAATCAGTTTTGTTCCCTTTATACACATTGTGCTGGGTGTCAGGACTGCAGAGCCAAGCACAGTATCAGTCAAACCTGACAGAACCTGCCAATCAGAAGACAAGTTTATTCTTCTCTAAGAAGAATTAAAATGTCTATGATGGTGTTCAGGCCTCTGGCACAAAGCCGGTCTTTGTGGAATAACCCAGAGGGGAGGGTGGAACCCAGCATTCAGGCATATGCTGTTCATCCCTCCCATACTCCTTCACCACACAGATCAACAACCCCGTCTACTCACCAGGGGAATAATGAAACTCTGGGTGAGCTCCAGCAGGTGCCGCCTCAAAAGGGCACTTTGGACTTCAGACGGGCGCTTCCTCTGAATCCCCTGCAGGTAGAGAGTGAAGTTACAGCACGGGGGGCGCTCACGAAGATACCGTTTAACAGCCAGCAGCTTTAGTAGGTAAGAGCTGAGGCTATGCCCGTGTGTGCAGTTCTCAGCAAAACACTGCATCTGCATGCAGCCAGTCAAGGGGCAGACTGGAAAAGAATAATTTTGTGCACTCTCCCAAGCTTGGCCCATAATACAAGCTCCACTCACTTGTGACACTAAAGTAAGATGCCACTCACATAGACTAGATTGTTTAGAGCTGCCTAATATGTTCTTCCCTCTCCTTTCTTGCTAACAATGCTAACGGTTAAGATATCATTAGGCTTCAGAGCTCAATCAAGTGAAATAATCTTCTGAGAGCACCACCCTGAGAAGAGTGTCCAAGTAATTTTAACTCACGCTTGGATAGCCTGGACTAAACCATGACTGGAGTCAGGGTGAAGTCAAAGACCTTGGGCAGAGGGGAAACCCAATACTATTTCTCCTTTGGGCTTCAATGGTTTAATCCAGACTTTAGCACTGCTTTCCTGCAGCGCTTTACAGGATGGGGGATAGAGACAGGAAACGCTCACCTTTAACAATCTCTTTATCAGGGTTTTGTCTTTGTGCAGAAATGTCTTGTAAGAGGTGTAGAGTCCTAGATTAAAAACACAGAAATGCTTAAAAACAAATCACCCCCCCGGCCGCCAGTTTCTCAAGGTCACATCATTGTGCAGTAAAGCCTTGTTCACAGGCAGGGGAGGGGAATTTCCCAATCTTAACTCTGGCTAGTTAGAAGAGAAAAAGCTTTGATGACAGAAACCTCCTAAAATGACAAGAGTTGCTGCCACAACAGCACTCACAGTAGGATTAACCTTCGAGACCTTTCAACTGCCCCGAGGCACCCCTCTCCCCCAGAACATGTCACAGGAAAAGACACATAGCCAGCAGCATTAGCTCAGGACTAGGCTTGAGTTGACTAGTTCAGTGGTGTTAGATAGCTGTATCTACCTACCTAGGTACAACTTCCCTTCACCATATCTGACAGCCTCCCAAATACTCAACAGAAGTGATATAAATTTCTCTCCACTCCCAACCTGCAGGTTAAATAGCCTGAATAATTTCTATTGGAGTGTTTAACATCTGAGGGTACGTCTATACTTACCTCCGGGTCCCGCGGTAAGCAATGGATCTTCTGGGATCGATTTATCGCGTCTTGTCTAGTCGCGATAAATCGATCCCGGATCGATCCCGTAGGGTTACCATATTTGTACAGTCAAAAAAGAGGACACGGGGGGAGGAGCCCCGCTCTAGCCCCGCCCCTGCCCTGCCCCCAATCACTCCCTCCCACCCCCTGACTGCCCCCCTCAGAACTCCCAACTCCCCCCTACTCCTTGTCCCCTGACTGCCCCCTCCTGGGACCCCTGCCACTAACTGCCCCCCTAGGACCTTACCTGTCCCCTGACTGCCCCGACCCTTATCCACACCCCCACCCCATATTCACACCCCCGCCCCCAGACAGACCCCCGGGACTCCCATGCCCTATCCAACTGCTCCCTGCCCACTGACAGGACCCCCAGAACTCCTGACTCATCCCGCCCCCTCTGCTCCCTGCCTGCCTCGACCCCTCTCCACACCCCTGCCCTCCTGACGGCCCCACCGAACTCCCGACCCATCCAACCCCCCACTCCCTGTCTCCCGACCAGGGCCGGCTTTAACAAGAGCCCAAGAATCGGGCTGCACTCCGGCCGGAGTCGCGGGGTTTGGGGCCAGGCCGGAGGTGCTCGGCCGGGGCCGGGCTGGCCGCCCTGGGGCCCAAGCTGGGCCAGAGCCGCTGGGGTCAGAGCCGGCGCGCTCGGCTGGAACCGGAGCCGCTGGGGCCGGGGCCGGGCCGGCGCACTCGGCCAGAACTGGCCCGAACCAGGCCGGGCCGGAGCTGCTGAGGCCGGCCGGGGCCGGACTGGGCCGCGTTGCACCTCCCCGGAGCCCTCCTCCTCGCGTCCCCCCCGCCCCAGCCCCCGTGCCTCCGGACCCTGCGCCACCGGAGCAGAGCAGCTGGAGCCGGGGAGAAGAAGTGCCCAGCCGGCGGCTAGGGTCCGGAGGCATGGGGCTGCCCAAAGCTGGTAGCACTGGCTCGGGCAGCTTGGCTCTTAAACAGAGACGAAGTCTGAGTCCGGGGAGGAGCAGAGCAGCTGGAGCCGGGGAGGAGAAGTGCCCGGCCGGGGGCATACGGTCCGGAGGCATAGGGGCTGCCCGAAGCCCGAGTGCTACCGGCTTCATGGTTTGCCGGGCAGCCTCCAGACCCTGCGCCTCCGGCTGGGCGCTTCCCCTCCCGGGCTCCAGCTGCGCTGGGGAAGTGCCGGCCGGGGGCGCAGGGTCTGGAGGCTGCCCGGCAAACCGTAAAGCCGGTAGCACTTGGGCAGCCCTTTTCACGTGGCTGGGAGGGGGAGTTAGGGCAGGGACTTTGGGGAAGGGGTGGGGAAAGGGCGGAGTTGGGGTGGGGCTGGGGGTGGGAAATGGGCAGGGCCGGGGATGGGAAAGAGGCAGGGCCAGGGCCCGTGGAGTGTCCTCTTTTTTTATTTTTTAAATATGGTAACCCTAGATAAGGAAAGCAGAAGCGACACTTGAGTTGTATCACTGCAATGCAGAGATAAGAGTAGACGCACTGGGGGAGGGGGAACAGACAGTTGATTCAGTCCAGCCCCAGACCCCTGAAGACAGAACAGCCCCACAAAACCCCACCTTCTTCAGCCAGTCAGAGCCATCAGGCTACTCAAGTACTTCCCAACAACCACCAGGGGAAACCTCTAATGAGGCTTCTACCATCTCCAAGGCTTCTCCTTCCTCAGACAGAGTCTTCCTCAGGGGGGTTTCTAAAACCAGATGGGGGAGGCGGGGCTTCCACGTTTTCTGTGATTTTTTTCTGTATCAGTAGCCTTTAGATGGTCCAGTAATAACAATGGAGAGCCCAAGTCAGGAAGGACACTCACGTAACCGTAAAGAATTACTGCAAGCAGCAGAGGAGCTGGAAGAAGTTACAGCCCTGGAGTTGCTCTCCGGTGAGGCAGAGGGCAATGCCCACAACAAACACATTGCTGCAAAGCCTTCGAACTCAGCAAAGAGGAAGGATAAATGCAATTAAACCAAAACTGACGTTAAAGGGGAATTACCCGGCTTAGCGTCCAGAGTTTTCAGTTTGGTTAGTTTCTTCACCTTGACTTGTTTGGGTAAGTCACCTGTGGAAAGACACACAGTGTCTAGTACCAGGTTATAAAGGCAGCACTTCTAGCCTCATAGCCACAGCACACGTGTGAGAGGACTCGCACTTTAGACCATCCATGCCAAACTTGCAAAAATTAAACTGTATCCTCCTGTGATATGAATGCTGAGCTAGTGCTGGTATCCCAGCTGCTACCAGGAGCTTTCAGACCGGCCTCTGCCAGTCCCCGGTGGTGACAGGAAAAAGGTAATAATGAGTCACGTAGAGAAGAACTCCTCAGCCCAACCTACAGCAGCGCTCTTGGCTTTTCAGAAAATAAAAGCCGTGTCTCTCTACCAAGCATTTCTCTCCTATTCCCTTCCATCTTCATTCCCAAGAATAATCTTCCATTTCCTTAAAGCTTAGAAAAAAGAAAAACTTTGTTGTAATTTTCTTAAGACTTTGCTTTTACTGCCGTCACCTCAGCTCCCAGGCTAGCAGCCTGAACTACCCGCTCTGAGTCCCTGATCCTCATGGGGCGGTGATGTGCACATGGAACTGTTGCTGAGACACCACTACATGGGCCAGCTCACTGTCAACCTCTGAGTCTAATACAGAAAGACGAGCTTGGGTTAGAGCGTTACCTGACATTTTGAGCTCCCCGAGCCGAAGGAGGTGAGGCCAGTGCTGGAGCGTTTTGATAAAGAAAGGATTTGTGACGCCCACGACAATGTTCGGCCTACAGAGAGAAGGTTGAAATGAAAGTGGAAGCCAAAGCAACAATGCCCCCAAGGTTCCTTCATGCAGCTTGTGCTGACTGAGTAATGAGTCTAGAGGCTCCTTTCACACAGGACAACCAGGGTACTTACGGGGCTTGTGTCCTGGTGGTGTACTCCTTAAACTCGCTGTCATGGATAGTGAAATATGGACGATAGTCACAGCAGTACTTCAGAGGGGTGAGACAGCTGCAAGAATAACACAGGAGTATTGCGGTGATCACGAAAGACAGCTCATGCTGGAGAGGAACAATTTTGGGACAGGCCAGTTTCCTAGTGGTCACTGCCTTGCACTGCCAGATGAAACACTCCCTCCCTCTCTAAACTGGCGGCATGTCTACACTTCGAGCTGGAGGTGTCATTACCAGACGGAGGAGTCACACTCACACGAGCTCTGACAGCGCCAGCACTCTGAAAGAAGAGCGTAGCCATGGCAGCGCAAGTGGCAGGAGGGGCTAGCCACCCTGAATACGTGCCTATGGTCTCCCAGGGGTACATACTCTGGGCAACTAGCCCCTGCTGTTACTTGCACTGCCATGGCTACACTCTGTGTTTACTGAGTTGGCTCTATCAGAGCTAGCACAAGTATGTCTCCTTGAGACGGGGATCACACTCTAGCTCCAAGTGCAGATATACCCTAAGAGTGCTGCTGACAGGGCCATCCCTAGGGGGGTGCGGAGCCCGGGACAAATCAGCCCCCGCCGGCTTGGTGGCCCCGCTCTGCATCGGCGGCAGCACATGGCAGCGGGGGGAGGGACAGCTGAACTGCCCGGCAATTGATAGCCTGCTGGGGAGCTGATGGGGAGCTGCCGGTCCACCCTGGTTCCAAGCCCCCACCAGCTAGCTCCAATGGGCTGCTCTTTCTGCAAGCAGTGGACAAAGCAGGCGGCTGCCAAACAACATTATAAGGGCATTGCACAACTTTAAACGAGCATGTTCTCTAATTGATCAGCAACGAAACAACGTTAACCGATGTTAAGTGAGGAGTTACTGTACTTGCATACACAAATTAGATCCGATGCAATTTATTGGACAGAGCAGTGGTTCTAAAGGGAGGAGAATTAACAGTATCCTGTGACGGTCACCTGCGATTCAAACAAATTACCTGGTAAGTGCCAGAACCATTTCTGAGGAAATTGTAGGGGATGGCGCCATTACAACTATTGGCTCCCCCAGTAGCATCAGCTCCCACAGCATCTGGATATGAATTAGCACTGGCTGGAAACATCTGTTAGTGAGAGAGAGAGTAACAGGGTAAGGCTAGAAATGGAGTTCCTGAAAGAACAGACTCTGGTATTAGGCACATTCAGCTGCTCCTCTGCATCTGCACATTTAAGGTCTAGGATGGGTTCCTAATATCCTGCAGCAGTGAGTTCCACAAGGTAACTATATATATATATAAACACACACACACACACACACACACTTCCTGTAAACCATTTCAAATCTGTTAAAAGGAAACATTTTAAGCAATATATAGTTACCCTGTGGATCTCACTGCTCATTTGATATATTTTAAGCAAAATAAGATACATGTAAAAGGGAACAGGATCTACGGTAGATTAGTTACATTCAAAATTTCCCGGGTAACCAATCTGCCAGGGCATAGGCTGATCTCCAGCTGAAGTGAGGAAGAAATTCCTGTCTCTATGGTCCAGGTGGTTGTGCATACAAGAAGCCCATACATGCACTACAAAGCTCCCTAATGCCCTTAAGCACTGTGCGGCTCCTACAACCCAACATTCAGACTGATGCACTTTACCGACAAGAAGTATCAAGATCACACTCAATGCCCACAACCTCCCATTCAGTTAAAGAACAATGTGAGCAAAGAGGAAGGAGGTAGAATGGGAGGAGTGTGTTGAGAGAAGCTAACTCCCACCTGAAGAGATCCAGTTCATGAACACTGGGGAGAACTAACGGGGCTGGTAACAAGTTCTGAATGGGAGAGAGGAGAAAGGCAGTTAATGAATGGAAATGTCCTGAGCACAAACTACTGTCACTCTGAGTTACCCACCTCAGAAACAGAAAGACATTCCATCTACAATAAGTACCAAAGCATCAAAAAGCTTACACAAAGATAATTTTTGGAGAACCAAGCTAGGAGCAAACGTGGACAGCACTGACCGGGGTTAAACTGCTGAGCCAGTCAAGGTGTAAGAATTTCATTTCTTACCCCAGGAGCCAGCCAAAACCCCTGCCTTCCAAGCCTGAGAAACCTTCCCACTGCAGCCAAGCAGAGCTTGGGAAAATGATAATCAGGGAAGGTGGTGGATGCTAAGAGTCCAGAAATGTGTGAAAGGTACTAGCACAAAGGAGGGAAGGAGAAGGGATTATTGGCAGAACAAGGAGCAATGATGTAAAATTACCCAGGAGGCTGAAGCATCCTCACTCAGGGATTTCTCTGCCCAGGCAGGGGTTAGTGTCATTCTTACTGGGTGGGAGTTTGAAGAATTTAGTGAAAACACTCGAGAGGAATATTTAGGAAGCTGTTGTTCCAGGGAGCACATTGGACAAGTTCCAAAGAGCTCCAATTCTACAGTACCCTTCTCTTACTCAGCGATCTAGACTCTGCTGGCTAGTGGGCCATTTTACACCACTCTCTTCTTCAGCTCACCTCTTGATTGAACTGCTTCAAAGGACTTGATCCGGGTTTATCCACCCTGGATGGGATTCTCACCTGGGTAACAAACAGGAACACAGAGAGGTTATTTGGGGAGATGGGCTCAGCGGGCAGGCATGAAAACTTCCTGTTTATGTCTAACTGTGCAGAGATTAGGAACAAAGGGAAAGAATTTAGAGCCGTCAGGAACATTAACATCCAAAGGAGTATAAAAGAAATATGCCACCTTTCTGGTTCAGTGTCCATCAATGCCTGTGGCTTGAGCGTTTGTGAGTGGAATATCAGTAGCAAGTACCTGAATGACAATTCCCATCACAGGAAGGTTCAGCGTCTGTCCTGGCACCGGAGGTGGCCACTGATCAATCTCATTGCACACTGCAAGAACATGGACAAAGACAAAACTTTAACCTGAGGGACAAATGCAGCCAATTTAGATAGTCTCTGTGAATCCTGCTGTGAACATATCACCACTGCTGCTGGTCTTATTACAGGATAAGGAATCTAACTCTGCTTGCAAGTAAGAGAACCAAAAAAAAAAAGAGCTACCGTGGCTAAACAACAAAGTAAAAGGCAGTGAGAGGCAAAAAGGCAGCCTTTAAAAAGTGGAAGTTAAATCCTAGTGAGGAAAATAGAAAGGAGCATAAACTCTGGCACATGAAGTGTAAAAATGTAATTAGGAAGGTCAAAAAAAAATTTGAAGTACAGCTAGCCAAAGACTCAAAAAGTAATAGCAAAAAATATTTTAAGTACATCAGAAACAGAAAGCCTGCTAAACAACCAGTGGGGCCACTGGACGATCGAGATGATAAAGAAGCACTCAAGAAAGATAAGGCCACTGCGGATAAATAAATGAATTCTTTGCATCGGTCTTCATGGTTGAGGATGTGAGAGAGATTCCCAAACCTGAGCCACTCTTTTTAGGTGACAAATCTGAGGAACTGTCCCAGATTGAGGTGTCATTAGAGCAGGTCATTGGAACATAAACTAAACAGTAATAAGTCATCAGGACCAGATGGTATCACCCAAGAGTTCAGAATGAACTCAAATGTGAAATTACAGGACTACTAACTGTTGTCTGTAACCTATGATTTAAATCAGCTTCTGTACCAAATGACTGGAGGATAACTAATGTGACGCCAATTTTTAAAAAGGGCTCCAGAGGAGACCCTGGCAATTACAGGCCAGTAAGCCTGACTTCAGTACCGGGCAAATTATCAGACACATAGATGAATATAAATTGTTGGGGAATAGTCAACATGGTTTTTGTAAAGGGAAATCATGCCTCACCAATCTACTAGAATTCTTTGAGGGGGTCAACAAACATGTGGACAAGGGGGATCCAGTGGATATAGTATATTTAGATTTTCAGAAAGCCTTTGACAAGGTCCCTCATCAAAGGCTCTTAAGCAAAGTAAGCAGTCATGGGATAAGGTTCTCTCATGGATTGGTAACTAGTTAAAAGATAGGAAACAAAGGGTAGGAATAAGTGGTCAGTTTTCAGAATGGAGAGAGGTAAATAGTGATGTCCCCCAGGGGTGTGTACTGGGCCCAGTCCTATTTAACATATTCATAAATGATCTGGAAAAAGCGGTAAACAGTGAGGTGGCAAAATTTGCAGGTGATACAAAACTACTCAAGATAGTTAAATCCCAGGCAGACTGCAAAGAGCTACAAAAGGATCTCTCAAAACTGGGTGACGGGGCAAGAAAATGGCAGATGAAATTCAATGTTGACAAATGCAAAGTAATGCACATGGGAAAACATAATCCCAACTATACATATAAAATTATGGGGTTTAAATTAGCTGTTACCACTCAAGAAAGAGATCTTGGAGCCATGGTGGATAGTCCTCTGAAATCATCCACTCAATGTGCAGTGGCAGTCAAAAAAACGAACAGAATGCTGGGAATAATTAAGAAGGGGATAGATAAGAAGACAGAAAATATCACGTTGCCTCTATATAAATCCATGGTATGCCCACATCTTGAATACTGCGTGCAGATGTGATCGCCTCAGCTCAAAAAAGGTATATTGGACTTGGAAAAGGTTCAGAAAAGGGCAACAAAAATTATTAGGGGTATGGAACAGCTGCTGTATGAGGAGAGATTAATAAGACTGGGACTTTTCAGCTTGGAAAAGAGATGACTGAGAGGGGATACGATAGAGATCTATAAAATCATGACTGATGTGGAAAAAGTAGATAAGGAAGTGTTATTTACTACTCCTCATAACACAAGAACTAGGGGCCACCAAATTAAATTAATAGGCAGCAGGTTTAAAACAAACAAAAGGAAATATTTTTTCACACAATGCACAGTCAACCTGTGGAACTCCTCGCCAGAGGATGTTGTGAAGGCCAAGACTATATAATAGGGTTCAAAAAAGAATTAGATAAATTCATGGAGGATAGGTCCATCAATGGCTATTAGCCAGGATGGGCAGGGATGGTGTCCCTAGCCTCTGTTTGCCAGAAGCTGGGGATGGATTATTTGATGATTACGTGTTCTGTTCATTTCCTCTGGGGCACCTGGCATCGGCCACTGTTGGAAGACAGGATACTGGGCTAGATGGACCTTTGGTCTGACCCAGTCTGGCCATTCTTATGTTCTTATGCATAGCAGCTCTGGGCTCCTAGGGGCTAAATAGGTCCAGGGACAATAACTGAGAGCTGGGAGACTCATTCCTGTGCTGTCCCAATAGCAACTGAAGTTAATGGGAGCTGTGCTTTGAATACACACAGTGATATAGAACACGAAGTACTCTGATTAAATCGGGTCCTAGGTGTCTCAAACTGGATGCCGAAATTAAGTGGATACTTTTGACCTCTCTGTGCCTCAGGGAGAATGTGGAAAAAATAGTGTATGATCATGTGATTAAAGACTATATCATAGTTCGTGCACACAAGGGATCCAAATTAAGGTTGCACAGACCAGCTTAATTCTTGCACTTCCTAACTTTTGAGCATTTGACTTTCCAGCCTTAATAATGGTCTTTTAACAGCTGTGCGTGTGTAATATATATATTTGTGTACTGGAACTAATTGACATTTCTCCCTACGAGTAACATGCAGCTCTGCAACACTTTGCTTATCAATGTTTTTTTCCATGGCATACATCTCTCATTTGCCTCCCCATTTACTAATATTAGATTGGTATCCCCGTCACAAAACCCTGACGCCCCCCCTTTCTCCTTACCTGCCTCCAGGCATGGCTCCAGCTTGTCAAAGTACTCAGGAGCAAGCAGCTGCAGCAGAGATTGGAACAGGTTCACATAAGGCAAGCGTGACACCAGCACTAGAGACTGAAACAGACAGACAGTAGCACCATCGTCAGCACTTTCAACACTCCGCCTACAAGAGGTGTCCAGGCTCTGCCCACCGGAGGTCCACAATGGACTCTTGACAGAAGCCCAGAAGCTGAATCTAGTTTGCCCCAAATGATGTTTCCAGTGCACTTGCTCACAGTCTGTGGAACATGTGATGGTTATTTTGTACTGGATTCTCCAGGTGTCCATGCTCAGGGAAGAGCCTGGATGTTTGTAGAAGCAGCTGTAAGGTGGAAGGAGCCAGTCTAGCAGTCTCCACTAGGGACCACTGCAACCATAAGAGATGAGTCTGCAGCCCAGCAGAAAACAGATCACCAGTGTAAAAGAGCCAGTAATTGCCAGTAGGTCCAAAGCTGCCAGTGAAAGCACACCAGGAGCTACCTGAGGGAGGAGGGTACCGAGTAGAGCTAGAAACCAGGCACAGAGGAACAAACCAGCAGAGCAGGAATCAGGGACCAGGCAGGGAAGTGATATGTGGAAGACTGGAGCAGACCAACGAAATAAGGGAAATGAGAGGTCATTTTTCCAAGTTAATGTCATTTTGCTTTTTCTGCCCATGTTTCTAATCTCACTGGGTCCCTTTATACCATCTCTGTCATTAGTTTTTATACCACCTTCCAATTCAGTATCCCCTCAGTGTGCTGCTTACTCTGCTTTTCAAATTATTCCAACTCAGATCGTTTCAATGATGGACACTTTCTCCATTCTCAGTACTTTGCCATTTGGTCTAGCCCTCCGTTTTACTCCCATCTAAGGGCTTGTCTACACTACCACTTAAGTCAATGTAACTGACGTTGCTCAAGGGTATGAAAAACCATTCCCCCAAGCGACGCAAGTTACATCGACTTAAAGCAATACCCACCCCATGCTGTTGGCAGGAGACGCTCTCCTGCCGACATAGCTTCCGCCTCTCGTTGAGGTGGAGTAATTATGCAGACAGGAAAGCGCTCTCCCGTCAGGATAGCGCGTCTTCACCAGATGCACTCCAGCGGCGCAGTGTATTGGTGCAGCTGTGCCGATATAACACGGTAGTGCAGACTAGCCCTTAGTGTGACAGTGTATTATATCCAATGCTTTCACATTACCCTCTACTGTTGTCATTCTATTGCAAAAGCAATCAAGTTAGCATGGCAAGAGCTGTTTTACATAAACTCTCCAGTACTGTCCAATTTTCCATTATCCTCCTGATTTTAAGTATCAGAGGGGTAGCCATGTTAGCCTGGATCTGTAAAAAGCGACAAAGAGTCCTGTGGCAACTTATGCTCCAATATGTCTGTTAGTCTATAAGGTGCCACAGGACTCTTTGTCGCTGATTTTAAGTGTTGTTTTTTCTCTCAGTGACTGATCCATTATTTTACTGGGGACACAAGTTGATGAGTGTTAAGTTAAGACTGCTCTTTGGAAGATACTCCAGGATGTGAGCACAGAGCAGGATAGAAGAGGAGAAGCGCACAAAACAATTATAGGGGCAAAAGAGGCTCAATCTTCTGTCAAATTATCAGACTGGCCTATTGCAAAGCGTAGGTCTCTGAGTGATAGTTTTAATTCCCCTCTGGTTCAAACTCTTTAATAGGAGGTCACTTTAGTTTTGATGGGAAAATCAAAACAAAACTGGTAATTCAATGGATGCAGATAAAAGAAAGAGAAATGGATGCCTGCAATGAATTGGAAAATCTTCCTTCACTAGACTTGAGAGAAAGAACTAGTCTGAAATTCCATACTCCTTGAGGCACCAGTTGTGTATTCCTCTACGTTTGGATGGTGTCCAGCACATTGTGGGTGGTACCATCATACAAACAACAACAAAGTACAGCATCTCTGAGCTCCTGAAGCTGGAGTGTATGGGAAGGGAGGTGTTCCTTCAGGGACTTCTCAGGAATGTATGGCACAGACGGATTGTAAATCGCTGGTCACGTGATTTATCTAGTATGGCAGCCTCTTGCAAGTTTGTTTCAGTCTACACTTTCCACGTAGTCCAGCTGTTGCAGCTTTTTTCCCCATGGCCCTGCCTGTCTCCTTGAGGAACATTTCTGGTGTCACTGAAGGGAATGGTGAGATCGTTAAGAACTATGGCTAGATGCCGTTTTACAGCCCTGTACTGCTTTAGAGCAGCAAGCTACCTAGTTTCAATACTCACCTTCTGGAAATAGCCTCTCTTCATTGAGCTGTCCTTGACTTGCCTGAAGTACACATAGCCAAAGTAATGAGCTGACTCCCGCTGCAAGAAAGAGGTCAACAAGACCATTGTCAAGGAACCTGCTACCTCCACCACCAGGCTTGAGCCTCCCTGTAGTCCAGTGGTGGCCAACCTGCGGCCCGCGTGCAGCTCATCAGGGTAATCTAATTGCGGGCTGCGAGACGTTTCGCTGACGTTGACCGGCCATAGGCATGGCTCCCTGCAGCTCCCAGTGGCTGCGGTTTGCCGTTCCCAACCAATGGGAGCTGTGGCCAGCACGTCCCTGTGGCCCACGTCGCTTCCTGCAGCTCCCATTGGTCAGGAACGGCGAACCGTGGCCACTCGGAGCTGCGGGGGGCCTTGTCTGCGGACAGTCAACGTCAGCAAAATGTCTCGTGCCCATCAATCAGATTACCCTGATGGGCCGCATGTTGCCCACCACTGCTCGTCTCAGAGATCTGTAAGTACACCTCAGCCCTGAACTACAGCACCCCCCACTACTCCAGGCCTGGTCTTCTCTTTGAGGCAACTGTCAATGACAAACGGTGTGGCAGATTTTATTAAATGGGCATGTAGGGATGAGACTGGGCCCACTGAACTCCCAATTGCAGCATAAGGAGTTGAACTCCAGGGTGTCACCCAGCCCCTTGTACTACACCCACTACTGTAATTCCATCTGTGGCCCTTATTAAAAGGGTTACTTGCTGTTCCCATTGAAATAAACCAGCTGGGCTTGCTCAGTGATCTAATCCTGGGAACTCCCTGTTGCTGTGTAGCAAGCTCTTGTCTGATTTTCAGCTTCACTCTCTGGATAGAGATGGGCTTGGAGTGCTGTGGGGGCAACACATCATCTCCTGAGCGGAAGACATGCCTGCCCTCCATCGCTCAATAGCACTCTCTCCAGACAAACTCTTGAGTCAATACCATTCTGGCTTTAGCCAGGACAGTAGCTTTGACAAAGGACCCGAAGGACAGAGCTTGTAAGGCAAAAAAAACAACCCCATGGGATTTGATAAAAATCCCTCACCATTAGTTGGCATTTACAACATCCCTAAGTTCCCACAACTGGCACTGGGGTAGAGATGGAGCCTAATTACCAACACAGTGGACCAGGCCTACTATTCCTTGGCATGTCAGGGTTCTATTGATCTAGGCACTTATAACACATCAGGCATTACTTTCCCAGGAGCAGCATCTAGTTTTTTAGCAGTCTTGCTCCTCTGGCGGTTCTTTAGCACCACTTGGAGCGATCTCTGAGCGGGCCCCCTTCCCTTGCTGACTGGAGAGATTGTGTGTGTTGTGAGAGCACTAGGTGATGAGAGAGTCCAGAATATTCCCAGAATTCCTTCTCTGTGCAGCAGTCACCATGAGTCACTCCCCAGGGCATATGACGGCTGGCGTTAAGAAAGCTTACACAGGCACCTGAGGGACTCTGACACCAAACAAGGGAAGAAGGAAGAGGAAATAAGGACAAACTCCTGCTCTAGCAGGAGAATCAGTACCTGACCACACTTACCTTCTCTGTGTGAAATGAACTAGCCAGTACAAGAGAGAATCACAAACCAGAACTCCAGGAGTAGAAAGCTATTCTAGGTCACCAGAGCTCTAACATTCGTCCCCTGTTTGAGCGGAGCACTAACACTCCTTCAGCCTGGCTCATTCCAACACATCACATCTTGATCTTTATTCCCACAGAGAGGTTAAATCCTTGGCAGTATGTCCCTCTACTCACATTAAGATGAATGTGAATCCCTATGCTGAAAATTTACCCCTTTGTGATTATTCCCATGGCCTCGGGCAAAATTCAGTCAAACGGGACAATTATTTACAGGAAAAAATAAATCCATGTTCACATTTTGTTTTTAAACACACGAATGCCATTGTTCATTTCGCAGGTGCAAGCTGCATACTGTGCAATAACTGACCTGTAGTGTTAGGGGGGCTTCTCGGTTATATTCGCCATCATCCCCAAAATGAGTGTTTCTCTGCCCCCCAGACTGACGGAGACGGAAGCTAAATTGAGTATCTCCTAGGCCGCCTGAGACAGAGACAAGATCACACACACTCAAGAAGAAGGTTCAGTAAAGAAAGGACGAGGGACTTTGATTATCAAAAAAATTTAAGGAAGTAAAAACCAGTTAAAATATATCAAACTCAAATTAGCAGTGAGAGAGTAACAGCAAAACAGTAGGATCAATTAGGAAGGAGATGCAGCAGATGACAGGAATTTGTATTGATGTATTTATTATGCACTCATTTACTGGGAACATTAAAAACGTCAGCCAGTACTGCCCACACCGAGCAGCTGCAGCCCTCGCCCTATCATCCACCAGATTGGAAACCTACACATCTATAGTTTTGATCCAAAACTGCATAAAGGGTTGGCTGAAAACACAGCCAGTGCACCGTACCCCAAGAGCCAGGATGTATTTGTTCTGGCAAATGGCCAAGCTGAGTGAGTTCCACAGCTGGGAACCCCCACACTGAGAACACTTTGCACATGGTACAAGAGCATGACATTCTCGCCAGAGATACCCCAGATTGGAGGGATGGGCAGAGAGACACTGACAGAATATGTGCAAAGTGAGTTCACATCATTTTAGGCTCCAAATCATCATCATGCATGTGAAAGGAGAGCCAAACTGGGACTGATATTCAGGTCTATGGAAAACTGACTTGACAGTCCAAGGATGGGCAAAATGCAGCCCACAGAGTTCTACCGTGCTGCCATTCTCATCTCATATACACGTGCAACCCGCAGCAACTACAACAGGAAGCTGGAAGGATTGATTTATGATGAAAGAGCTACATATGTAAAACTAAACACTGATTTAGGCTAATCAATGACTAATGCACTCCGTAGGGGAGAGACATGATACACCCTTCACATTTTTGTAGATGCTTAAGCCCCAAGGAAGGAAAGGGATTATTTTGTGTGTTATGAAGGAGTACAGCTAGAAATAAAGGGATAACACTAAGAACAGAAAAATTTGGGATGGACAGCAGAAGTAGTAGAAAGGGCTCAGAAAGGAAGTGGTGGAAGCACCATCTCTAAGGACAATTAAAACTCAACTGGCCAAAGCCCTGGAGAGCAGACTGCAGGAAACAATCATGGAGGGATTTACTGGCCTAATACAGCTTTCCATCTCATGGCTATCTTTCTGATTTGCAACCACAGACTTTGAATTTGTTGTGTTTTGTTCTGAGAGAACCCCTTCCCCAGAAAAGCTAAGTACATTTCTCCCTGTGCTGAGCCATCTTCTGCATCAAAATGCTGATATCAGCATGGACAGCTGCAAGTCCGGGGAAATTTAGCCCTGATTACTATTTTTAATACTTTTTCTGCATCTGAAAAGCATGAGCAAAGCTTGCACATAGAGAAATTCTCCAGTCAGCCGCTAGATCACAGGTTCTGCATCTATTTAGATAAGGATCAAAATTCAACTGGAAACCTCTCCATGCAGCCCTGATGCCGGAGTGCTCTCTGAGGTCTTCATTCTGGAAGATACAGCCCATTGTTCTCTCTGCTACATTACAGATGCTGACTCACTCTTTCTAATATGAACCTTAATGTCTCTTTCACAACAACAGGAACCATCCTCATTCTCCATGCAGAGCCCACAGATGCAACCTACCCGAGTAGGAGTCTGGGAAGGACAAGTAGCAGATGTTGGTTTTCTGTAACAAACAAGAACACATTGTAAGACACCCTCTACCACACCTACTGATCTTTAAGACAGAAGAAACGATCCTACCTCTTTTTCTGTCAGTCTGAAGTCATAAGGATACACCAACTACAAAACAAACAAGAGATGACAAGCTGTAGACTCCGGCCATTGCTACGTTCCCCCAAACTCACCCCCACCAGGCCAATGTTTTTAAATGTACATTGCTTCCTGGCTGTAAGAAAAAATCAGGTTATATAATCCACAGACTCTAGCTCACACTATTAACAGGTAAACATACCCATTTAGAACCTGATAGTACAGTGAGTTATCAAAAGGCAGCCTGTGGCAGAA
This sequence comes from Chrysemys picta bellii, assembly GCF_011386835.1. Lineage (NCBI taxonomy): Eukaryota > Metazoa > Chordata > Testudines > Emydidae > Chrysemys > Chrysemys picta. The sequence goes on from NC_088791.1 coordinate 3,650,122, forward strand.
GCCACATTTATTAGATAAACCAATCTGTAGACAGAAAGAATTGTTCACATTTTAATTCTGACATCCCTGATTTAAAAACTAGCAGTTCTTTGAACTTTAAAAACTAACTACTAAGTAGCCTGAAGCTTAAACCTGATAGCAGAGATTGCTGATTTGATGACTGTGCTCTCTACAGCAAGCCAAACAGAACTATCCTCATTCAGCCTGAAATTGTTTCGAAGGCCCCAATTCAGGAAAGCATCTCCATTCAGGACAGCACTTAAGCATGGGCCTATCTCTATAGTTGTTTTTTTTTCTGCTTTTGAACCTGGCTAAGAAGGCACCTATGTTTCTTTAAAATGGTCCAAGTGTTCAGAAGGTGGCAGAGGGGACCATATCCTGTGACCACTGCAATGGAACAGCAAACGTATAAGAACGTAAGAATGGCCATACTGGGTCAGACCAATGGTCCATCTATCCCAGTATCCTGTCCTCTGACAATGGCCAGTACCTTCATTTCAGAGGAATGAACAGAACATGACAATTTTGAGTAATCCAAGCCCTGCCAGCCAGTCCCAGCTTCTGATAGTTGGAGGTTTAGGGACACCTGGAGCATGGGATTCCATCCCTGACTATCTTGGCTAATAGCCATTTATGGACCTGCCCTCCATTAACTTATCTAATTCTTTTCTGAATGCAGTTATACTTTTACCCTTCACAACATCCCATAGCAACATGTTCCACAGGTTGACTGTGTGTTGTGTGAAGTAGTATTTCCTTTTGTTTGTTTTAAACCTGCTGCCTATTAATTTGATCAGGTGACCCGTTTCTTGTGTTGCCTAAAGGGGTAAATAACACTTCCCTATTCCTTTTTCCACACCATTCATTATTTATAGATCTCTATCATACACACCCCCTCTTAGTTGTCTCTTTTCTAAACTGAACAGTCCCAATCTTTTTCATCTCTCCTCATACAGAAGCCATTCCATGCCCTTAATCATTTTTGTTGCCCTTCTCTGTTCATTTTCCAATTCTAATACATCTTTTTGAGATGGGGCAACCAGAAATGCATGCAGTATTCAAGGTGTGGGCATACCATGGATTTATGTAGTAACATTGTGATATTTTCTGTCTTATTATCTATCCCTTTCCTAATGGTTCCTAACATTATTAGCTTTTTTGACTGCTGCTGCACGTTGAGCAGATGTTTTCAGAGAACTATGCACAATGACACCAAAATCTCTTTCTTGAGTGGTAACAGCTAATGTAGATCCCATCATTTTGTATGTTCAGATGGGATTATTTTTCCATTATACATTAATTTGCACTTATCAACATTTAATTTCATCTTCTATTTTCTTGCCCGGTCACCCAGTTTTGTGAGATTCCTTTGTAACTTTTTGCAGTCAGCTTTGGACTTAAGTATCTAGAGTAGTTTTGTATCATTTGCAAATTTTGCATCCTCACTGTTCACCCCTTTTCCAGATCATTTAAGAGTATGTTGAACAGCACAGGTCCCAGTACAGACCCCTGGTGGACACCACTATTTACCTCTCCCTATTGTGAAAAATGACCATTTATTCTTACCCTTTCTTTCCTGTCTTTTAACCAGTTACTGATTCAGGAAAGAACCTCCCCTCTTATCTCATGACAGCTTACTTTGCTTAAGAGCCTTTAGTGAGGGACCTTATCAAAGGCTTTCTGAAAGTCCAAGTACACGATATCGACTCGATCACCCTTGTCCACAAGCTTGTTGACACCCTCAAAGAATTCTAATAGATTGGTGAGGCATGTTGTATGTTTGACTCCAACCTCAAATGCCTAAAGAATTATGCTATAAGGTCAATGGGATTTGTCACCTAATGCTTCAAATGCAAAAGAAACTAGACTGATTCTATGTATCTAAATTGAAAACAAATTCCATTTTGTACTTGAAATATTTAAGTGCTGCTAGCGCTGCATCTATGTGCCTGTAGACTGCGTAACCCAGCTAAGGAGAAGTAAACTCATTCAGCAAGTACAGAAATCTGTGTGCAACTGACATACACCAGCGAGGTTCTTTCCAGAACAATAATCTCAATCACAAATACAAAGAGACGTGAGGAATTCTGACACAGCGATAATGATATTAAGCTTTATATCCCACCTTTTACTCTGATGGATCCTAAAGTATTTACCACACGTTATTAACAAACCATGCAGCAGCTGCCCCAAACAGCCCTTCTGGACAGAAAATGAAGAATAACGTAGCCAAGTGAAATTGCAGGGGGGAATTTTAGGTAGGCAGGTTACTGGCACTTTGAAAGCAACTTGCACTGGATGACCTGCAAGACAGGGATTTTCTAGGCACAGTCTAATTCTGAGGGTCTCAGGAGGTAGTTCTGTTTCAGGACAGTATGAGAACCACCTGGTACTCAAATCAGAAGCTGTTTTCAAAACTTGGCTTCTCCTACCTGTCTATTAATAGCTACTCTGGGCTCCAAGCCAGAGCTTTGAAGGTTCATAGGATCAAGCCAATCCTAGCTCTAGTAATTCCTCATAGCTTCTTTGGCAGCCTGGCCTAATCAGCTTCTGAACATGAGTCAAGTTAACTATTAGAGACTACGCTGACAGTGCAGCCTCACCACACAAAAAAGGCATAAGCTATAAAACGCCAGGAGTGAAGTTATGACAGGTACAGTGCAGCGGTGAAGGGGCAGATGTGTGATAAAAGCAAGGCCAAAGAACCTATGCTTTTAGACATCAAGATGTGATGCATTAGAACTGCACAGGAGGAGCATAATTATTTGCATAAAATGCTTGATGTATTTTTGCAATGAGCAGCTGACTCCAAACTCATATGGCTATGACCAATTTGATCTTCAGTCCAATTTCCCTTTCTGTAACTTCCACTTTATCACACACAGAGCAAAGGCTCCAACAAGGGGGGAGGGATAGCTCAGTGGTTTGAGCATTAGCCTGCTAAACCCAGAGTGGTGAGTTCAATCCTTGAGGGGGCCACTTAGGGATCTGGGGCAAAAATCAGTACTTGGTCCCACTATATATAACAAAAGTGGAGTCCTGCATGCCTGAAGTCTATTCATTCTCAAATGATCAGCCAACCAAACAGTTCATGAATCCAGTACAACCACTCTTTCTGGAAGACTTACTGCTTGTGGTCTAAGTGCTAGACTGGAAGACAGGAACAGAATTCTGATACCACCTCTACCATGGCCTCCAGCAAGCCACTCAAACCAACGTTCTCAAATGCGGACACTGAGGTTGGCCTCCTTACTTGGGCCTGATTTTCAGAGATGTTAAGCATTTACTTCAATTGGAGCTGCAGGCCATCAGCAGTTTGGAAAATCAGGCCCAAATGTCTCAGGCTGACTACCCAAACATTGAGACACTAAAAAATCAAAGGTCACTTTTGGAAGTCTGATCCTTAACATCTATACCTCTGCTTCCCCAGTAAAATGAGCTAAGAATACTTACCCACCCAGGAGAAGGTTGGGAATAAGTTAATACTCATTAAATACTTTATGGATGAAAACAAAAATCCAGAATATTTAGGATATAGCACAGGGGTCGGCAACCTTTCAGAAGTGGTGTGCGAGTCTTCATTTATTCACTCTAATTTAAGGTTTCGCGTGCCAGTGATACATTTTAATGTTTTTAGAAGGTCTTTCTATAAGTCTATAATATATAACTAAACTAATGTTGTATGTAAAGTAAATAAGGTTTTTAAAATGTTTAAGAAGCTCCATTTAAAATTAAATTAAAATGCAGAGCTCCCCGGACCAATGGCCAGGACCCGGGCAGTGTGAGTGCCACTGAAAATCAGCTCGCGTGCCGCCTTCGGCACGCGTGCCATAGGTTGCCTACCCCTGACATAGCACTTTTCAATTGCAAAAATGTACTGTGTATAAAAAGGAACTTTTCATGGTAAAGATCCCTTGAAATCTAAACGGGAGCCCCAATTGGCTGAAGTCACTCAGTATTCTCCGTGAAGAAGGAACTCTCCCACCCAAGCTAAGTTAACAGTGTGCAGCCTACTTGTACTGTTGAGAAAGAACCATTCCACTAAGGCTCCCCCATTGAAATCTACAAGGGCCCCGAGTGTTCTGCTGCTGTCATAGCAACAGAAACTGTATCCCTGAATATGGAGTCTGGTAGTTTAAAATAGCCCCTGCTGCACAAAGCGCCTGTGTTTGGAGGGGTTTAGGAAGGGAGGGGTTGTGCTTTTGTGAAATGGGTTATTTTAGAACCACCAGACCCCATTTTCAGCAGTCCGCTGTCTGTTTCTATGACAGCAGCAGCCGAGCAGTCAGGGCCCTTGTAAAGTTCAAAAGCAATGTGCTAGTAAGATCTGTTCCCAACAGCACCTACAGACTCCAAACTGTTAACCGGAGGGAGAAAAACAAAAAAAGATGGGGAAATATTTTGAAATTTTCCCTATTTTTGTTGTCGGGGTGACAGACTGACAAAATCCCAAACAAGCCTTATGGAATTAAGATAAAGGTACTAGGGTTAATATCTTTGGGGTACATTGTATTAACAATGCAATTGTGTATGTGTTGTGACATTGTACAGACCTTCTCTAGAAGGAAAGGGGGATGCTAATGAACTTCATCCTTTATCACGCTTGGAACCCACCCCTGCAGGGATATATACAGATACTAGTTCAAACTGAATTCTCCAGAGACCAAGAGACAAAAAAGAGACTTTTGGCTAAAAAGCCTGGGTTTAAAGTGCCTCAGGGCCTTCTTCCTCATACAGCAGACAGGACCTCTGGTCCACGGAGGGCTCTAATCCTTAGGGAAGGATTGGAAGAACTTGGCCTACTGAGGCCTCATAAGACTGGGTGCTTGTTCTGAGCTGGAGTTGTGATGAACTGGTAACCACAGGGTCTCCTGTAGGGTGGGGGACTGAAGGACTCATCTGCCAGAATCCATCTTAGGAACTTGGAAGTTCCAGATAAGCTTATTAGCAGGTGTGTAAGTTCTTTTATTGTTTTAATGCGTCTTCTCTGTAACGCTTTTTACCTTACATTTGGCTTGCTTAGAAAGAACTGTGCAGTAACTTACAACTGTTGACAATCATTGTCATCAGTCTCTGGAGAGAAAGCAAGCAGGTCTGTATAGGCAGACTATCTGTGCTGAAAATACAGCGAAGGCCAGGAACTGTTCTGCCTGGACATATCCTCGTCAGAAGGGATTGAGATGCAGTTCTCCACCTAAGAGAGGCAACAGCTGGGGAACTGGAAGTCTGAGAGTGAGTGCCCTTGCTGGACCACTGAGGGGAAATACAGGTGCAGTTGCCCTGAACTGAGATCGTCACTTCATAGGCTATTTGAGGAAACATGCTGGTGCATGACTCATAACCAGTGTAATTCTATCTGATTCCTGCATCAGCTGATGCCTCCTTTCGTAGCACCTATTACAGTTCGTATTATATTATACGTTTGAACACCACCAAGGCCCTAACTTAAGCCAATGGAACGCTTTATGTTCAAGACTGATTGAATATCTGTGCTTGGGGACAGCATACAAATCATGCAACATTTGGAAACGTGCAATCCCTAGGCTACACTGACACCTGTAAAGGTGTATCAAGAGTTCCCATTCCATTTGATGGATCCACAATACAAACTAGGCTTGCCTTCAAGCATATTGTTGTTAAAGGACAAGAACTGTGAACCAGGATGGCTCCAATTACATGGCTTTTATACAGATCTAGAGCAGCAAGGGGAAGGAAGAAATGCACTGATCTTAATAACACTGAAAGCTCCAACCACTCAGATCCATCTGGAAGAGTTCTATTCAGACAAAAATATTTGAGACAGCACAGTTTTGAAGAACCCTATAGCAAGGCTGATTAGGTCTCCCGTGTTTTTATTTTTATACATCTCCAAAAGCTCGTTAAGCACTGAAAAATAAAATAAAGTCCAGTAAACAGTTAAGAAATCCCAGTATTTAGAATGAATGTATCCAGGATGACTGTGTCTGCAAAGTACACAGAAGGAATAATTTTTCACTCTCCTGTCTCAGAGGTGGAAGGCAAAATCTGAAGGGTGGGGTGGGGGTTGGAACAATGTCAGCGCCCATTTATGTATTGAGAGGCCAAACAGGTAGTGCCAAAGAGAGGCAAAGGTAAGGCACACACTAAGAACTCTCAAACTTAGTCTCAACGTGGGCTATCGGCAATTGGCGGAACCGGTGCCCTTCACCTAATTTGTATCCAAAAGAGTACAATGCTGCTTCCCTGTTGCTTAATACACAGGCGCAGCCCACAATAATTACAGGTCTCAGAATGCAAATCTTGCTCCAACCAGATCTACCTCTACTGCAGAACTGTGATGGCCACATGTGGAATACACCTACTCTGGAATAAGACACATCACTGCTGTTTCATGGATTTCCACTAACATGCAAAACAAAAGCCTTTTTTGACACCAGTGCATCTTCATGCACAGATTGCCAGAGGTTGCTGCAAAGAAGTATGGTGTACACCCAACCTGAGCAAAGCGGAAAAACGTTTCTCCCCACCTCTATATCCATTTTGCAATGCCATTGGCAAAGGCAAAATTCTTCTTCTAAGTATTTATGAAGTGTCAGTCCGAGGGTCTGCACAGCAGCTGGGAGGATGCTTCCCAGCATGGGTAGACAGGCGTGTGTTAGCTCTGTCAGCATGCTAAAAAGAGCAATGTGGCCACAGTGACACAAGCCGCAGCTCAGGCTAGACATCCAAGTACACACCCAGGTGGTCGGGTGGGATTGTGCTCAGCCAGCCCGAGCTGCCGCTGCCTGTGCCACCGCAGCCACACTGCTATTTTTTGCACGGCTAGCTTGAGCAGAGCTTATGTGTGTCCGTCTATCCCCGCTGGGAAGCGCCCTCCTCAGCTGCTGTAGACATACCATAACTATAAACATCTCTGCAGAAGCATACTGGGCCACATATAGACACACATTTCTCTAACAGCTTGATCTCAATGGTGCGGTATTACAGTAGCATCCAAAGGCCCCAGTCAGGACTGAGGTCCCATCACACCCGATGCTATACAAACATATTGTAAGACATTCTCCCTGCCCCAAAGAGCTTATAGTCTAAGGTTCTGACCCTGTAATTGACCTTGTGTGGATGCAATGATCTGTCCGAGTGGAGTCAATCACAGGATCAGTACCTAATTTAAGACCAGCGAGATAATGGGAGGGAAACGGATGTGTGTGGAAGGATTAGGGAAATGATGATAACATCACAGGATTAAAGTCGCTAACTAGCGTATCTCTCGATGGTTCAAAACCATTTAAGATTCTTTTTAAATTACGTTCTTACAATTCTCTCCCAAAACACAACAGCTTGAGCTCTCTAATCATTTGCTTCTTTCCCACCCAGGAAACACACTGAGTTTCCATGCTTAATTCCACCCACATCCCTCCTCTGCCCCAAACTCTCTCCCTTGCTGCAGAGAACACTGTGGGGTTCCCCTTCTGCTTCCTCACAAAGGTGAGAAGGACCAGACAGTGTGGCCTGTCCTAGATATAAACTGGTAAAAAGAGGATGTGGCATCACCAAGGTCCTGAGATGGCCCCACCATGTTCCAGGCAGCTGGTGCTGTCAGATAAGTGCTTCTCCATCCTCTTACACCAAACAGAAGGAGACTATCCCATTTCAACATGATTTGCTGCATTGCCAAGTCAACCATATGCAAGTTCAAGTCCCACTTCTCATCTAACAATGGACAGGTAGTGAAGGGTGAGAGTTCAACTTCTTTCAGGTTAAGTATTCATTAGGATCTATGAAATACTTATGCTAAGAATTATCCTGATATGCCACCACAGCCCCCAGATCTGCATGTTCTCTCCAGGATTTAGTAGACCTGGCTGTGAAGAAACACATCCACTGTGAATGTAAAACTGACTGAACGGTGGGGCGGAACTTTTATTTTAATATATATTTTATTTTCAAACTACACAGAAAGTAAAAATAAATGTAAATGTCCACGGAACAAAAGCAAAAAACTCCCCCAAACAATTCCTAGACAAAGATGTGCTAGTTTGACCTCTAGCTCCTCCCATCTAGGGACCTCAAAGTGCTATAACAATAGTTAAGCCTCAGTTCCCTAGGAATCAGTATCATCCCCGTTTTAGAGACTGTAAATAAACGGAACAGAGAGGGGTAGTTCCTGTGATCACACAGTGAGTTACAGGCAGGAGATGGGGTTCGAACCTGGGGTTCAGTGCAATCAGTGGAAATGTCTGTTAACCCTATAGTGCAAGATCCTTTCTTATGATGGGACCTCAAGCTCTCCCCTGAGCAGGGTGGGCTTCAACCCTTCAGCCGCCTCACATGTGCCTAGCTCCCTTTGTGTATCTTTCAATTCCCTTCCTCCACAGGGTCCCCCTGAGGCTCCATGTTCTCCCAAGAAGGGAACCCAAGCCCTTTCAGTTAAGTATTCCCCATCCCCAAACAATTCTCTCCATCCCTTATGGGGAATTCTCTATGGGGTCCAGGTGGGGGCCAAAGTTTACCCTTGTTCATCCCCTCACCTCCATAGCCATCTGCCCCCACCCCCACGGCCTCCCCGCCTCAGCTCCCCCATCACCCCATGCAGGGTCTTCCCTAGGAGGGTGCGGAGCCCGGGACAAATAAGCCTGTATGGGCCCCCTTAACATTTTTTATACAGGTGAAATCTGCTGTGGGGAGGGGATACCAGTGCTGAGGGACGATGGAGAGTCACAGGGTGGCACCTGTGCTAAGGGCGAGGGGACCCCTGTGCAGGGGGGTCCCAGAAAAGGGAAGGATCCGGGGCAGAAGGGCAATGGATGGGGTCAGCCTGGCGCGTTCCGGCGGTGCTAGGACGCTGGCAGCCGGTGCGGCAGCAGGCGAGTAAGAAAAAGAAATACAATGCGCGCTTCCCACCAGTGAGTGCAGGCTTGACCCCTGCTGCCGACACCAGGCCCCCTGCTAACTCCTTGGCCAGCCTGCCCCCCTAACCCTAGCTCCCCTGGCTGGCCTAGCACCCCACACGACACAGGCACATTGAAGCAGGGAACCCCCCAAAGCACAGGACCCAGAGCGGTTGCCCCGATTCAACATACCCAAGGGACAGCTCTGACCCCATGGCCCCTCATACTTGCCTCCATGGACCCACTTTGCCCATGCACCCCTTGGCCACCTCCACCCCCGCACCTCCCTTGCTCCTCCTTTATGCCTCCCTCCATAGCGCCTTCACCTCCCGCCCACCTCGTACCCCCAGACCCTCCTCACCTCCATGCCCCCCCATACAGGGGGAGGAGGTATTTCCCAACCCTCCTCACTCCATACCCCCAGCCCCTCCTCACCCCATGGCTTCCTCCACTCAGGTCCCTCATATTCACCTCCATGGCCGCCTTTTGCCCATGTCTGTCCTCCCCACCGTACCCCTTGGCCGTCTCCATCCCTTCATCCTGTACCCCACAAGGCCCTAGAGCCCCCCTCAGCCCATGCCCTCCTTCACCTCCATGTCCCCAGAGCCCCCCCTCACCCTATACAACCAGAGGCCCCCTCAGCCCATGCCCCCCACTCTGTTCTCTCCAGGGTGCCGCTCACCTCCCACCCCCACAGGCCCCCTCACCCAATACCCCCACACCCCCAGCGCCCCCCCACAGTCCCCCTCACCCTCCCACACCCCCAGAGCCCCCCTCCACAGCTCCCCCCCACCCCGTACCCTCTGCCCCCCACACCCCCAGAGCCCCCCTCCACAGCTCCCCCCCACCCCGTACCCTCTGCCCCCCACACCCCCAGAGCCCCCCTCCACAGCTCCCCCCACCCCGTACCCTCTGCCCCCCACACCCCCAGAGCCCCCCTCCACAGCTCCCCCCCACCCCGTACCCTCTGCCCCCCAAACCCCCAGCGCCCCCCGTGCCCCGCCCCGCGGGCCCGAGCCCCCCGCACCTCCATGGCCTGCCCCAGCTCCAGGTCGAAGGTGACCACGCAGACACACTCAAGCCAGGCGGAGAAGCGGGCCCAGGGCAGCGGGGAGGCCCCCGGGCCCGGCTCCGGGCAGGAGCACACGGGCGGCTCGCCGCGGGGCCGGGGCTCGGCGCTGCTCAGCGCGTCCATAGCAGCCAGCGGCGGCCGCTCCGCTCCCCTCCGCTGCCGTGACAACCGGGGCGCGCCCGCCGCAGCGCCCCCTGCCGCCCGGGAGGACCCGCTCCGCGGCAATGACCATAGAGACAGCCTCCAGCCAGCTAGAGCGGCCGCCCCTGGCCTCTCTGGACCGTAGGGAGCCAGCGAGTCTGGCTGTAAGGCAGGCAGGGCAGCCACGTGCGGTGGGCTGGGGGTTGCAGGGTAACTCAGGGGGGGAGGAGGAGGAGGAGGCGGGGGGTGATAGCAGGACACGGGGCGCGTACTGCCCCGGGCCTGTGGGAGCTCGGACTCCTGGGTTCCACCCCCACTCCACCACTTATTTGCTGTGTGACCACTCCGCCCTTCCGTGCCTCAGTTTACCATGGGCTAACACCGCTGCTCCTGAACGCAGGGAAGGCCTCAAGCACAGTATAAATACCAAGCCTTCCTTTGCACCATTAACCTTTTTAAAGGACCCCACCACTGCTCCGGAATTTACCGCCTCACTCCCTAGTCCAGGCAAGCTAAGTCAAAATTAACAATGGGGAGGGGAGAGACTTCTGCCTGAACAATGCCGCAATGTTGCGTTACAACAGCAGCACCTCTTATTGCTCCACGGGACAAACTTACAAAGGTATCCATCGACCTGTGGGGGGGGGGCCCGGGACTGGAATAACAGGCTGTAAAAGTGCAGCTCTGGTCAGAATTAATATGAATTGGCAGAATGGTGTGTGTAGAACCCAGGACTGGAATAGGACTGCAGGCATGCTGTTAAATTGAGGTGTGGTGGCAAAACTGAGTGTTGGAGGCTTTCACTGCACTTGCCTCTACTGTACGCTATTTGGCTGCCTCACATTCAATACAAAAATCCAGAAACAACAAACCACCTAACATTCCTAGTTACATTGAAAATAATTTGGAAAAGATCATTTTAGGGAAGATTCTCAAACATGCTAATAAAAGAGACTTCAACACTCAAGAGTTGGTGTAGTGCAGGAGATCCTGTGAATTAAGATCAATTTCACCACACAGACATAACAGCAGGTAGCATCTTCTGTCCACCCAACTGCTGTTATATTCACTCTTCAGTGGATGGCAGTTAAGGAGGGAGTCTGAAGATGGAAATAGTCACCAGTCAAAAGCAACAGAGGGTCCTGTGGCACCTTTTAGACTAACAGAAGTATTGGGAGCATAAGCTTTCGTGGGTAAGAACCTTACTTCTTCAGATGCAAGAAGAAGTGAGGTTCTTACCCATGAAAGCTTATGCTCCCAATACTTCTGTTAGTCTTAAAGGTGCCACAGGACCCTCTGTTGCTTTTTACAGATTCAGACTAACACGGCTACCCCTCTGATACTAGTCACCAGTCAGTATCCAAATAATAAACCCGGTATCTCATAATGCATCCTTTTTCTTTTAAACTAAGCCTATTCCTGAATCTCTGCATGCAGCATGTGTTAGTGCGTGAAAAGAAAAGACTGAAACTGACTATATGCAGAAAATGGCCAGCCTGTTTCCACTAAGGGAAGTAAAATACATAACTTGCACTAGTTTCTATATACCACTTAAAGGTTTAAGTGAAATTTAAGTGGTGTATAGGCCTTGTAAGATCCGGTGCTCGGGGTGAATTTCATGCAAAGTGTTAAAGGAATGATGAAGAGTAAATTGGATATTTTTAATTCTTTCAGTTTAGTAATTTAAGGTATTATTAGTAGACATTTTTAGGTTTTTAAAAATAATATAAATTCTATGGGGCAGACACTGACTCTTTGTTATATGTTTGTACAGTTCTTAGCACAGTGGGGCTGAGGCTTCTAGGCGCTAATGCAGTATAAATAATCATCATCATTTTATCTTGCAATCAGGCCTAGGGTGACCAGATGTCCTGTTTTTATAGGGACAGTCACGTTTTTTGGGACTTTTTCTTATATAGGCGCTTATTACCCCCCACCCCGTCCCATTTTTTCACAGTTGCTATCTGGTCAGCCTAATCAGCCCTGCACTTTTGTATGACTGTGAATGGTGGGGGACTGAGAAAGAGATAGAAGCAGATCTTTAATATGGTTGAAATTAAAATGTTAAAATGGATGCTTGGAGATACAAGGATGAGCAATATTCGGCATGAACAAATTAGGGGAAAGGTGATACCAATTATAGAAAAGTTGAGGGAGTCCAGGCTTAGATGGTTTGGGAATGTGACAAGACAAGAGGATTGGAAGTATACAGGTAACTTGACATTATACTTAGGCCATGTCTACACTACTGAGTTAAGTCGACTTAAGTTATGTCAAAGATCATAAGTCGCTTTAATAACATCGGTCGTGCACATCCACACAACACTCTTTGTGTCAGCAGAATGCGTCCACAGTACTTGTTCTTGCTTCGACAGAGAGAGCGTTGCATCACTGATAGTTATTCCGCTGTGTAACTTGCCATCCTTTAAAAAGCAACAGAGGGTCCTGTGGCATCTTTGAGACTAACAGAAGTATAGGGAGCATAAGCTTTCGTCGGTAAGAACCTCACTTCTTGCATCTGAAGAAGTGAGGTTCTTACCCATGAAAGCTTATGCTCCCTATACTTCTGTTAGTCTCAAAGGTGCCACAGGACCCTCTGTTGCTTTTTACAGATTCAGACTAACACGGCTACCCCTCTGATACTTGCCATCCTTTGTCTCCCTCTGCCTCTGGGAATTCTGAGAACAGATCGCAGTGCATCATGGGGACATGCTCGCCATCTCGTGATGAAATTCTTTCCGTCCCATCATTCCATTGGCTTCCTACTTGTTTTGCGCCATTTTTCAATTACCCTGGTAAACTCTGTGCCCACCACCTCTGCCTGACAGCATGGATTCTGAGCTGCTGACCAGTCTGGTGATGAGCCTTATGAACGCAATGTGGCTGGTCCTGCAGTATTTAATGAGCTGCTAAATGGAGAGTGAATCAGTGATGCCTGCCCCGCTGTTTGCCAAACAAATAATTCAAGATTGCTGCTAGCATTCACAGAGCAGCTTGCCAGGGTGGACTGTTGGCACTAGGCTAGGGAAACAAGCACTGAGTGTCGGGATCGCATTGTGATGCATGTATGGGATGACGAGCAGTAACTGCAGAACTTTTGGATGCACAAACCCACCTTTATGGAACTGAGTGCATAGCTCGCCCCAGCACTGCAGCATAAGGACAGCAGAATGAGAGCTGCCCTCTCTGTGGAAAAGTAAGTGGAGATCACTGTGTGGAAGCTGGCAACTCCAGACTGCTTTCGATCAATCGCAAATCACTCTGGGGTTGGAAAGTCCACCGTGGGGGTTGCAGTAATGCAAGTGTGCAGGGCCATTAATCGTCTCCTGCTACGAAGGACTGTGACGCTTGGTAATGTGCAGGAAATAATTGATGGCTTTGAGGCAATGGGATTCCCTAACTGCAGTGGGGCAATAGATGGAACACATATCCCTGGCCCCTGACCATCTTGTGATGGAGCACATCAACTGACAGGGCTACTTCTCCATGGTCTTGCAGGCGCTGGTGGATCCCCGGAGCCATTCCACTGACATCAACTGGAGCCATTCCACTGACATCAATGCAGGGTGGTCAGGGAAGTCCAGTATAGAAAACTGCAGGCTGGGACTTTCTTTCCAGACCAGAAGATTCCAATGGAGGATGTGCAAATGCCCATAGTGATCCTTGGAGACCCCACCTACCTCTTGCTTCCATGGCTCGTGAAGCCTTACACTGGGAACCTAGACAGCAGGAAGAAGCGCTTCAACAGCAGGCTCAGCAGGTGCTGAATGACCATTGAATGTGCCTTTTGCTGATTAAAAGTTCGCTGGCGCTGTCTTTTTGGCCGGTTAGACCTCAGTGAGGAAAATATTCCAACGGTCATTGCAGCCTGCTGTACTGTACATAATATTTGCAAAGTGAAGGGGGAAAAGTTTCCCCAGGGGTGGGCTGCTGAGGCTGATTGGCTGGCTGCTGATTTTGAGCAGCCAGATACAAAGGTAATTAGAGGGGTGCAGCAGGAAGCTATTACAATCAAGAAGGCTTTGAAGGAGTATTTTGACAACAAAAAGAAGAACAGGAGTACTTGTGGCACCTTAGAGACTAACAAATTTATTAGAGCATAAGCTTTCGTGGACTACAGCATATATATGCATCCGAAGAAGTGGGCTGTAGTCCACGAAAGCTTATGCTCTAATAAATTTGTTAGTCTCTAAGGTGCCACAAGTACTCCTGTTCTTCTTTTTGCGGATTCAGACTAACACGGCTGCTACTCTGAAACCTATTTTGACAACGATTTCCAGTAATGTGTCCTTATGTGAGGCATTTGACCAGACAGTGATTACTTGCTGCCTTGAATTACACCATTAATTGCAGTGAGCAAAAAGTCCTATCTATAGCCACTGTGTTTCAATGTTAGCACTAACCAATGTATGTATGTCACAAATAAAGAATCACTTTATTTCAAAGACTCAAGTTTAGTAATAGGACAAAACAAAAATTTTTGGTCAAACAAGTGACATGGGCAATGAGGAACAGTCTCGCGGTGAGGGCTTTCACAGCTGTGTGTAACTCCAGCTTTCACTGGGAAACCAGACCCTAGGCGTGGAGTGCACGGGGTACTGTGAGGGACTGGGAACTCGTGAGGACTGCAGTGGGGGAGTTTGGAGAGGGCATGGACCGGAGTTCTGTAGTGGGTGCAGGGTGAGTCGTGCATGGGTGTGCTCAGATTCCAGGGTAATGAGGGACTTAATCATCTCTGTCTAGCCCTCCAGTAGTTTTATCATCCACTCCTTCCCCCAAGTCCTTTCCAGGCTATCCAGCCTTAGTCTTTCATTAATTGTCTCCCTCCACACTCTTGTTTCATTGTGTGCTGCATCTGTTGACTGCAGCACTTCATAAAACATATCTTCCTTACTCCTCCTGATTCGCCGCCTTATCTGACGGAGGTGCTCTGCTGGAGGAGTGCGTCCTCAAGGGCACATCTGCAGAAGCCAAAGAAACAATTAACAGAGACAGTATTATGAGTGCACTCACAGTTGTGAATCACAAAAGTTACACACACCTTTCTGACTGTCCCTGTGCTAGCATACAGGTTGGCATGAGTCCCAAATATGGTGAGTTTGTGGGGGAGAGAGGTGGCAAGGGTGAATGGTCAAGAAGGTATAAAGAATGGTTTGCAAAGGGGGTCACTAAAAGTGGTTAGGGAGACTATTCTGAATACTAGCACCCTGTTCCACATGTTAGAGTAATCAAACCCGATATCTCACTCCTGAGGGTAACCCAGAATTCAAGGGTGCATATCCTGCATGCGTGCCGCTTCAGACCAGCTCTGTATGCTGTTCACCTGTGTGTCACTCTGGTCCCTGCAGAAATAATTGCTGGGTGGCATGGAAAAGTCTCCTACAGTGGGGGGAGAAACAAGGCAGCTCTACCAAGGAACCTTTGGCAGAGGATTGCAGAATACCTAGAGGAACGTTTCCTAGAGATCATTGCGGAGGATACCAGGGACATCCCCGTGAACATTAACCAACTTTTCCACCATGGACTCACTGCATAGCTGCATAGGCTCTGTTGTTCATGTCTGTCCCTTATCCCTCTTCTGCCATATAAAAGAGTACGTGAGAGCACACTCTCCTGTCACCATGCAGTATCAAAGCAAAAGGAGCTTTGATAAGGAATGGTGTCCCTAGCCTCTGTTTGTCAGAGGATGGAGATGGACGGCAGGAGAGAGATCACTTGATCATTGCCTGTAGGTCCACTCCCTCTGGGGCACCTGGCATTGGCCACTGTCGGTAGACAGGATACTGGCTAGATAGACCTTTGGTCTGACCCGGTATGGCCGTTCTTATGTTCTTATGAGCACATACCGGAGCTCGCCTCTCCTGCATCCTGTGCGCCACAGCTGGAGTGCTGAGACTGGCTAGACCCCTCCAGAGTGGAAAAGAGGTCCTGACTCACCACACCACTGGACAACCTTGCCATTTGCTCCATATCATCCTCCAGCTCCACTTCCTCATCCACCACTTTGTCATTGGGGTTGAATCTGCTGACTGTTGCCTCCAATCCCCCCGAAGTATCCATGGGGCTCTTAGCAGTGGAGGTGGTGTTGCTGCTGAGGATGGCGTGCAGCTCCTTGTAGAAGCGACATGTCTTTGGTGCCACACCAGAGTGATGGTTGGCCTCCGTTGCCTTCTGGTAGGCCTGCCTCAGCTCCTTGATATTGGCATGGCACTGCTGCATGTCCCTTTCGTACCCATTCTCCTGCATGCCACTAGCAATCAGCCCGTAGGTATCAAAGGTCCTATGGCTGGAATGAAGCTGCAACTGCACAGACTCCTCTTTCCATAGACTCAGCAGATCCAACAGCTTCGGTGTGCTCCATGCGGGAGAGCGTCTGCTGCGGAAACCCGGCATGGTCAGCCGAGATGCTGTGTGAACTGTGCGCATCGAGCAAACAGGAAGAGGAATTTTAAAACTCCTGGGCCTTTAAATGGAGGAGGGGTGAATACCTGTGTACCTTTAGGGTAGCGGAGTTCGAAGTGCTGAACAGAGTGGTCAGGATGGGCATTGTGGGGTACTCCTGGAGGTCAATAAGGGCGACATAAGCAAGCACAATGTCTATACTGACGCTGTGTCGCTCTAACTACGTTGCAAAAAGCTCTACGCTGTTCATCAAGGTGGTTTTATTATGTCAGCATAGCAGGGGAGTTACATCGGCGAGAGGAGCATTTCAGTGTGTGCTCTTCCACTGTTTTGTCAACGAAAGCTGACTTTTGTCAACAAAACTGTGTAGAGTAGACAAGGCCTTAGAAGTATAAGAGAAGGGTTGGAAAACCCAAAACTAGATAAATGGATGTCATACAAAAGGATTTGCTTAGTGGTGGAATTTCTGAGGAACTGCTTCTAGATAGACTGGAATGGGGAAGAAGGACTCGAAGAGCCAATCCCACATAGATGGTAGTAAGGCTACAAGAAAAAGATTTGATTTTGTGTTAATAAACTGACATATCCCCTGCATGAAAAGCTAAAAGTGTACATTTGGAGCCAGTGGAGTTACTCCAGATTTACACCATTGTAACCTGGAGCAGAATCTGGCCCATTGACAAGAAACTGTATTAAAAACATGAAATAACTAGTTTGTTTTATCTGTCCAGATAGAGAGAAATCCCTTTACCAATATAGAAGAAATTTGGTGTCATTTCCTGGTACTTGTGTGTCCAAGATACTGATCATTAGGCTTTAAATCTGAGCTTGACTATTTGTCTGTCCTGTAATCTGAGGCCGCGCTTCTCCCGCCTGCTCCTCGCCCTAGTTGCCCTGCTCCTGCCTGCACAGTGGCCCCTCTGCTTGGCCGCCAAGCACCTGGACCGGTGCTTCGCCGAGTGCAAGCGCTGCACTGACCCAGAGTGCAGCAGTAAGTGGGTGCGGAGCGCTGGGGTCCCCGGACGGGACCTGCCTGCTGGATCCTGAGGCTAGGACTGCGGGGCGGGGGGGGCTGTGCCAGGCATGCTCTGGGAGGGAGGATGGGGGGGGGTGTCCGATGCTGCTCTGGGTAGCCCGTGCGGGGTGGGGTGATGATGCTGCAGGGACGGGAGACCCATGGGGAGGCCGGGGTGGAGGCAGTGCTCTCGGGGCCGGCCCTCGGGCAGGGCCATGGGGCCACACTTGTGGGCACCGCGATCCGGCTGCGAACCAGACGCTTCTCCGTCCCTTTAAAGGGCCAGTAGCCCCTCCCCCCCCGCGTCCCGATATTTCACTTCTGTCATCTGGTCACCCTACATGGAACTGTGTGAAGAGCTTTCCCCAGCCCTGAAGCGCAGCAATACCTAAATGAGAGCTGCTCTGACAGTTGAGAAACGAGTGGCGATAGCTCTGTGGAAGCTTGCAATTCCAGACTCCTACCGGTCAGTGGGGAATCAATTCAGAGTGGGTAAATCTACAGTGGGGTTTGCTGTGATCCACGTTGCCAGGGCCATCAATAGACTTCTGCTAAGAAGGGTAGTGACTCTGAAAAACGTGCAGGACATAGGGAACCCCATCGCAGCAAAATCATCCACTAACTGTGGTGGGGCGATAGACAGAATGCACATCCCTATCTTGGCACCAGACCACGTTGCCAAAGAGTACATAAACCGAAAGGGGTACTTCTCAATGGTGTTGCAAGTGCTGGTGGGTAACAGGGGCCATTTAACCGACATCAACGTGGGATGGTCGGGAAAGGTGCAAGACGCGCACATCTTTAGGAACACCGGTCTGTTCAGAAAGCTGCAAGCAGGAACTTTCTTTGCAGACTGCAAAATAACCGTTGGTGATGTTGAAATGCCAGTCGTGATCCTGAGAGACCCAGCCTGCCCCATGCTCCCATGGCTCATGCCATACACAAGCAGCCTGGACAGCAGTCAGGAGTGGTTC
This sequence comes from Chrysemys picta bellii, assembly GCF_011386835.1. Classification (NCBI taxonomy): domain Eukaryota; kingdom Metazoa; phylum Chordata; order Testudines; family Emydidae; genus Chrysemys; species Chrysemys picta. The sequence goes on from NC_088791.1 coordinate 3,668,593, forward strand.
ACCCATAGGCTGAGCGAGTGCAGAATGGTGGTGGAATGTGCCGTTGGACGATTAAAAGCCCGCTTGTGTATTTTGCTAACTAGGTTAGACCTTAGTGAAAGCAATATTCCCATTGTTGTTGCTGCTTGCTGTGTGCTCCATAATATCTGCGAAACAAAGGGAGAAAAGTTTCTGGCGTGGTCGGGGGTGGAGGCAGATCACCTGGCAGCCAATTTTGATCAGCCAGACACAAGGGCAATAAAAAGAGCACATTGAGGCGCATTGAGTCTCTGTGAGGCTTTGAAAACTAGTTTCATCCATGACCCACAGTAATGTGACACTTGTGTGTTGTTCCTTACCAAGGTGTCCCCTTCCTTGCATGTACTTCCCTGTAAACTACACCCCCTACAGTGTGCTGAATGAATAAAGAGCCTTTTCTCCTCAATCCATTAATTTTTATTATGCTCACAAACACTGAGACAGCAAAGAAAAGTAAGATAATCTGGGGCTAAGGGGCTGATAACACTGGAGGAGGGCGGGGAGAAACAAGGACAGCTTGCTTACAATTGCACTGCAATAACAATCAAAGGTGTGGAATGGGTGCCTTCTCGTCCTTGTACCCTCCCCTGGAGTTGAGTACAAGGGATACCGGACTTCCCCCCGCCCCTGCATCCTAGAATTTCTGGGAGAGGAGGATGTGGAACTTGGCAACGATGGCAGCAGGTTCATCACAGGCTGCAGCGGGACTCTAGCGTCCAGCTGCCTTTCTTGAACCTCAGCCAGACACACCAATATGTCTGTCTCCTCCCTCATAATCCGCACCATCTTGTCCTGCGTGTCATGCTCGTGTTCCCAGCATGCTCTCCTGTCCTCGTGGTCCTTGTGCAGGCTGTCGGACAGTGCAATCCTGTGCTGAGCTCCGTCTTGTCACTCTCAGGGGTGCGCCTTAACTCACTGGACATGTCCTCCCGAGCCTTCTTTTTCCACCTTCTAATCTGGGAAAGTCTCTGTCCCAACGAGGAGGATGCGCCTAGGGACAAGGTTTCATCTGCAAAGAATGCGAAGCACAAGGGTAGCATTGACAGTGCATACATTGTTTCTGGTGCAAGGTTAATTCTTTTTATAAAATAAACACCCCTCGATGCACTTCCCTGCAAGCCACAATGTAATCACCACCGCTGGCTACTGCAAGAATTGGTTTGCTACTCCAGTCATGGTAAGTAAGGCCATGAGGCATGGGCCAGAGGTCTTGTGCTGCAGATTTTGTGAAGACATCCTTGGGATCAGTGGTTCCAACCTCAGAAAAGCCCCATTTCCCATAGCAACCTGGATGGTGCTTGAGGACAGGCACCAGCGTAAAGCCCCACAAATAGTTTGATTGTTACAAAAGCCGCACTGGGTTCGGGTGGAAGGGAGACAAACCGGAAGCATTGCCTCCACCCCCTTTTTTTAAATGCTGGCTGATCCCTTCCAACCACAACCAGGGCACGCTCGGGAAAGTGTGATTGTGTGACCCAGAATTCACCAAACAGGGGCAGGTTACTTATCAAATTGCTTGGGGTTTACGGGCTAGCATTTAAAACTTCCCCCGTTTCCCCTAGGTGACCATATGAGATATCACTCTCCTGAGGGGAACAGAGGCAGAAAGGGAGCAGATGGTGCAAGCGTCTGGGTACAGACCTGGTCCTTATGCTGCAATACTGCGTGCCACAATTATGCCAGACGAGTTAATACTGGAGTGGTACGGGAAAGTGTCCTACCATGGTGGATGAAATAAGGCAGCCCTTCCCAGAAACCTTCTGCAAAGGATTACAGAGTACCTCCATGAAAGCTTCCTAGAGATCTCAAGGGAGGATACCCGGGCCATCCCCAGGCACATAAACAGTCTTTTTCGGAGAGCACCCTCTGCATAGCTGGAGTGGCCACTGATAACTACTATCCCAATTTTTTAATTGAGATTCAACATTAAAAATAATAGCATGTAACTCCTACAGTTTGATTGAAAATGTGTACTCACCACAGGTGCCTTCCCCGGCATCATGCTCTGCCGACAATTGGTCCTATGAGGGGATGGGCTCCAGAGTTAAAAAAAGTTCTTGAATGTCAGGGAGAATGGATCCTCCGCTTGCCTGCCTCGCATTCTCCTCCTCCTCTTCAACAGTGTCCTCTTCGTTGTTGCCCGAGGTCGCCCGGGGCTCCTGGGAGGTATCCACAGAGTGTTTTGGGGTAGTGGTGGAGTTGGCGCCTAGAATTCCATGCAGCTCCTCATAGAAACGGCATGTCTGTGGCTCAGAACCAGACCAACTGTTCTCCTCCCTTGTCTTCTGGTATGCTTGCCGAAGCTCCTTTATTTTCACACGGCACTGCTGTGTATCCCTGGTGTAGCTCTTCTCCCCCATGCCCTGAGCGATTTTGGCATAGATGTCAGCTTTTCTTCTGCTGGATTGGAGCTCTGCCTGCACAGACTCTTCTCCTCACACAGCAATCAGAGCCAGCACCTCCTGTGTGTTCCATGCTGGAGCATGTTTGCGGCCTTGAGAATCCATGGTCAGCTGTGCTGACGAGCTCTCCACACCAAACAAACAGGAAATTCCAATTCAAAAGTTCCCGGGGCTTTAACAGGGGGGTGGCTGTTTCCTGTGTACCTGGCTGAAGTGCAGTGAAGTTGAAAGTGCTCTCCAGAGCAGTCACAGTGGAGCACTGTGGGACACCTCCTGGAGGCCAATTCATTCTAATTACACAGCGCTGTATCTACACTGTCCTCATGTCGACGCATGGATGTCGACTAAAGCACTACGCCTCTCGCGGAGGTGGAATACAGAAGTTGACTTTAAAAGCCCTTTAGGTCGGTGGAAGGGACTCGGTAGTGTAGACACATACATTATTAACTCAACCTAATGCTGCATATGTCGACCTAACTTTGTAGTGTAGAGCAGGCCTCAGTCTTGGGAGCTGTAACTGCCAAGGGAGACAACTGGAGATCACCCAGGATCTGTGCTGGACTCATGCCCATTATTGATCCTGTTTGAAGTGACAGTGTGTATTTCTATATTAATTATGGCTATCTGTTGTTTGTATGCATCTCAGATGTTATTAAAACTAGCATTACCGTTCTTATTCACAGTCATATTTTTGGTGAACAGCAGACCAGATATAATATATGTGTGGTGGCTACAGCTGTATGAGTTTAAATTAAATAAATAAATATGTAATATTTAATAATATTCTTTGATCATAAGAGCAGAAGGCATATTAAAGATGGGAAAAAGTGGTTTGGCTAAATTTGCTGGTATTTTTGGTTCATGTTGACTCCACTTTAATATTTTTCATCAGACTCCTCAAGCCCTTTCTCTAGAAATAAACAGGGATTTTAATTTTCTTAACGTCCTTTTAAATCTATGCTTCATTTGTCTTCCTTAATAACTTATTCTATATAGTTATCAAGGGAGAAATTCAGTCCTCTCTAGGGGGCCAACACCACATTAATGCTATTTTGTGGTTTTAAGTGGGACTTAAATGATATATAGGCCTTATGGTGGACTTCTGCAGAATAGCGATTTAATCCAATTTTCATACAATTATGCAGTGGGTTGGGTTGAACAGGTTAAGCCCTCAACAATATGAAGAATAAAGAACCTTATCTTGGCGCCTTGCATTTATATATTACAACAGAGTCATTAATTGGGTGGTTGTATACTACAGTACATCTGAGATAACAGTGTACCATAATACAATTTTTTCTGCAACCTTAGATGCATGTATATCTGAGATCCTGGAATCATAGAATCATAGAATATCAGAGTTGGAAGGGACCTCAAGAGGTCATCTAGTCCAACCCCCTGCTCAAAGCAGGACCAATTCCCAGCTAAATCATCCCAGCCAGGGCTTTGTCAAGCCGGGCTTTAAAAACCTCCAAGGAAGGAGATTCCACCACCTCCCTAGGTAACGCATTCCAGTGTTTCACCACCCTCCTAGTGAAATAGTTTTTCCTGATATCCAACCTGGACCTCCCCCACTGCAACTTGAGACCATTACTCCTTGTTCTGTCGTCTGCCACCACTGAGAACAGCCGAGCTCCATCCTCTTTGGAACCCCCCTTCAGGTAGTTGAAGGCTGCTATCAAATCCCCCCTCATTCTTCTCTTCTGGAGACTAAACAATCCCAGTTCCCTCAGCCTCTCCTCATAAGTCATGTGCTCCAGACCCCTAATAATTTTTGTTGCCCTCCGCTGGACTCTTTCCAATTTTTCCACATCCTTCTTGTAGTGTGGGGCCCAAAACTGGACACAGTATTCCAGATGAGGCCTCACCAATGTCGAATAAAGGGGAACGATCACGTCCCTCGATCTGCTGGCAATGCCCCTACTTATACAGCCCAAAATGCCGTTAGCCTTCTTGGCAACAAGAGCACACTGTTGACTCATATCCAGCTTCTCGTCCACTGTGACCCCTAGGTCCTTTTCTGCAGAACTGCTACCTAGCCATTCGGTCCCTAGTCTGTAGCAGTGCATGGGATTCTTCCGTCCTAAGTGCAGGACTCTGCACTTGTCCTTGTTGAACCTCATCAGGTTTTTTTCGGCCCAATCTTCTAATTTGTCTAGGTCCCTCTGTATCCGATCCCTACCCTCTAGTGTATCTACCACGCCTCCTAGTTTAGTGTCATCTGCAAACTTGCTGAGAGTGCAGTCCACACCATCCTCTAGATCATTAATAAAGATATTAAACAAAACCGGCCCCAGGACCGACCCTTGGGGCACTCCGCTTGAAACCGGCTGCCAACTAGACATGGAGCCATTGATCACTACCCGTTGAGCCCGACGATCTAGCCAGCTTTCTATCCACCTTACAGTCGATTCATCCAGCCCATACTTCTTTAACTTGGCAGCAAGAATACTGTGGGAGACCGTATCAAAAGCTTTGCTAAAGTCAAGGAATAACACATCCACTGCTTTCCCCTCATCCACAGAGCCAGTTATCTCATCATAGAAGGCAATTAGGTTAGTCAGGCACGACTTCCCCTTCATGAATCCATGCTGACTGTTCCTGATCACTTTCCTCTCCTCTAAATGTTTCATAATTGATTCCTTGAGGACCTGCTCCATGATTTTTCCAGGGACTGAGGTGAGGCTGACTGGCCTGTAGTTCCCCGGATCCTCCTTCTTCCCTTTTTTAAAGATGGGCACTACATTAGCCTTTTTCCAGTCATCTGGGACCTCCCCCGATCGCCATGAGTTTTCAAAAATAATGGCTAATGGCTCTGCAATCTGACCCGCCAACTCCTTTAGCACCCTCGGATGCAGCGCATCCGGCCCCATGGACTTGTGCACGTCCAGTTTTTCTAAATAGTCCCGAACCACTTCTTTCTCCACAGAGGGTTGGTCACCTTCTCCCCATGCTGTACTGCCCAGTGCAGCAGTCTGGGAGCTGACCTTGTTCGTGAAGACAGAGGCAAAAAAAGCATTGAGTACATTAGCTTTTTCCACATCCTCGGTCACTAGGTTGCCTCCCTCATTCAGTAAGGGGCCCACACTTTCCTTGATTTTCTTCTTGTTGCTAACATACCTGAAGAAACCCTTCTTGTTACTCTTAACATCTCTTGCTAACTGCAACTCCAAGTGTGATTTGGCCTTCCTGATTTCACTCCTGCACGCCTGAGCAATATTTTTATACTCCTCCCTGGTCATTTGTCCAATCTTCCACTTCTTGTAAGCTTCTTTTTTGCGTTTAAGATCAGCAAGGATTTCACTGTTTAGCCAAGCTGGTCGCCTGCCATATTTACTATTCTTTCTACACATCGGGATGGTTTGTTCCTGCAACCTCAATAAGGATTCTTTAAAATACAGCCAGCTCTCCTGGACCCCTTTGCCCTTCATGTTATTCTCCCAGGGGATCCTGCCCATCTGTTCCCTGAGGGAGTCAAAGTCTGCTTTTCTGAAGTCCAGGGTCCGTATTCTGCTGCTCTCCTTTCTTCCTTGTGTCAGGATCCTGAACTCGACCATCTCATGGTCACTGCCTCCCAGGTTCCCATCCACTTTTGCTTCCCCTACTAGTTCTTCTCTGTTTGTGAGTAGCAGGTCAAGAAAAGCTTTGCCCCTAGTTGGTTCCTCCAGCACTTGCACCAGGAAATTGTCCCCTACACTATCCAAAAATTTCCTGGATTGCCTGTGCACCGCTGTATTGCTCTCCCAGCAGATATCAGGGTGATTAAAGTCTCCCATGAGAACCAGGGCCTGCGATCTAGCAACTTCTGCTAGTTGCCAGAAGAAAGCCTCGTCCACCTCATCCCCCTGGTCTGGTGGTCTATAGCAGACTCCAACCACGACATCCCCCTTGTTGCTCACACTTCTCAACTTTATCCAGAGACTCTCAGGTTTTTCTGCAGTTTCATACCGGAGCTCTGAGCAGTCATACTCCTCTCTTACATACAACGCAACTCCCCCACCTTTTCTGCCCTGCCTGTCCTTCCTGAACAGTTTATATCCATCCATGACAGTACTCCAGTCATGTGAGTTATCCCACCAAGTCTCTGTTATTCCAATCACATCATAGTTCCCTGACTGTGCCAGGACTTCCAGTTCTCCCTGCTTGTTTCCCAGGCTTCTTGCATTTGTGTATAGGCACTTAAGATAACTCATCAATAGTCCCTCTTTCTCAGCATGAGACAGGAGTCCTCCCCTCTTGCACTCTCCTGCTTGTGCTTCCTCCCAGGATCCCATTTCCCCACTTACCTCAGGGCTTTGGTCTCCTTCCCCCGGTGAACCTAGTTTAAAGCCCTCCTCACTAGGTTAGCCAGCCTGCTGGCGAAGATGCTCTTCCCTCTCTTAGTTAGGTGGAGCCCGTCTCTGCCTAGCACTCCTTCTTCTTGGAACACCATCCCATGGTCGAAGAATCCAAAGCCTTCTCTCCGACACCACCTGCGTAGCCATTCGTTGACTTCCACGATTCGACGGTCTCTACCCCGGCCTTTTCCTTGCACAGGGAGGATGGACGAGAACACCACTTGCACCTCAAACTCCTTTATCCTTCTTCCCAGAGCCACGTAGTCTGCAGTGATCCGCTCAAGGTCATTCTTGGCAGTATCATTGGTGCCCACGTGGAGAAGCAGGAAGATTGCATTGTGATATTGTGTTGTTTGAGAAACAGTTTGTGATCTCATGGTTAAAGACTGTACCAGAATGCACATCCACGAGAACTGAGGTAGGATTTGACATTCAATCTCAACATTGATATTTCCTGACTTTTGAGGGGTTCTGACGATTCTGAGGCTCAGCCCCTGGGCATTTCACTTTAATGTTGTATAATATGGATCTTTTACATTTAATTTCCCAGGTTTTTGTTAAAGGAAAATAAGAAGGTGAGGAGTTTAAATGGAAATGAGCATCAGAACTTCCACGCAACAACAGACTTAAGCTTTCCAAGAGTTCTGGGCCTGTGGCATTTAGGAATTCTGCAGGAGAGAGATGCAAAGAGCTCCTTTCCTGCGGTGAAGGTAAGCTCCTAAACTCTAGGGGGCTCGGCCTCCCAAGAGTGCAGTTCCTGTGAAGCATCTAAGTACCACAAGTCCAGAGTTTCAGTTCTATGAAGTTCCTAAATTCTGCTGGACCACATTTTTGCACGTAAGGTCCTGCACAATTTAAGAGCATTACAGGACCGATCTTCACCAAAGCTCTGGCTTTGTCGAGCTATTGTGCTTGTGACATTCCAGGGTGCAATCCAGAGAATTGAGTTATTAGTTTTCAAATGATACCTCACAAGGCATACTTTGTACACAGATTATTACAATAGTGTGTAGGGTGTGAATACAGGGGTGCACTCAGTCACCCTCCCCCCTTACAAAGCTGCAGGAGGGTTAGCCACTGGCTGACCCAGAGGCAGCAGGTCAGAGCCCTCTTCCCTGGACAGCATGTCTGCCACCATGCTCTCTTTTCCTTTTATATGCACAATTTCCATATCATATTCCTGGAGCGTGAGACTATCACAGTCATTTGGAATTGGAGCCTTTAGTTTCGTGTAACCAGACTAATGGAGAATGGTCAGTTTAGTCCTTCGAACTTTCGGTTACAAAGATACAGCCGTAACTGCTGACAATATGCCCCACAAATATTTCACAATAAGAAGTATCACCTTGGAAACCTTTCTAGTTCGTATTAGAACTACATTGTTACCATTTGAGAGACAAGAATTTACTTGCTGCTTGGCGGGGGGAGGGGCAGCAGCACCAGCTGCCAGGGGCCGCCAACAACGGCTGCTCCCACCACCCCTGGGACCAATGCCAGGGGCCGCTGACAGTGGCTGCTCCTGCCGCCCGCCCCCAGGACCACTGCTCAGGCAGTCCCCAGGGCCAGCCGCATTGGCCACTGCTTGGGTGGTCCCTGGGGCCAGCTGCTTGGGCCGCCCGAGCAGCGGCCGGTGTGGCTGTCCCTGGGGCCACCTGAGCAGTGCCCTGGGGTCAGCCACACTGGCCGCTTTAGAAGTCACAGAGATCACGGAAAGTCACAGAATCCGTGACTTCCCTGAAAGACACGGGCCGTATATACTGTATAAGTTATACTAGCAAAAGCACTTTTTTGCCCATATAAGCTGTGTCTACATTAGGGGTGTGTGCCAGTATAGTGTTACCAGAAAACCCTTTCTATTGAAGACCTGGCCATAGGCTCCAAACCTGCAAATGCTTACACGTGAATAACTTTACATCTGTGAGTAACCCCTTTGACTTCAATGAAACCACACAAATGCTGAAAATTAATATGTTTGTAAGTGTTTGCAGGATGAGGGCCTAAATAAAACAGGCAAAGAGACGACAAGACACATTCAGAGACTAGGGGAAGTGATCCAATGTGACATTTTTCAAATCTCAATTAATCCTTTTCTTGTACAGTGTTGGAATGTACAGGGAAACTGACCTGATTTTAAAAAGGGGCTTCAGAGGAGATCCTGGCAATTATAGGCTGGTGGGACTAATTTCAGTACCCAGCAAATTGGTAGAAACTATAGTAAGGAACAGAATTATCAGACACATAGATAACGTGTTATGTTAGGGAAGAGTCACCATGGCTTTTGTAAAGAGAAGTCATGCCTCATCAATCTATTAGGATTTCTTGAGGGTGTCAACAAGCATGTGGATAAGGATGATTCAGTCAATATAGTGTACTTGGCTTTTCAGAAAGCCTTTGACAAGGACCTTCACCAAACTTATGAAACTAAGTCGCCATTCCATCCCTTGCCAAACACCATTCCCCGCCTCCACGGAACCTTCCCATCCCCCATTCCATCCCTCGCCAAATGCCATTCCCGCCTCCACGGAACCTTCTTACCCCCCATTCCATTCCTTGCCAAACACCATTCCCGCCTCCACGGAACCTTCCCATCCCCCATTCCATCCCTCGCCAAATGCCATTCCCCGCCTCCACGGAACCTTCTTACCCCCCATTCCATTCCTTGCCAAACACCATTCCCGCCTCCACGGAACCTTCCCATCCCCCATTCCATCCCTTGCCAAACGCCATTCCCGCCTCCACGGAACCTTCCCACCCCCCCATTCCATCCTTTGCCAAATGCCATTCCCGTCTGTCATGGAACGTCCCCCTCCCGTCTATCTTTCCTCCCTAGGCCCAATGGAACCTCCCTCCTCCCATGGAACCTTCCCCCCCCCATGGAACCTTCCCATCCCCCTCCCCAAGCCCATGGAACCTTCCCATCCCCCTCCCATGAAACCTTCCCATCCCCCCTCCCCTGGCCCAATGGAACCTCCCCCCTCCCATAGAACCTTCCCATCCCCAGGCCCATGAAACCCTCCCCCGTTCCTAGGCCCAATGGAACCTTCCCCTTCGCATGGAACCTTCCTGGAGCTTTCCCCTCCCCCTCCGGCTTCGCGCGCCCACCTCTCACTCCGGTGCCTCCCTGGGCCCTGCCCAGTCCCTGTTTCAGGCCCCGCCCCTCGGCTCCCTCCGCCCCGCCCCCTTCCCGGGTCTGGGCAGGCCGCTCCCGCCGCCATTTTGGAGCGAGCGATTCTGTGGTGGCCGAGCCCTCAGCCCCGGCGCTCGTTGACAGCGCAGCCCGGCCGGGGAGCGAGTCGCTGCCAGGCCCGGGGACGTGTCCCATGTCCGCGGCCTTGCCGGCCTCTGCAGCCCAGGGAGCAGCGGGAGCGGAGCTACGGGCCCGCCGCCGGGGAAGGCCGGGCCCGGAGCAGGTGAGACCCGCGGCTGGTGCTGCCTCCGGCTCTCTGCGGCCGAGCCCGGCTGGCGGCGCCCCAGCCTGCCCCTGACACCCCCGAGGGGTGTCTCCCCCTTGGGTGCGCCTCCCGTCGTGAGCCTCCCCTGAGGGGTCTGAGCCCCGTGGCTGTCCCTGAGGCCCCCCCACAGCCAAGGTGTCTGTCCCCCCCCCCAGAGGGGGCTGAGCCATTATGAGCCCTCCCCCCGCCCCAGTGGCTGCCCCCCCCCAGCCTCCAATGAAAGTCTTGACACCCCCCCCCGGTGTCTGCCCCTTTTGGATGTGCCTGCCTTCCTGAGCCCCCCTGCCCCAGATGTGTCTGAGCCCCCCCCTCAGATAAGCCTGTGCCTCTGAATGTGCCTGCCTCCCCCTGACATCCCTGAGCCCCCTCCCCCCTGCTTGCCTCCCTGTGACACCCTGAGCTCCGGAGGTGTCTGCTCGCCTCCCGCCCTGCCTGCCTCACCGTGACACTCCTAGGCCTCCTTCAGTGCGTCTGCCTCCTGAGTGCCCCCAAATGTCTCTCCCCCCCCCCGCCTGCCTTCCTCCTCCCCCAAATGTCTGCCTCCACAACACACCCCTGATCCTCCCTAGATACCTCAGCCTCCTGACCTGCCTCCCTCCCCGGGACACACCTGGCCCACCTGCATGTGGTACCTCCCCCATGACCCCTCCGACCCCCTGGATCTGTCAGCCCACTACTTCCCACCCTGACACCTTCTCAGTCCAGTGTCTGCCTCCCCCTTGCAACACCACTGACTCTCCTTGAATGTGTCAGTCCCCCGACCTGCCACCCTGTGACACCCTGAGCCCCAGATGTGTCAGCTTGCTAGGTCACCAGAATCTGACTATTTTTCTCCCATCCCTAGCTGAAAGGCACCTGCCTTCCCTGAAGGGGTTCCAGCCTGTGGATGCTGGGGAGGCCCAGTGTCTTGAAAGACCTCTCTCTCTGCCTCCCCTTTCTCCAGTCCTGAGGATCCTGCCTGATCCCCAGCCTCAGCCCCAACAATATGCCGCCTCCTGTGCGTTCTTTCTGCCACACCATCCTACTTTTCCCTTGGGCTTTTTAGCTGTATTAGCTACTCCTTTGACCCTTCACAAGTTTTGCTTATCTCACATTCACAGCCTAGATTTCATCTTTCAGAAGAACTTCTCAAGGCAAAGTATTTCCCCAACTCATATTTACATAATAAAATATGTATATTGGTTTACTACATCCTGTATATTTGTCCGTTTGAACAGAAATCAGTTTTTTAATGACTGAAACTCGCTCTTAATCCTCAAACCACAATTAACTACATGCTACTAAGTCGTTTTTGTTACTGTTTTATTTAAAACATAGCCAGCTGCTTCAGAAATTCAAAGTACCTTTAATTATGAAATGCCTTTTTTTGGGGGGTCTTATTTTATCAGAAGTTTTGAGTCTTATTTTATCCTTTTAATATAGGATTTGGGTGAATAATTCTAAGTTTCAGGGTCTCGTTGTATAAAGAGTTTGTTTAAATTTCACTTTCTTCTTGTATTGGAGACATTAAAGCTTGCTTTTTGGGGCTTCTGTAAAAGGTGGTGAGGAAGAGTGAGAGAGAGAATATTACAGCCTAGCCTTTTCTGAGTCATTCATAACAGTTGACTAAACACTGAAACTGGCAGAGGAGATCATGTTGGCAAGGTCATGTGGAGTCCATGGTCAGTTTGATTAGGAGGAATGAGTGACTTTGAATCTGTATTGCCTAGATTTGAATTAGGGAAGCCATTGGGCTTTGGTACGTATTGTATATGTGGAATAACAGTAATACGCTACTGCTATGATTATATAGAAATTGTGGTGGGAATTGTAGCAAGTCCATTTGTGGCTTCAGCCTTGGAACTTTCTTACAGGAAGATTCTATTTCTTGACAAATCTAGTGAAAGCTTCTTTCCTAATTTGAAGGTCTTGTTTTGTACTAGCTAGAGAAAATTAGGAAGTGAAAAAGGAGAAATTAAGACAAGTTTAAAAGGCTTTGAAGTATTTTCATAATCTTAAAAATATTATATTCATTTTGTTAACCTAGTAAAAGTTGAAACTGAAACTTATTTCCTTCGTGAAACCTTTTCCCTCTCAAGAAGGAAGAAAATTTGTGTTGCATATTTAGGCCCCAGTCCTGTAATAAATTATGCATGTGCTCGAAGTTAAGCATGTGAGTAAATATTTGCAGACCGGGGGTCTTATTAGGGTAGTTTGTCTGAGTTATAGAAAAAAATGGATAAAAATCTCTGATTTTTGCCAAAATTTTTGCTGTGACTCTTGTGATTTAACCCCCCTCCCCCCCCCCAACTATTAGGGCAACTTTGGCTGTCTTAGTGGTGGGAGTTGGTGGTGGTGTTATAGTAATTTTCCATAGCAACTGATTATGATACCATGGCAAATTGATTTAAGTTTTGGAATTTGCAAAAGAAGCAGATAAAGATCATGTCTTCATTGAAACAACCCTAATAATAAACATTGGTGCATCAGAATGGCAGAAGATTGGATATGAGCAGAATTGTTTTGAAGTTGACTGTTTTTCCATGTTTCTGGTGTGCTGGATTTTTCCTCATGACTATTGTACTTTATTGTTGTAGAATATGATGATTCATATTAAAAAGTTAGATTGTTGGTGGGGCTTCTGTTTGGGGACCCAAGACAGTAAGTATCCTAGCCTGAATCAAGGGGAAAACTTATTAGGCACTGGAGAAACTTTTTAGTGAAGGGAGAGCCTGTAAAGAAGGGATAGGCTTCGTTTTAACCAAAGGAGAAACAGACTGCTGGCATAGAAAACTTGTAATGTTTTGGGGGAGTCATTTTTACTTGGAGGTGCAGAAAAGTTGGGAGGTGCTGAAAGGCACTTATGTAGGAAAAAGCCCGGCTGCTGGGGATGTCAAATTATACAAAGGTAACCCAATAGTGAGGAAAAGAACAGAAATTACAGCTGTGCTGGAAGAGAGAGAGAGAGGCTGCCATCACAGATGTATGTTTCAGTAAAGTAAGTGTGTCATAGAAGAGTTAAATAAAAACTGGCACGTGATTCAGAAATAAAATCTTTAATATCTTTATTCCAGTCGGCTCCAGACTTTTCAGCTTGGAGGCTGAATGTATTACTTTAGGAAAGGTTAAGAGCTGCCATCATTACTTGTTTAGGGGCATAGTCTCTTCCCGTTTGTGGTCCCTGTGAGTAGGGAGCAGAAAACCCCCTCATGTCCCCCCAGCTGATGATTCCTTTGGTAGAGAGAAGTCACAAGTGAATATGGAGTTGGCAAAGGCACCTCTTTCCCTGCACCCTGTGGTGCATGGGTTGCATTGGGTGAGGAACTAGGTGGCATGAGTTGCACACGGGCTTTCCCCAGCTCTTGTAAACTGTTCTAACCTGGGCTAAGAGAGGGAATCGTCGTTCTGTACCTATTCTCTTCCCTTCTGATGGCTGTATGTGGGAGGGGAGCCATCCTTTCTATGCATTGCTCTGTGTTCAGGCATAGCCGGTCGAGTATACCTTGCTGTTCCTGGGGTGCTCACAGTCTGGCAGGTAAACAGGCAATAAACCCAACCAGAACTTCTCACCTTCCCCGGTGATGCTGCAAGTGGCGAGTGGGAGATCTGCTGAGCAGCTTCACCAGGAATAGAGAGCATCTGCTTAGAGCTCTCCTGGCTCTCACTACTGTGGCTGCAGGGGAAGCTAAGCTCTTTTGATTCTGATTCAAACACTTACATTCAAAAATGGCAGGTCACGACTCAGGGAAAATATTTAAAATTCATAGTCAACTATACATTTTCTTAACATGGTTGAAGCCTCAAGAGCCATAGATGGGAGACTGCTCTATTTATCAATGTAAGAAGCTTAACAAAAATAGGTGAACTAGACTGCTTGAAAATGGAAGAGGATCTTGATATTATAGGCACTTCTGAAACATGGTAGAATGCCAACATCCTGGGGATACTTGTGTATAAACTATATAAAGTGGACAGATTGGATCAAAGAGCTGGGAGAGTAGCACTATAACTAAAAGATTCCATAGAATTTTCTAAGATGAAATTACTGAGTGAAGAGGACTTGGAGGGATACACATCCCAAGTCATCAGAATACAAATATACTAGCAGTTTCTCTCTACCAGTTTCTAAATCAGGAAGTTGAAAGATTGTACAGTGCTGAGAGAGCTCAGAGCTAATACAACTGAATTAATGAGTTACTTCAACTATCTGTATAAACTGGTCAAATGTTGAGACACATTTAAAAAAGCAGTTTGTCCATATCTTATCCTTAACAGGGGTCTCCTACTTATTCTGTGGAGAGGGCAGAGTTCTGTGTTTGATTATGGTCTGTGGGCTAGTTTACAAATATAAGACAACATGCTACCCTTCTCTCCATGGTGAATCTTTCTTTGATATCAATAAGTTTATACAAAGATCAAGGACAGTATATGGCCCCTAGGTGATAACTAAACTTCTAGTTACTATTATTACTATTTAAATGCCTTGTTTTTTTCCCAATATCACTTAACAGGAACATATGCAATTTTTTATGACCACTACTATTTCTAAGCCTCTTGTTTCTCTTTCTTCCTTATTGCCCCTTCCCTGTGTTTGTGTGCCCCCCTTTCTTCTCTCTGCAGTTCCCCTTGCCATAGGCTTCTCTCCTCTCTGTTCCATTTGACCTGCTATAATAATCAGCAATGAAATAGTTAATGTTGACATTAACATGCTGTCATAAGGCTTTAGAATTAATACCTTAGTGAGAGATGCAGGTTGACACACACAGCAATTGTTTCAGGCATTGTCTGTTTGCAGACTCTGGAAGACTTCATTGTATTGGTTACATTCACTCCACAGTTGGAAGATGATCTTTCAAAACCAGGGATAGAACCAAAACTACCCCCCCCCCTCAAAAAAACAAAACAAAACAGATTTTTCAGAATTTGAGTTTGTCATGCAGACCACATAAATGCATTAAATAGCCAGGTCTGGCCTGCAGGCTAGGAGTTTGACACCATTCCCTTAAACGAGTGCTCTTTTGAATAGTTAGTTTTACAAACAAGGGAAGCTACTCTAATTTTAGTCCTAAATAATGCACAAGTTGGTGCAAGAAGTAACTCTAGTAGAAACATTACATAGCCACGAATAGAGTATAACTAACATAACATCTTTATGGGAAGGATCATACCAAAAATGAACTCTGCGGGGAGTTGAGAAAAATGAAGACGCTAGTTCAAAAGAACCTGAAGTGAAAAATAAGGAAATCAAAATCTTTAGTCTGAGCATGGAGAAGATAGGCAGCTGGTGACAACTAACTAGTATTGTCTCACTGCTTCCTTGTGGTCCCCTGTCGTTGTTGTATCTGTTGTCTCTCATCTTACACTTAGATTATAAGCTCTTTGTGGCAGGGACCATCTCCATATTGTGTTTGTACAGGGTCTAGTACAATGGGCCCTGATCAATGACTGGGGTCCCCAGGTGCAACTGCAATACAAATAATAAGTGATAATCTTAGGCAATCATGAACTCATCCATACTCCTACACAAAAAGGAAACAGGAAGGCAAGAGAAAAGAACATTATGGTTAAGTGGCAAAGTTCAGTAGGTTATTTAAGCCATACAGATAGGGCTTGAAAAATCTACTGGGCTGTGCAAATAGAAAGCTTTTTCAAGCAAATGCTATTAGATTCTGTAGAAGTTAAGCTTTTATTTTGAAACAAAATAAAACTGAGTTTCTAACCTTTATGGTTGCAAAAAACAAACAAACAACAAAAAACCCTTTCAAACATGAACCAAAAGTAACCTGTGCAGTGCTGTCTTAAGTTTGCAGACAGATTGCTTCCCTCCTCTGCTGCTGCTTCTATCTTTGCCTGGTTAAAGCAGAGTAAAAATACCAATCAGTCTTGTCAGTTTTCATTGCTTCTGTTCATAACCCTGTGGACAGCAATGTAATTGACAAGTATTAGGTCAAATTGATTCCGGTTTTGTTTAGCAAAGCTAAGAGTAGCAGCAGTACTAGAGGCAGATACTGGAGGTATTTCCTGAAAGAAGGATTAAAAAATGGATGTTGGGGGGGTGGGGTTCAGTAGTGGAGATCCTCCTACTCACCCTCACAATGCCCCAGGAGACTGAGGGAGGGAACAGCAGTGAAATTTTCAATGTGTTCTGGCCCTGCCTCCTTTGACTCCTCTGTCTTTGGCAGTCTTATCTGTATTGGCTGAAAAAATACATCTGAGGTAACGATATCTCCAATATGTTCTAATGAAAACAAATTCAGATAAATATTTTAGCTTTTCTTCAATGGCTTTATCCTTTTTACTTGCTCCTTTTACTTCCTGGGAGGCCAGCAGACCCCCACCAATTATTTCACAGGTTTCTTGGTTCTTATATGAATAATTTCTTGTTATTTATTGTCTTTAGCTATTGCTCTTCCAGTTCTCTAGTAACCCTGCAAAATATCCTCAGACATTTTAGCTATTATTATTTGTTCCTTTCTGTTGGTCTCATTTTGGCCAGTCTTCCACTTTTCGAATGGATACCTGTTAGCATGCTTAAACTTTAGCCAGCGCCTACTAGCCCGGGAGTTAAGCCTACTAACTATCCATAGTCCGAAAGACCACTTTCCAAAGTCAGACTCCATGCAATTTAAAATAGTTATTTGCCGTTTACTGGGAACTTCATTAATATTCTCAATCACCTTTCTGTTTAATAATTTTTTAAAAAGTAACTTTTGCATCTTGACTTGGTTTTGTTATATCTATTTTCCCTTCTTGTCTTCTCCTTTTTTTCTGTTTTCCTATAACAGATGAAGGTGAATCTTTTCCAGAGTTGTTTCTGTGTGTTCCTCTCTTCCTTTGCTCTCCCTCCACCCTTTTACATATCTTTCTTTAAATTATGCCCTCCACCATTTCCCCATGTTACCATTATATTTTCTGTCTCCCTTTTCTGGCACTTCTCCCCTTCAAATCCCCTTCCCAATGCCTTACTTTTTTTTTTAATAACATATCCCATCTGTCTTACACCTTCATCTCCATTCAGAGGGCATAGAAATTTCACTAAATACCAATAGCCAGAGAACTAAACTTATTATCCAAAGGTTCATATAGAAGATGGAGACCCTGTTGTCCAAGTATGATAAGATAATTTGGAACCCTAGCTACTAGAAAAGGTAAGGATATGGGGAGTCCTGCTAGAATGAACTCTGCTCAGTGGCTCCCATCTTTTCACTTCAGTTTCTTGCTAGGTGTTGGATAAATTTGAATGCCTACAAGAAATTGACCAACTGATGAAAGCCATGTTGAGCTTCAGTGAAGAATATCCCGTATTTATGTATAACCTTTTTATATGATTCAGTAGAATTAAGTTGTGCACTGCTTACATTGTAAGCTTTCTTGCATATATGTGTGTACAACATGTGTGGATTTCTGATCCTGACTGAGACCTCTAGGTGTTGTTAAAATTAGGGCTGTCAAGCGATGATAAAAAAAAATTGCGATTAATCGCACTGTTAAACTGTAATAGAATACTATTTATTTAAATATTTTTGTATGTTTTCTACATTTTCAAATATATTGATTTCAATTACAACCACAGAATACAGTGCTCACTTTATATTTATTTTTGATTACAAGTATTTGCACTGTAAAAAAACAAGAGATAGTATTTTTCAATTCACCTAATACAAGTACTGTAGTGCAGTCTCTTTATCATGGAAGCTAAACTTACAAATGTAGAATTATGTAAAAAACAAAACAAAAACCTGTATTCAAAAACAAAACGATGTAAAATTTTAGAGGCTGTAGGTCCACTCATTCCTACTTCTTGTTCAGCCAGTAGCTCAGACAAACAAGTTTGTTTACATTTGCAGGAGATAATGCTGCCCGCTTCTTGCTAACAATGTCACCCGAAAGTGAGAATAGGCGTTCTCATGGCACTGTTGTAGCCGGTGTTCCAAGGTATTTATATGCCAGATGCGCTAAAGAGTCATGTGTCCCTTCATGCTTCAACCACAATTCCAGGGGACATGAATCCATGCTGATGACAGGTTCTGCTCGATAACAATCCAAAGCAGTATGGACTGATGCATGTTCATTTTCATTATCTGAGTCAGATGCCACCAGCAGAAGTTTGATTTTCTTTTTTGGTGGTTTGGATTCTGTAGTTTCCGCATTGGAGTGTTACTCTTTTAAGACTTCTGAAAGCATGTTCCACACCTTTCCAAAATCTGAGAGGGACAGGCACTTCAGATACTTAAACCTTGAGTCGAGTGCTGTAGCTATCTTTAGAAATATCACATTGGTACCTTCTTTGCATTTTGTCAAATCTGAAAGTGTTCTTAAAAGGAACAACATGTGTTGGATCATCCGAGACAGCTATAACATGAAATATATGGCAGAATGCGGGTAAAACAGAGCAGGAGACATACAATTCTCCCCCCAAGGAATTCAGTCACAAATTCAATTAATG
Organism: Chrysemys picta bellii; assembly: GCF_011386835.1. Taxonomy (NCBI): domain Eukaryota; kingdom Metazoa; phylum Chordata; order Testudines; family Emydidae; genus Chrysemys; species Chrysemys picta. Next base: position 3,687,227 of record NC_088791.1, read on the forward strand.
CATTATTTTTTTAACAAGTGTCATCAGCATAGAAGCATATCCTCTGGAATGGTGGCTGAAGCATGAAGGGGCATACAAAAAAGATCATCCTGGTCGACGTAACGATTCCGTTCGAGAACAGGACCCCGGCTTTCCGTGAAGCCCGAGCCCGCAAGCTCGAAAAATACGCCCCCCTGGCTGACACCCTGCGGACTAAGGGCTACGAGGTGCACGTTGGGGCCCTGGGTGCCTGGGACCCGTGTAACGAACGCGTGCTGAGGACCTGTGGGGTGGGCCGTCATTACGCACGGCTCATGAGACGCCTAATGGTCTCGGACACTATCCGTTGGTCCCGGGACATCTACATCGAGCACATCACCGGCCACCGCCAATACCGAGAGTGAGCCGGGGAGACCTCATGCACCCACAGACCCCCCCCTGTTGGACTCTATCCCCTGAGCCCTGAACCCACCAAACCTAACTGAATCCCACCACGTGAGGGTCACCCCATCCCCATTACCCAGCCCACTTACTTATACCCATGACTGTCTCTGCTTCCTGTATGGGTGATAGACCCTCTCCGCTTATCAACTGTTTCCTGATCCCGCCCACCGGTTACCCACCCCTCATTGGGGACATTGCAGTCTGTATATACTATGTGTGCTGCCCAACCCCAAAACACCAACATACCCCTATATTCTGTATGTTACCCCCAGTGACCAATAACTGACGCTTCAAATTTTTGTATCGTTTATTTTTTAAATATTCTCTAATAAAATTTATATCTGGCACGTAAATACCTTGCAATGCCAGCCACAAAAATGCCTGTTCTCACTTTCTGGTGACATAGTAAATAAGAAGAGGGCAGCATTATCTCCTGCAAATGTAAACAAACTTGTTTGTCTTAGGAATTGTCTGAACAAAAAGTAGGACTGAGTGGACTCCTAGGCTCTGAAGTTTGACATTGTTTTGTTTTTGAGTGCCGTTATGTAACAAAAAAAAAATCTACATTTGTAAGTTGCACTTTCAGGACAAAGAGATTACACTACAGTACTTGTATGACGTGAATTGAAAAAAACTTTTGTTTATCATTTTTACAGTGCAGATGTTTATAATCCAAAATAATATACACTTTGATTTCAGTTACAACACAGAATTTAATATATATGAAAATGTAGAAGAACATACAAAATATTTAATAAATTTCAGTTGGTATTCTATTGTTTAACAGTGGGATTAAAACTGCGATTAATCAAGATTAATTTTTTTGAGTTAATCGCATGAGTTAACTATGATTAATCGACAGCCCTAGTTAAAATACAAATAAATAATCTGTGAAACCGTATCGTCTTATTTTCTCCCTTATCCATCCTTCCTCTTGCTCTCATGCTGTTTGTGGGAATCACTTATTGCACCTTATTTCAAATTAGATTGTAAGCGTGTTAGGTCAGGGTCCATATGTCTTTCTATAAGTTTGTGCAGTGCCTAGCACAGTGGGGCCCTGATCCTTATCCTGACATGGGCCTATGGGCATTACCATAATACAAATGAGGGGAGGGATAGCTCAGTGGTTTGAGCATTGGCCTGCTAAACCCAGGGTTGAGAGTGGGGGAGGGACAGCTGAACTGCCGGGCGATTGATAGCCTGCTGGGCACCTGCCGCACAGGGAACTTAGGGGAGTGGGGAGCCGATCGGAGGGCTGCTGGTCCACCCTGGTTCCAAGCCCCCACCAGCCAGCTCCAATGGGCTGCTCTTTCTGCAAGCAGTGGACAAAGCAGGCGGCTGCCAAACAATGTTGTAAGGGAGCATTGCGCAACTTTAAACGAACATGTTCCCTAATTGATCAGCAACGAAACAATGTTAACCAGGGCGACTTTAAGTGAGGAGTTACTGTACTTATTAATGTTAGCTCCTATACCAGAGGATAGCAACTCTTACGTAAAGGCATTAGGTGTGATCCTGGTAGTTACAATTCAGTGAGCCTTGCTATAGGGGACAGTGAGATACATTTATGGAAACAAATTAAAAGTGGTTAGAAACATGGCTTGAAAAATTTTCCTGACATCTACTTGTCCAGAGTTTAAATCTACTAAGCCTGTTGAGGAAACTTGTGGTATTGTGTCCTCAAAATGTGCATATTTGATTTCCATTGGCACATCTGCATTCTGCCCCCTCACCCACCCATGTCTCCTTAAGAGATCAATTGTTCCTTCCCAGTGTATCGTTTTTATTCCCCAATCAATTTTGTCACATTTAATTTCAATCAGTTATGGTCCCTACAAAAAATAAATTTCGTCTCCTAATCAATCTGTACCTTGGGTGTGGCTGCTGCCGCCACCCTCCCATCCTGGGTGTGTTGGCGGCCCATGGCCTCCAGCTTCTGCTTCTCACTCCATTTCTTAAAGTAGTAGCAGCTCAGAGGCCATTCTACTCTCTCCCCTCCTCTTAAAACAGCAATACCTGGGCTGCTCTTCTCCTGCCTCCACAGGAGGGGACTACATCTCTTTAATTCCACTTACCTGGACAAAGCTTCTATTCACTTTTGAGTAAGTGGATTTTTCAAGCACTTCATATAAAACATGTGAAGGAACATAATATGGGGTGAACAAGCACAGCATCTGTGCAGGAAGATTATCTCCAATTTATTTGAATCCTTTGAATGTGTCAGTAAAGTAGTGAATAAAAGAGAAGCAACTGACGTGTTTGGACTTTCAATAAATGTTTGACAGAGGGCATCACAAGAATTTGTTAAGGTAACTAGTAGTCATAGGGTGAGAATTTAGTACTGTCATGAATTAGAAATTGGCTACTAGACAGAAAACAGCTTTCAGCATGGCAAAAGGTTATCAGTGGGAAACACTGATCTGTAAAAGCATTAGTGGCATTTCATATATTAATTTATGATCAGGAAAGGGAGTTAATGATTTGGTAATTTTTGTAAATGACAAAAATTATTTACATCTGTAAGATGACTGAGAGGAACTCATAAGGACGTAATGAAACTAGGTGAATGGGCAGCATGATGGCACAATAATTCAGCATTGACAAATACAAGGTAATGTATGTAGGAAGGAAAAAAAATTACTAATCATTTATGTTATTGGGTTTGAAATTAACTGTAATCAGTTGAGGTGGGAAAAAGATGGGCAGCTTTATGAATATATGTTCTTAATGTGTGGAAGCAAAACAAAATGTTGAGATGTATAAAGAGAGAGTGGGGTGGAAAATAAGTCTGAAAATAGCAAAGTGCCATTATATAAATTGGTGGTATGCTCTCACATTCAATACAGTGTTAAGTTCTTCTGTTTTAAAAAGATGTAGTTGAAATAGAAGGGATCCAGAGACGAGTAGTGAAAATTACTTGAAATATAGAAAGACTTGTATGTGAAGAGATACTGAAAAGAATTGGACTATTTAGTTTAAAGAGGAGACAAATTAAAGAGGCATGATAGAGGTATATAAAATGTATGTTATAGAGTTGTAGGTTACATGAATGGTTCTTGTATAGCATCCTTTTTAATACAAGAACAAAGGGACATCCGATGAAATTGAAAGGTGACAAATTTAAAACTACCAAATGGAACTGCCTTTACATGGTGTGTAGCTAGTCTGTGGAACTCATTGCCACAATATATCATTTAGGCCAAGAGTTAGTAGGATTCAAAAAAAGATGAGTTATTTACAGTAGAACCTCAAAGTTACAAACACCAGAGTTATGAACTTCCCAGTCAACCACATACCTTATTTGGAACGGGACGTATGCTATCAGGAAGCAGAGCGCGCACACACACACAAAGCAAATACAGTATAGCACTGTTTACATGTAAACTACTAAAAAAAAAGAAAAAGGAAAGCAGCTTTTTTCTTCTGGCTAGTAAAGTTTCAAAACTGTATTAAGTTAATGTTCAGTTGCAAACTTTTGATAGAACAACCGTAACGTTTTGTTCAGAATAACGAACATTTCAGAGTTACGAACAACCTCAATTCCCGAGGTGTTCATAACTCTGAGGTTCTACTCTATTAGGGTAATGAGGCCATCCATGTATTAGATAAGAGAAAATGTGGCATGAATCAGCCACTTGGAGATGCTCAGACACTATGTTAATGGGAGCCAAGTTATTCCATCATGGTTCACTGTGGGGATTCATGCACCTAATTCTGAAGCAACTGATACTGGCCACTCTCAGAGATAGGATGCTGGACACAATGGACCATTGGTCTGACCTGCTGTGGTATTTCCTATATTCTTAAACCCAGATTGCCTCCCCAATTCATTTCATGTCCTTACTTCTGCGGCTGTTTATAGCAGTAGATTGAAACTTACAGTCTTAAGATTCTGAGGAGCAGTAATGATATTAACCAGATTCTTTAAATTGTTACTTGGGGATTCTGTGGTTAGTTATTGTGACAGGGGACTCAGGGCATGTCTACAGTACTGGAATCATCTGGTGAAGATGCGCTATGCTGATGGGAGAGTGCTCTCCTATTGGCATAATTACTGCACCTCCGTGAGAGGCGGATGCTATGCCAGCGAGAGAGCGTCTCCCACGGACATAGTGCTGTGTGAACAGCCCTTTAAGTCAATATAACTTATGTCACTCAGGGAGGTATCGTTTTCACACCCCTGAGCAATTTAAGTTACATTGACTTAAACGGTAGTATAGCCCAGCCATCAGTCTTCAGTTTGCTCAAACTCTTCAGTGAGTTTGAGTTAATGGTACTCGGCAACTCCAAGGATTAAAGAGAGTGTTCCACTGACATAGCATTTGGATAAACCTGGGTCTGTCTGTCACTGGAAAAAATGCTTTGTTTGAAAATTATTTTTAGTTTCAGGTGTTGGTACACAACAGTGTTATGCTCTTAACAATACATACAAATCAATAACCTGAGCTTTTTTCTATTTTTTAAAACATGGCAATTAAAACTTAAATTCAGACAAGATTGGGATGATAATTGAGGTTTTATGACAATAACATTTTTGAAAGCCTTTGAATTACTATTGCTCTTTGAATATTACATTGTGTACTCTTTCTCTCTATGGTATTTATAGTGGCCCAGCACCAGACTATGTACTGCCTATCTTTTATGGGAAATTCACGTTAGTGTGTATATAATCTATTAGTCCTTTATTAAATCTTGTATAAAAGACACCAGCCTCAGAGAGGCCCCTTTGCTTCCCAAGAATTTGAAGTCCTGATATTTTCTGTTCCAGAGTACATTGATTTGTTTTTTTGGCAATTAAAATTGCTATTAAGGCTATCAGTGTGAACTTGTTCCTGGAGTTTGTGCCTAAAATGTGTTGAACTGTAATGAGTGTAAACTTTATATTCATAAAATCCAGAACAAACTGAGCTATAGAAGATGTGCAAGGATTGCTAATTCTGTGTATTTGAAGGGTATTGCCCATATAGTTATGAAGCTTCCTCGTGATGAATATTTAGCACTAAGACATGCTATGGAAAAAAAACTTAAAATCATGGGCTTATTATTTACTCATGTAGAATGTGCTGCTTTCTTGCCTCTAAGGATTAAAGAACTAAAAATGATTTTTTAAATATCTTGTTTAAAGTGATATTGTTTTATCAGAATTGTAATAATAACAGAACATATAGGTAAATTTATAGCGCCAGTGTGTTCTGAGGTCCAACTAGTTCTGATCACAGTATTCAAAAGAATGTAAGCATTTTAACATATATATGGTATTGTAGTAGAACTGTTGTAGATGTGATTTTATTTTTTAATGTTTGGAACTATTTTACAATTTATATCTTGCATGAGATATTGTTAAAGGAAAACTGTAAAACGTTGTGATTTTTGTTTGCTCCATTATGATGATATAGTACTGACAATATAGGTGAAGTTGATTTATAATACTTTACCTTCCAATAGAGTGCAACAGGATTTTTCAGTCTGCAGATATTGCTTCCTAATTGTCCATCAGGGTCTGATGCAATTGCAGCATTCCCTAGCTCTCAGCTGCAGAAAAGAGATGAAGTCCAGAGTCAAACATCTGCATGTCAAATTACTTATTACCAGAGTGGATTTGCTATGAAGTAACATTTAAGTTCCCCACCAGGATGATCTAAAACATTTATTTGGATCATAATTGCCAATTTATTAGCTTAGCCTATGTCTGGAAGAATTTATAGTTGGCTGTGAAGTTACAATTTTCCTGGCCTAAACAAGTTTTAACCTAAAATATAGTTGACATCAAAGTCTTGTTCAGCAATGTGAGAAATACATGTGGACAGAGAAAATTGTTTAATGGAACATTTGAAGAATGCTGTTGGAGGGTAAATCAATATTAAAATTGAAATCTAGTATTCGGTTTCATTTGTTTAAATGTTTTAAATATATTAGTCACTTAGTCTTTAACAAGATTGTTTGAAATTTTGTTTTATATTGAAAATATTTAACTGTTAAATCTCTGCACATATTCATATGGGAATTGAGATAAAAATATAGATTAATAGATTTTTAAGGCCTTTATGAAAACGTAATCTTACCTTCTGAAAAATCACAGGCCATAGAATTTCTTCATTGATTCCCTGTGTCTAGCTGAATAATTTGTGGCTGCACTAGAACAGAGAGCATATCCTTTTGTTTATTTTATAACTATGTTGCAATTCACCATTAGCACAATATAAATTTACTGCTCGTTATGTGCTTTGCTTTGATTTTGATTATTTACTCATAAATCTTGCAAGTTCAGCAATTGTTTCACATTTAATAAAAATAATTAAAATATAGGTCTAAACCCCCCTGCAAATTCAGTTCTTAAAATAGCCTTGGGCATTAGCTGGAAGCTTGATTGGATGGCTAGTGGGTATGGATAATGTTAGTCATTGAATCAGGGAAATCTTTGATATTTTTTAATTTGGGGATTTCATAGCCACAGAATAGCTAGAATTCTTTCTGTGGGATGCATATTGGATTACTATGGCATGTTGAACCTTCGCGTTTTCCTGTAGTAATTTTCTATTAGAAAATCCCTTAGTCTCTGCTATTTCAGACTGAATCTTTTGAAGCACACATGGTTAGGTTAATGTGTGCCTGTTTAAAGCGTCCGTCCAGAAACACAGACCTTTTCATTTTCAGATAATGTCAGTTGAGTAGGAGACATCTTGGTGTCAAGAAAAATTACTTAAAGGAAAGCACAGCACTCATCCAGAAGAGGGAAACAAAGGCAGACTCCTCTGTTTGCTGTTTGGCCAAAGAATCTTTTGATGGACAGTTTTATGCAATTTAGTTCACATTATCCTTCAGCTGGTGACCATTCTTATATCTGTACCTCATTACTATTTGAAGATTGGGTGCAGGTGTGCTCTCCTATCCGACAAACTGCAGTCCATGTCTGTAGTTGTTCAAGATGATTCTGTTAATGTTTAAGAATTATGTTAACACTGGTGTTTAGGAATCCATTGTCTTGCGTGATCCTGTAGGACTTTCTATCTGTCCCTTTCCTAATCTGTAAAATGGAATAATTGTCTGTCACAGGAGTTGTGTGAAAATTAGTACATCAGTATGAAAATGTAAAGTGATATTTAAGTGCTATTATGTTCTCTTAACCTTGAAGTCTGAAGAGAGTTCCAAACTGCAAATAGATACTGGTGGGGTGAGCTCCATGAACCTCATGAGTAAAGTCCCTGATGATCATATTTATAGCAGTTGTTAGAGGAGCCACTGCAGTACTGCTTAGTTTGTATGAAATTTTGAAATGGGAGGAAGCTTTGCAGTTGTAAAGTAAAGGAGGCCTAAAGAGTTATTCTTTAATTTAAAAAATCATATAGGTATTTACTGTTTTGCTGTGATAACTTTAGAAGTCAGTAGCAGATACCTTTAGAAATTATGTGGCTGGAAAAATGTAAGACAAATAGTTGAAGTCTTCCATTTAATTTCCTTGTGTTGATAAAATGGACACTAGTAATGATTGCGTTAAGTAGGATTAAGGACTCGTGTTCTTAGACCTGTAGTATGAAATCAAATTTCAATGTGCTTTTGGGCTATGCATGAAGCAACCATCTTCTAAGTTTTTGTTTTTCTTATTTCAAATATTTCTTCCACTCTGCTCTGAAAATATTTTTTGTTTTGTTTTTTTCTTGCCACAGTTACTAAAAATACACTAGAAAAAAATTCAGATGACCATCACAATTATTCTGTATCCTCTGTATTAGCATTGAAAGCATGAGGTTGGAGAAGAATGTGCCAGAGCTGCTATCTAAAACGATCAGCTCTGAAACCTTTTCATAGAGTGTAAAGCCAGAAGGGACCATTAGATCATCTAGTGTGACCTATATATCACAGACCATTCAATTTTATCAGGTTACCCCTGTACTGGACTCAGTAATTTGTTTGGCTAAAGCAGAGGTGGGCCACTTCCGGCCCGCAGGACTATCCTGCCCAGCTCCTGGGCCCCCCCCCCATCCTGTCCCCCCTTCCCCGCAGCCTCAGCTCGCTCGCTCTGGCGCAATGCTCTGGGCGGCGGGGCTGTGAGCTCTTGGGGCAGGGCAGCTGCAGAGCTCAGCCTGACCTGGTGCTCTGAGCTCCGTGGTGGCGTCGGCATGGCCTAGCTCCAGCCGGGCGGTGTGGCTGTAGCGCCGCCAGCTACCAGTGCTCCAGGCAGCACAGTAACGGGGCATGGAGCAGGTGGGGGCTGGATAGATGGCAGGGGAGTTCTGGGGTGGTGGTCAGGAGGTGGGGGTGTATATAGGGGTCGGGGCGGTCGGTGGGTGGAGAATAGGGGGTTGAATGGGGGCAGGGGTCCCGGGGGGGGCAGTCAGGAAGGAGGGGGGGTTGGATGGGGCGGCAGTGGGGAGTCAGGGGCAGAGGTTCCGGGGCAGTCAGGACAGGAAGCGTGTGTGTGTGGATGGGGCAGGGGTCCCAGAGGGACCGTCAGGAATGAGAGAAGCGGTTGGATGGGGTGGCGGGGGGCAGTCAGGGGACAGGGAGTGGGTGTGTGTGGATGGGCCAGGGGTCCGGGGTGTGTGTGTCAGGGAACAGGGGGGGTTGGATGGGGCAGGGGTTCCGGGGGGGCAGACAGGAGGTGGGGCCAGGCCATGGCGCCCTCCCCTACCTGGCCCTCCATACAATTTCCAAAATCCAATGTGTCCCTCAGGCCAAAAAGTGTGCCTGCCCCTGGACTAAAGCATATCTTGAGTTTGGCTAAAGCATATTTTTTAGAAAGGCATCATCTTGATTTGAAGACTCCAGGAGATGGAAAATCTACCACTTCCCTTGGTAGTTTGTTCCAATGGTTAATTATCCTCACTGTTAAAAATGTGTGCCTAATGTCTAGTTTGAATTTGTCTGGCTTCATTTTGCAGCCATTAGTTCTTGTGAGGCCTTTCTCCACTGTATTCTCCACTTACTCCTTTCATACCTGTTTCCCTCCCCAAGGTACTTAATCAAATCACTTCTCAATCTTGTGTTGATAAACTAAAGAGATTGAGCTTTCTAAAAATCTCTCAGTGTAAGGCATTTTCTCCAGTCCTCCGATAATTTTTCTGCCTTTTTTCTGCACCCTCTCCAATTTTCCAACATCCCTTTGAAAATGTGGACTCAAAACCTTCATGTATGTTTATTCAGGGTCACAAGTTTTAATGGAGTATCTGTTCTTTTCTATGGTATGGAGGAGGATGCACATCATAAACATTCATTGTCAAAGGGGGTCACTTTAGAAGTGTTCTATATCAATACACTTGAAGGAGGCAGTGTGTTTCCAACAGTGTATGAGAACATAAGAACAGCCATACTGGGTCATACTGGTCCATCTAGCCCAGTATTCTGTCTTCTAACAATGGCCAATGCCAGGTGCTTCAGAGGGAATGAACAGAACCAAGTAATCATCAAGTGCTCCATCCCCTGTTGCCCATTCCCAGCTTCTGGCAAACAGAGGCTAGGGACACTTCGCAGCACGGTTTTGCATCCCAGCCCATCTTGGCTAATAGACATTGATGGACCTATCCTCCATGAACTTATTTACTTTGTTTTTGAACCCTGTTATAGTCTTTGCCTTTACAACATCCTCTGGCAAAGAGTTCTACAAGTTGACTGTGCGTTGTGTGACGAGGAACCTTATATTCAGTTTTTATCAAGATTGAATGTTGAGATTCCTAATTAACACTGAGCTGTATTTTTTTGGAAAATGTTCCATCTTGTGTAAACGTAACTGGAACGGATGAATATTGCAGCATTGCTCTCGAGTGTGAAACAGGTTTTAAAGAAGAGTGTGCTTTCATTCATTCACATTTAGTAACGATTCTGCTGTGCTTCATGACGTATATTTGACTTTACCTCATATTAACGAAGATTTTAAAAACAGATGAGATCTCCTAGCACAAACCAATGCAAGGAATAGGGTTCAACATTCCTAGTAGATGCCTTTACAAATAGGTTTAATAGAAAACTTACAGTACTTAAATATTGCCTAGTGAGGCACTTAAGTGGCTACTCCCATTACCGTTCCTCCTTATCCCTACTGATCCCTCCACACTTTCTACTCATCAAAACCATCCTGTTGCTGCTTTGCCTGCTTCCTACTTACCTGCTGCTGCTCTTGACAAGCAGATACAGACTCAGTTGCCTCACTGAGCGATGACTCATGAGCTAAAGACAGCAGTTTGCAGTGCAAATTAATTGCATTTCCTGGGGACCTTTTAGGTTTCAACTTTTTAGTAGTGATCCGTAAGAGGTTCTTAATGAACAATTCTATGGTTTAAAATTTGCGAGTGGTCAGCTCCATTCTTCATTGTGATAAGGTCCACAGATCCATTTCAATGGGTATTTGAGTTAATTTGCATCTTGGGACAGAAACAAATCTGGTCCCTGGCAGACCAGTGTCCTGATCCTTGAAGTTCCCTCCAGTTTTATCTGCTTCCCCATCAGCAGATGGCTCTCTGAACCCTCCCTGCTGCAGAGGTCTTCTGAGGGAAATTTCAATCCTTTATTTCAAATTTCTGATTAACATTTGGGCCCAGTAATTACTGATTCCTGGCTGTGTACCAGGGCTGCATTTGCTTACTGGGGAGATTTTCCCTTTTTGAGGAGTCTGCAGTGTCTAGCGCCTCTGCAGACATCAGGGAGAGAGCTAGACTGAGAGAACCAAAGGCAAAAGGAAGGGTTAGTGCCTCCTTCACCCACTGTCAGTTGTCTCATTGGGAAGCTCAGACATCTCTGTTCCTGCCTCAGCCTGGTCTGGCAGGGTTGCCTCAGTCCCGTTGTGTCGTATGTGTCTCCTCCCTTCCCTGCAGGAAAGGGAGCCAGACAGGACTGGAGTGGCAAGCAACCCCCCCCCCCCCCAATCCCATTTCCATGAGAGGAGCAGTGCCAGAAAGTCAGTGTACAAGATGAAATATTGTGCCCTAGTTCCTAAAGTCCACACCAAAGCTGTTCCTTAACTGCAGAGTGCAGCTATCTTTTCCCCTCCGATTCCCCTTGGGCCATGGATGGAGGGCATTACACGCAGCACAGATACTGGCAACACTAGCTCCTCCTCCTCCTTTGTTCTCTATAACAGGCCTCCCAGGGGGATCCTTACTTCCCAGACCATCTGGCCCATGTGGACCCCCATAACAGAAAAGTGGTGAGCCTCTGGGGAATCCATTCTTCAACCCCAGTAGCTTCCCTGAGAGACCCAGATGGGGCCCCTGTTGAGGAGGGAGGACAATAAGCACAGCTGCTGTGAGGGCAGGAGCTTGCTACCACTTGAAATATTTTTGGAGCAATATCTGAACCCAAGTTTGTTCCTCCTTTTGGAGCAGGATCATAAGGAGAAATTCCAAAAGGGGATATAAATATGTAAGATCAGTGCCCAGTTCCCCTTCTCACCTTCACAGAGTACATGCAGCTTGACAGATTTAGCACAGATCTGTGGCTTGATCTTTGCTGAATTATTCCTCTGGGTTCATCCATGCATAAAGTGGGATGGGAAAGGGAATTCTTCCTTAGGGGATGCCAGCTGCCTGAATCAGAGATGGGGATCAAATAATAAAAGATACTCTCAGGAAGAGTACTAAGTACTGTGAATCTATGCTTAGGAGGTCTGTAGGTGCCCTAGATAAACTATAATGAAGGTTGGGGATTTCCTTCCCAACCTAAAGGACTAGGAAAGTATTGGAGTGTTGTCCCAGATGCTGGTGTAGGTTGCTACACTCTAGCTATTAGGCTGTTGACCCTGGCTGTCACTACCTTGCCTTGCCACAGCTGCTCCATGGTAGCTGTCCATGGAGTGATGAGGACAGCCCATATGTGGAAGAGCAGCAGGCAGTAAGGAGCCTCTTGGCCCATCATTTACTTTTTTCTAGCCCCACAACCTCAATTTTATAAGGCCATAAAGTTCCTCCATGTGCACCAGTCCAAATTCTACCTGGTGTTACTACCAAGGGGAAACAGGGCTATCTTCCCTGGTGGTCAGGGACTCAGCATTTCTAACCAAGCGAGACTTTTTTTTTAAATCTGAAAGGATAGCCTCCTTACTCTGCAGGTAGCCAAGTCTGGGCAGATGTCACCTCAGTCTCTTCCCTGGGTGTGAAAGCTCTCAAGTCACATGAGCCCAACAACAACAGAAATAAAAATTATCAAGTGTTGTTTGATGCTCTTCACATGCTTTCACAGGCAGTGCTAGCATGGGTGGACAGTATTGCTCATATAAACAACAAGGAGTCCGGTGGCATGAGTATTGCTCATATAGTTGTCATAACTTAAAAGCCTAAGGGCTTCTCTCTGCAAAAGTTAGTGGGACCTAAATCTTTACATGCAGGTATAGGGGGCCTTCTCAGGCAAATTGGTTTCCAGCTTGTAATTCTATAGTGGGAAAGTTTTTGGAAAGCCAAAGCTATCCAGAGCTGTCAGAGAAGTAGATTTATAATCCTGGCTTCTGCTAGACACTACTGAAAGATCACATGGCAAGTTAAAACAGTCTCTAAAGTACAGGAGAGAATACTACTTTGCAGGTGGTGGGAGGAACAAATTGAGGGAGCTGAGGCAAGGTCAGTCCCATAGAAACCCAGAGTTACAAACACCAGAGTTATAAGCTGACCAGTCAACCACACAGCTCCTTTGGAACTGGAAGTCTGGATTCAGGCAGCAGCAGAAGAGACCAAAAGAAAGAAAAGCAAATACAGTACAGTGCTGTGTTAAATGTAAATTACTTACAAAATAAAGGGGGAACATTTTTCTTCTGCATAATAAAGTTTCAAAGCTGAATTAAGACAATGTTCAGTTGTAAACTTTTGAAGGAACAGCCATAATATTTTGTTCAGAGTTATGAACAACCTCCATTCCCAAGGAGTTCATAACTCTGAGGTTCTATTGTAGTTGCCCTCAACTGCCTCAGAGTAATTTGCATGACTTGCAGCCAGCCCTGTTTAGAGTTAGACACCTGAATGGTGCCAAGCTCTTTCAATTGGGAACCTACAACTTTGGCCACAGTGAGGTCATTGGACATTGTGCAGAGAGAGATACTCTCTGGAGCTTTGCAAGAATCACAGGCACAATTTTGTCTCATTCCCAAACAGGCAGCCCGTTGAAATGACAGGATGTGAATGTAACCGTACATTACCTACTTTAGATAAGAGTGATATAACTCATCCTGTTTCTAGGACAGGTCTACGTTACGGTGTTAAGTCGACCTAAGTTACGCAACTCCAGCTATGTGAAGACTGCTAGAGCTTAGGTCGACTTATTGCGGAGTCTACACCACGCTGGGTCGATGGGAGAAACGCTCCTGTTGACTTACCTTACGCTTCTCGTCCAGTGGAATAACGGAGTTGACGGGAGAGCAATCTGTGGTCGATTTGGTCTTCACTAGATCCGCTAAATCAACCCCCGGTGCATCGATCGCCCTAGCCTCAATCCCCAGTAAGTGCAGACGTACCCCTAAACTCAGAGAATAGGGAACTAACTGGGCTCTCTCTGAAACATCTGAATGAGTTCCTAAAGGAGGCTTATAGTCTTATGCCCATTTTACCGTTCCATGGTCAATTCTCCCAGTTTGCATATGGATGGAAGTTTCCCCCCTCCGCCCCCCCTGCACCCAAGTTTCATTCACTACTATTTGGACTGACAGATGCTTTCAGGGTCTCCTGAAATCATAGTGGTATTAATATGGGCTTCTGGGAAAATTCTGCTGATCATGGTTATGAATCTTGTATTCATGGTAAACAGATACATCGTTCCAAGGAAGTCAGTCATAGCTCTGAGCTGAGGATAAATCCTATTGGGTACAAGGCCTCATCTCAGAAGAACGATAACTGAAAATAAAGATGACCATAAAGGAAAAAAAAAAGTGGAATCAAACAAAAATCCAGTTCTTAGTAAATCCTATTAGGAATGTTGCTCTCATGCACAGACATGCTTCCGTGAACCTGAGTTCATATGAGCCTTATCCAGTAATTCCTATTATCCCTCCACATTTCAACCTATCACATCTACTGGTAGAGGCCCAATTGTCTCTTCTCTGTTCCTTCAACTGGTGAATACAGAAATCAGATTTTTCAAAGCCAACCATCCATTAATGAGACAGATTGTCTCACTCACAAGGCTAGCTGCATCTCTGTCCCCTTTCTGGTCTCTGAGAGCACCCCATCAGGTATCAGATCTTTGCCTGTCTCAGGGTGGAACACTAGCTGGCTGTGCCTAGTCTGTGCTTGACCACTTTGCCTACTCTATGCAAACCACCATAGAGTTGACAGATGTTTATCACCTCTTGGCCCTTGTTACAAGGATTCCTTCTGGAACATCACTGAATTGACCTATAGCGCACTGTTATATATGCCATCCGATTGCTACAAACCCCACAACAAGAACAGACAGATGTGCTACAATTCTTGCATGATTCAGCACAGAAATGAGGGGCCCATTATATCTTCGGGTGCAGATGCACATTATCTTGTATCACAGTATGAGCTGTGGCAACATGCTGCAAGTAATCCCTGCACCAGTCAATACAGATGACGGTAACACTGTGAAGGGAAGTTGGAATGCATGCAGATTAACAAAAGAATATAGTTATGTGGAACACATCACACCATATTAACATGGCATATATACTTAGTGATTCCTCATGTTTGTTTATTATAGAGCAGCCCTGGCTGAAACATCCGTATCGTATATCTCCAGTAGATCTTGCCAGCTCCAGAGGATGGAGTTAATATTGCATGGTGGGGGCTGAAGTGTACTGTAACTCTGTATTTCCTGGCTTTCAGAGGTTTGCATGCAGCTGCACTTAATGGTCTGGAAGGGTAAGAGGCACTGCCAGTAAACCTTAACTTTGTGATAATGGAGTTTTTGGGCGCTGAATAAGAGATTTAGTCTAGTCATGACAGTCAACGTGTCTGATGAGGTTTTTGTAAATAATTTAGGAAGAATATGGTCAGCCCTGCCCCAAAGAAAAAATCAACTTCTCCTTTCATGGGCAGAGCAGAGTTTCCTATCTCTGTGTACTGACCATCAAGGAGAAGTTGAAGACCAAGGTTTACATGGCAGAAGTTGGTTTAAACAGAGGGGTACCTGGACCCAGACATATTCTCACTTATTGTAAGTCAGTTTAATGGGCTGATGATTGATTTATTTGTATCTGGAAATCACGATACAGTGCCCTGTGGCCTCTCCATGTATCAAGACTCAGCATATGAGGTTGTGGATGATCTCTTACAAAGCTGGGCAAGGTCTCTGCTCCATTCCTTTCCACCTTTCCATTGCTCCCCAGAACCAGGCACAAGAAAGGAAGGAGAGTGCCAGAGACACTCTTTGTCTTCCTTGCTGAAGAGGCTATAGCTCCTAGGCCTGATTTAACCTAGTGTTGGACCTTCCAGTGTTTCTACATCTCAGAAGATCTGCTGTTGTAAAAAGCAATCCTTCATCCAGCACCGACAGGTTCAAAATGGATACTTGGCGGAAGTAATGATCCCTCCCATGGACTGCAGAAAAGTCGATAAATAGAACTTATTTTATTGGTAGAAGCAAAGTCTGTGTTTTAACTACCACATTAAACAAATGAATTTGACTTCCTCCAGGAGGGCTTTAATGAGAAAGTTCAAGCAAAAATGTAAAGTTTCTCTAGTATAAAGGTCTCAGCATGTTAAAGACAAGATGTGTAAATCCTGAAATTAAATACCTTCTTAGGGTAACTACCTTGTTTCCAGCTGCAGAGGTTATCGAATGCAACCTTGACATTTCATTCTGGTCTTTACAACACTACCTCAATTAAACCCCTGTTGCAAGTGTCATATTTATCCATTAAAGTAGACTTCCTGATAACTACTATCTCCAATCAGATGAGCTTTTGAACTTGGGAGCTCTCCGGAATGAGACCCATTGTGTATTTTGAATTCTGACAAATAGTTTTTACAACTGTCATATCATTCATACCCAAAGAAAATTCAATAAATATTTTTCCTTCTGTCAAGCATCAAAGTCCAATCTGTAGAAGTGCTGACAATTTCAGGGCAGAGAAGTCATATCTCCAGTAGTGAGATCTGCTAGGCAGCGAAGTAGCCATCAGTATATAAATTCACCAGATTCTGCATATTGGCCATCCAATCTTTAGCAAGTACCGTTTTTGACGGAAGTCTTCTCCCTGCCTCAGTGTCCAGGGAAAGAGAAGAAATATAATTTACACTATTTTGAATGTACATATTTAAAGGATGATCCTACTTCCCACTGTGGAGTCTACTGCTCTGAAAATCCTACTGTAATTGATATCTGTATCTTAGCATGATGAAGAATAGGAACATTTTTCTGCACATACCTGCATATTTCCTTTCCTTGAAACAATTTCCACAGATCTCGCTTCTCCTAGAGACAAATGGGATCATCCGGAATAGAGATGGAAATTGACAACTAAACATTTAGGTTTATTTCAATAGGGGAAATTGTCCCTATGCTCTTCAGTAGGATAAATTGTTCTTTTTCTTCAATGTATATTTAATGCAGTCTCTAATTTTGGAAAATAGAATGAAATTACCGTGGCTGTTGAAGTTTTTTCAATTAGAGGAAATTTAAGGGGGCAGAGCAGTTCCCTGCTGCCAGTGACTGACAAGTATGGCTCTGTTTCTAACCTGCAAGCAGGCTGAAATACCCATTGTAACAGATCTATGGACTTCATTAACTCAAATTTTCAGGTAAGCAGATAATTTTTTCTCTTCAAAGGTTTTGGTGGTGCTGTGTGGTTCACATCTGTGCATAGTGATCTTTTTAAAGTGGGGAGTAGTAATTTATAAACAAGGACACATAATGAGAGGGTAAGAGAAGGAAACAGAAATGAGAGAACAAGCATCTTTGTTAGCAGTCTTTTTTTTTTTTTTTGCTGTTTCTTCCTGTCAAGTTAAGGTTACCTGGCAGGCTGCCCAGAGAATCTGTAGCTTTTTGTTTTGTTTTTTTGTTTTGTTTTGTTGCTGTTGGTGCAGAGGAAGATGTTGCTGTAGGAACTAGCCAGACATATTTCTGCTGTTGGTAAGCCTATAACTCTGTTAATGGGCACCAAGCAACTTAGCGATGCTGCTTTTTTTAGCTATTCATGGACCATAAGACCCAGAGTATGCTACTTTGTAGCAATAGGCTGCCAAGGCTTTCTTGAAGGATTTGGAACCAACCCCTTTTTCCATTTACTCTGTAAAATTGTTTCTCTGATGGTACAAAGAGAAATGTTCCAGAGCCTTTCAGATGTTAATGG
Organism: Chrysemys picta bellii; assembly: GCF_011386835.1. Classification (NCBI taxonomy): domain Eukaryota; kingdom Metazoa; phylum Chordata; order Testudines; family Emydidae; genus Chrysemys; species Chrysemys picta. Next base: position 3,704,877 of record NC_088791.1, read on the forward strand.
GATTAGAGAGAAGGCGCTATGAAAATTAACATCAAGATAACCGTGAAGCAGCTTTTTTAAAAACACTATCGTCTAGACTAAAAGTCTAAAATCATTTTCAGGTCACTGTTAGTATGAGCTGTACATCAGGAGGCCAAGTGTGTTTCATCAGTTCACCACTGTGTCAAAAAAACAAATGCTTTTGCCACATCAGCAAAATTTATCTAGATGAAGAGTTAAAAGTCCTTCTACATGCACATGGGTTCAGTGTGTTTTCCATTTGGGATGTCTATAATCTGTATATATCACACCTTTATTTTGCATAGAATCTTCTTTACAAACTGTCCTAAACATGCTTTTATAAAGGTCAATAATACAGTGACATAGGTGAATAGGTGAATTTAAAATTAACAAATATGTGGAAAGTAGAACAGAGATATTCCTAGAGTCAGAAAATGTGTATGTGTGGCTATTTCTCCCCTTTCAGATTTATGCAAGTTTAGAAGAAATACTGTTCACAGCAGTTCATAGTAAGTGGATACTCAAAGCAGTTTCCTAAGGAGCTTTCATCACATCATAGTGTGACTTAAGTTTGACTATGGTGCTTTCTTGTTTGTTACAGATTTGCTCATTAAATTCATACTTACCCTACACTGTAAACTGGCCTGAAAGCAGTGAAGGACTCAGCTGAAAAGTATCTCTGAGTTTCTCAATGTAAATACTGGAATGCTAATACACTGGACTACAAAGTAAACGCACATATAGACGGAAACCACACCATTTTTGTATACCTTGTCAGAGTTGTATCTAGAGCTTGAAAAGTTTAGTTGGATAATCTTAATACACCTCTACCCTGATATAACGCGACCCGATATAACACGAATTTGGATATAACGCGGTAAAGCAGTGCTCCAAGGGGGCAGGGCTGCTCGATCTGGTGGATCAAAGCAAGTTCGATATAACACGGTTTCACCTATAACACGGTAAGATTTTTTGGCTCTCGAGGACAACCTTATATTGAGGTAGAGGTGTATTTGCAAATTTGAATTGACTTATGTGTGGGTTGCTTTCAGTATTCAAATACCATTACTTGTGGGCAGGTGTGACAAACTGACATCAACATAGGTGGGTTTGTGAAAACCAGCCAGAAGTATAGAAAGGCCATTAATAATCCTCCTGAGGTTCTAAGGCTGCATGCTCAGGGTGACCCTAAACCTCTGACTACCAGAAAATGGGTGGATCACTCCATAATTTCCCTTTTCTTTACATTCCCCCTTAAGGTGTGGTACAGGCCACCATTGGAGACAGGATACTGGGCAAGATGGGCCATGGTCTGACCCAGTATGGCAGTTTTTCTGTGACTCTTGTTGGTGTCTGTTCATTTGATTAAATCTAGAGGCACCCTAGCTTAGAGCAAATAGTGATTGGCTGGAACTGCTTTTTCGGTTTTTAGGCATATTGAGTGATATGGGTATTGAGAGGAAGCTATGCTGACAAGTGTGAGACACCACATATAATGCTGAGAAAATGTACTGGACCCAGTGGGATTCCTCCATTTTTCTGCAAGCAGCTGGGAATGTAAAAGATGCAGAGAAAAAAGAGCAACACCTCAATTTTTCCTAGCAGCTAGGCAAGGAGAGAGGAGAAATGGGTGATAATGTGCCAAATGGAGTATGGGATCTGCAAATAATTGTGGTGTCCTGTGCTTATAGATTCTAGGACTGGAAGGGACCTCGAGAGGTCATCGAGTCCAGTCCCCTGCCCGCGTGGCAGGACCAAATACTGTCTAGATCATCCCTGATAGACATTTATCTAACCTACTCTTAAATATCTCCAGAGATGAAGATTCCACAACCTCCCTAGACGATTTATTCCAGTGTTTAACCACCCTGACAGTTAGGAACTTTTTCCTAATGTCCAACCTAGACCTCCCTTGCTGCAGTTTAAACCCATTGCTTCTGGTTCTATCCTTAGAGGCTAAGGTGAACAAGTTTTCTCCCTCCTCCTTATGACACCCTTTTAAATACTTGAAAACTGCTATCATGTCCCCTCTCAGTCTTCTCTTTTCCAAACTAAACAAACCCAATTCTTTCAGCCTTCCTTCATAGGTCATGTTCTCAAGACCTTTAATCATTCTTGTTCTTCTCTGGACCCGCTCCAATTTCTCCACATCTTTTTTAAAATGCGGTGCCCAGAACTGGACACAATACTCCAGCTGAGGCCTAACCAGAGCAGAGTAGAGCGGAAGAATGACTTCTCGTGTCTTGCTCACAACACACCTGTTAATACATCCCAGAATCATGTTTGCTTTTTTTGCAACAGCATCACACTGTTGACTCATATTTAGCTTGTGGTCCACTCTAACCCCTAGATCCCTTTCTGCCGTACTCCTTCCTAGACAGTCTCCTCCCATTCTGTATGTGTGAAACTGATTTTTCCTTCCTAAGTGGAGCACTTTGCATTTGTCCTTGTTAAACTTCATCCTGTTTACCTCAGCCCATTTCTCCAATTTGTCCAGATCATTTTGAATTATGACCCTGTCCTCCAAAGCAGTTGCAATCCCTCCCAGTTTGGTATCATCCGCAAACTTAATAAGAGTACTTTCTATGCCAATATCTAAGTCGTTGAGGAAGATATTGAACAGCGCTGGTCCCAAAACAGACCTAAAGTAACATAAAGTTATGTTACTTTACAATGTTTGTAATGTGTAACTTTTTATGGACTGCCTATCACAGGATTTGTAAGGCATTTATCATCTTGATGTGTCTATATATAGCTATATATAGTGAACAAATTTATGACCAAATACAAAAAATGATGAGCTTTCCCTTGAGTCTTTCGAATACAGGAATATACAAAGGTAAGTGTGATATTTGTTTTCTAGAGGTGCTTCCCTGTGAAGGAGGCAAAATTGGAAAGATGTCTTTCATTTAGCTCTAAATGCAGGGTTGAGCTTTGTCTGATTTCTTCTGGCAAAAAAATTCATAGTCAGTTTCCTGACACTGAGAACTCTCTGTGGGATACTCCCCAATAATCTAAAGTTGGGCCTCTCTATGTTCATTGCTTTTGTGGAGCATTACTTTATTTGGAGGATCAGGGAGGGCGAGGCAGTCTGAAAGAACTGGGTTCCATCCAGTAAATGTTTTGTATATTAGGACCAGAACTTTGAATTCTGATGTGAAATGGAGTGTGGGGTTTGTGAGTACAAATATAACTATTTTGATTGCTGATGGTGCGTGTTGTACTAATTTAAAATGGTTGCATTTAATCCTATATAGAGAAATTTGTGGTTGTCTAACCTGGAGGAGTTAAAATTGTGGATCATGATGTTTGTCTTTGTTTGGGAGGAAGGGATGTAGTCTAGTCAGTGAAAGATGGATAGAAGTGTTGTTGGCATATGCAGAAGTAGTGATGAGTCCGGCATGACCTGATGGTTGGTAGCACCTTGACAATCAATAGTCTAGTGACTTTGAATGTTGGTGAAGTCAGGATATGGCCAATTTTGTCACAATATGTTCCCTGTTCTGCCAGCGTAATTCTATCATTGGTTGAGTTTTAAGAAGAGCAATTAGTTTAAGGGGAAGAGAGAGAGTATTGAGATGCACAGGATTCTTTAGTAAAGGAGCTTGGGTGGTAAGGGACATGTGTCCATCAAGAGTCTCTGGGATTTGTCTGGGAATGACTGGATCCAGGGCAGTGGTAATTCACTTCTCTCCCACCAGATTGGTGAAAAATCTAATAGTTTCATAGTTTTTCCCCAATATTTTTAATAGATTGCCCCAAGATTTTCAGAAGTCTAGAAAGGGCTAGTGATTTTGGGTGATTTAATTTTGGAGTAGCCAACTTGAGACACCCGAGATTCTGATTTTTCAGAGTGTGGGTGCTGAACACTTTCTGAAAATCAGACCCCCTTAGGCATCTCAAGTTGGGCAAACCAAAAATTCAAGGTACCCTGGGTCACTAGTGACCTTTGAAAATTTTGGATCTAGGTTTTAAGGCCTGAATGGCCTTATCATCTAGTCTGATTCTATTCCAGGTAGAAATCACAACATAGTGTCATGATGAGAGTCTACAGTTATTTTTTTTTTTTTCTGAAATGAAATTAAAATGAAATTAATGGAGATATCCCATCTCCTAGAACTGGAAGGGACCTTGAAAGGTCATAGAGTCCAGCCCCCTGCCTTCACTAGCAGGACCAAGTACTGATTTTGCCCCAGATCCCCAAGTGGCCCCCTCAAGGATTGAACTCACAACACTGGGTTTAGCAGGCCAGTGCTCAAACCACTGAGCTATCCCTCCCCCTTATTTCTGTTTTACATGTGATGACCAAATGGCAAAGTAGATTGATTTAAATCAGAGTGATTTAAATCACCATTTTAATCATGATTTAAGTGAGCAAGCAGGAAGCTGTGATTTAAATAATTGCTTTTAATTGTTTTGCATTTGTGCTTTTTACATCTTTTCCTAAATAAAAGTATATTCTTATTAGTTGGTTACCATTAAAACATGTTGATTTGCAACCAAATATAACTTTTACGCTAATTTTGGTGCTTCTGTTTGTTAACCAGGAAGATACTTGCTAGCTGTCCAAGACTGGGTATAACTGAGTTGCATCATCAGGTTGATTGGGTATATGTGAGTGCAACCATTGCAGATGGTAAGATGAGAAATATAGTGGCATTTCAAACGAATAGGTATCCTGTTTTATAGATCATTATGGCTTAGTGTGACATACATTGGTAGTGTTGTTACCTGTTTTGATCCGTGCAATTGGCCATTATTCAGGGTTGTATCAGGAGGAGAAAGTGATAATGAAGTCAGGTATTTCTTTGATGCAGTCTGGTTTATTTACAAAAAATTGCATACTAAGTCCCATTTCTCTGAATAGAATAGGAAGCAAATGTAATCAAACAGGAGGCAGTTTCTTTGCTAACAGTTCCTAGCCTCATTCCAGCTAGCACTCCGCCTCAAAAGATCTCCCTGGGCTTTCTCTCAGGGCCACTGCCATGGTGTTTTTCTAGCTGTCTCCTTGGCTTTCTGTGTGTTGCTGCTCACAGACACATGGATTTTCACCAAACAGTACCTAGCTCCCTGCATTTGCATTCATTCTTCAGCTTCTGACTGGCCATGCACATGGCCTGTGTTTTTGGCAGTGGTTACTGTTGTTTCAGCTTACTCCAAAAAGGAGATTAAATTCTTAAATTTATCCTGAACAGTGCTTTCATGCCCACCAGCTTCAAAGAGGTTTCACCCACCTTCACCATAAAGTTTTCTTATATATAGATTAGCTTATATGTGATCCTTTGATAGTAAGCTAAGGACTCAAAATAGTAACGAGTATAATTTACAGGGAGTTCTCGGACTTGCAACGCTATTCTGAGGAATGAATTGTCATAAGTCAAAACCACTTTTCCCATAGGAATCAATGGTATGAAGGTCGGATTGGTTCCTGAACCAAGGCTTGATACTATTTTCACCACAATAACACAGATTTTTGTACTAAATGAAGTATAGATGTTGCAACATTAGTGTATTTACTGTACACTGTATTTTGTAAACACATTCAAATAAACATATAAACTCACAAATGTTGCTCAGGATGCCAGCAACACAGGCTCAGAAAGCCATGGAGAACGGTACACGTGCTAAGCCTCAGCCAATCACTGTTCAAGCTTTCTGATTGGCTGAGCCCGGGGCTGGGAGCCAATCAAAAACAAGCAGCAACCCTACCCGGCAACAAGCTACCCTGCTGCCTCAAAGCCAATCAGAAGCAACCCCTTCTAGCTCTATACCAGGAAGTGATTTCAAGTGAACTTTATGCAAATCCAGCATCATAAGGACGAAATAAGCTTCGTGGGGCGAAACAGGCAGTCAATTGAAAAGCGTTGTAAGTGGTGTCCGACGTAAGTCATGCGTCGTAAGTCCGAGGACTCCCTGTACTTCTGTGAAAACAATGAGGAGTCCTTGTGGCACCTTAGAGACTAACTTATTTATTTGAGCATAAGCTTTCGTGGGCTATAACCCACTTCATCATATGCATGAAGTGGAAAATACAGTAATCAGATATAAATATACAACACATAAAAAGATGGGAGTTGTCTTACCAAGTAGGGGGCCAGTACTAATGAGGTAAATTCAGTCATGGTGGAAGTGGCCCATGCCCAATAGTTGATAAGAAGATGTGAGTATCAACAGAGGGAAAATTATTTTTTGTAGTGATCCAGCCACTCCCAGTATTTATTCAGGCCTAATTTGATGGCGTCAAGTTTGCAAATTAATTCCAGTTCTGCAGTTTCTCGTTGAAGTCTGTTTTTGAAGTTTTTTTGTTGAAGAATGGCCACTTTTAAGTCTGTTATTGAGTGTCCAGGGAGATTGAAGTGCTCTCCTACTGGTTTTTGAATGTTACAGTTCTTGATGTCTGATTTGTGTCCATTTATTCTTTTGTGTAGAGACTGTCCGGTTTGGCCAATGTACATGGCAGAGGGGCATTGCTGGCACATGATGGCATATATCACATTGGTAGATGTGCAGGTGAACGAGCCCCTGATGGTGTGGCTGATGTGGTTAGGTCCTGTGATGGTATTCCTTAAATAGATATGCGGACGGAGTTGGCAACGGGGTTTGTTGCAGGGGTTGGTTCCTGGGTTAGTGTTTCTATTGTGTGGTGTGTACTTGCTGGTGAGTATTTGCTTCAGGTTGGGTGGGTGTCTGTAAGCGAGGACTGGTCTGTCTCCCAAGGTCCGTGACAGTGAGGGATCGTCCTTCAGGATAGGTTGTAGATCCTTGATGATGCACTGGAGAGGTTTTAGTTGAGGGCTGTAGGTGATGGCTAGTGGCATTCTGTAACCTTCTTTGTTGGGCCTGTCCTGGAGTAGGTGACTTTTGGGTACCCTTCTGGCTCTGTCAATCTGTTTCTTCACTTACCCAGGTGGGTATTGTAGTTTTAAGAACGCTTGATAGAGATTCTGTAGGTGTTTATCTTTGTTTGAGGGATTGGAGCAAATGCGGTTGTATCTTAGGGTTTGGCAGTAGACAGTGGATCGTGTGATGTGGTCTGGATGTAAGCTGGAGGCGTGTAGGTAAGTACAGCGGTCAGTAGGTTTCCGGTATAGGGTGGTGTTTTATGTGACCATCGCTTATTTTTATTGTAGTGTCCAGGAAGTGGATCTCTTGTGTGGACTGATCCAGGCTGAGGTTGATGGTGGATGGAAATTGTTGAAATCGTGGTGGAATTCTTCAAGGGCCTCCTTCCCATGGGTCCAGATGATGAAGATGTCATCAATGTAGCGCAAGTGAAGTAGGGGCTCTAGGGGAGAGCTGAGGAAGCGTTGTTCTAAGTCAGCCATAACAATGTTGGCATACTGTGGGGCCACGCAGCTACCCATAGCAGTGCCACTGACTTGAAGGTATAAATCGTCCCCAAATCTGAAATAGTAGTGGGTGAGGACAAAGTCACAAAGCTCAGCCACCAGGTTTTCCAGGACACTATTGGGGATACTGTTCCTGATGGCTTGTAGTCCATCTTTGTGTGGAATGTTGGTGTAGAGGGCTTCTGCTTCCATAGTGGCCAGGATGGTGTTTTCTGGAAGTTCACCAATGGATTGTAGTTTCCTCAGGAAGTGAGTGGTGTCTTGAAGATAGCTGGGAGTGCTGGTAGCGTAGGGCCTGAGGAGAGAGTCCACATAGCCAGACAGTTCTGCCGTCAGGGTGCCAGTGCCTGAGATGATGGGGCGTCCAGGATTCCCAGGTTTATGGATCACGGGTAGCAGACTACCTCTGGTCAGGGTGTGTCTGTGTTGATTTGTTCCTTGTGCTGCTTCAGGGAGTTTCTTGAGCAAATGGTGCAGTTTCCTTTGGTAACCCTCAGTGGGATCAGAGGGTAATGGCCTGTAGAATGTGATGTTAGAGAGCTGCCTAGCAGCCTCTTGTTCATATTCCGACCTATTCATGATGATTACAGCACCTCCTTTGTCAGCCTTTTTTATTATAATGTCAGAGTGGTTTCTGAGGCTGTGGATAGCGTTGTGTCTGCACGGCTGAGGTTATCGGGCAAGTGATGTTGCTTTTCCACAATTTCAGCTCATGCACTTCGGTGGAAGCACTCTATGTAGAAGTCCAGTCTGTTGTTTCGACCATCAGGAGGAGTCCATGCAGAATCCTTCGTCTTGTAGCGTTGGTAGGAAGGTTTCTGTGGGTTAATGTGCTGTTCAGTGGTGTGGTGGAAATATTCCTTGAGTCGGAGACAGCAAAAGTAGGATTCTAGGTCACCGCAGAACTGTATTATGTTCGTGGGGATGGTGCGGCAGAAGGAGAGGCCCTGAGATAGGACAGACTCTTCTGCCGGGATAAGAGTATAGCTGGATAGATTAACAATATTGTTGGGTGAGTTAAGGGTATCACTGTTGTGGCCCCTTGTGGCATGTAGGAGTTCAGATAGTTTAGTGCCCTTTTTCCTCTGTAGAGAAGCGAAATGTGTGTTGTAAATGGCTTGTCTAATTTTTGTAACGTCCAGCCACGAGGAAGTTTGTGTGGAAGGTTGTTTTTTTTATGAGAGTCTCTAGTTTTGAGAGCTCATTCTTGATCTTCTCCTGTTTGCTGTATAGGATGTTGATCAGGTGGTTCTGCAGTTTCTTTGAGAGTGTGTGGCATAATCTCTCATCACAGTCGGTGTGGTATGTTGATTGTAATGGATTTTTTATCTTCAGTCCTTTTGGTATGATGTCCATCTGTTTGCTTACTCATATCATTTAGCATATCTTCAGACTGTGGGATGTTTTATCACATGATCGCTTTGTATTTGTGCCTCTAAAAAGGATTAATTTCAATCTTTAAATTTGTGCTGTTAATTCCATGTGTAAATTAAAGCGGCATGTTTATCACAATGGCTAGAAACAGAATTCCAAATCCTTTCTGCGGTGAAAAAACAGTGAGGCGTCCTTGTGGCACCTTAGAGACTAACAAATTTATTTGGGCGTAAGCTTTCGTAGGCTATAACCCACTTCACAAATTTTAATAATTCTGATGAATTAATAAGTAATTCAGGATGGGGACGGTGAGAAAGTATAGTACTTTTTCCTTGAGTGCTATATGAATTATAAATTCCTCATGCTTTCCGTAGATTTTGAAATTCTAGTTTGAAATACTGTCTAGATGTTAGAGTATGTGTCTAATGCTTCTATCTAATGTCCATTTTTCATTGGTGTGGTACTGAAGGGCGGATATATACATAAGGTTTCTCAAGGCATGTTCATTGTTAATGTTGCGCTTTAGTTTAGTCTTAAACACAAGATTGGAACCTCACATCAAGATCTGATGAGAAGACCCTGGATTGTGTAAAAATACCTTGTTAAAACTAGGGCTGTCAAGCAATTAAAAAAAATTAATAGTGATTAAAAAAATTGTGATCAATCGCACTGTTAAACAATAATAGAATACCATTTATTTAAATATTTTTGGATGTTTTCTACATTTTCAAATATATTAATTTAAATTATAATACAACACAAAGTGTACAGTGCTCACTTTATATTTATTTTTGATTACAAATATTTGTGCTCTTAAAAAAATAGTATTTTTCAATTCACCTTATACAAGTACTGTAATACAATCTTTTTATCATGAAGGTTGAACTTACAAATGTAGAATTATGTACAAAAAATAACTGCATTCAAAAATAAAACAGTGTAAAACTTTAGAGCCTATAAGTCCACTCAATCCTACTTCTTGTTCAGTCAGTCACTCAGACAAACAAGTTTGTTTACATTTGTAGGAGATAATGCTGCTTGCTTCTTTTTTACGGTGTCACCTGAAAGTGAAAACAGGTATTCACATGGCACTGTTGTAGCCGGTATTGTAAGATATTTGTGTCAGATGCGTTAAAGATTCATATGTTCCTTCATGCTTCAACTACCATTCTAGAGGACATACGTCCATGCTCCTGAGGGGTTCTGCTTGATAACGATCCAAAGCAGTGCAGACTGATGCATGTTCACTTTCATTGTCTGAGTCAGATGCCACCAGTAAAAGGTTGATTTTCTTTTTTGGTGGTTTGGGTTCTGTCGTTTCCACATCGGAGTGTTGCTCTTTTAAGACTTCTGAAAGCATGCTCCACACGTCGACCCTCTCAGATTTTGGAAGGCACTTCAGATTCTTAAACCTTGAGTCGAGTGCTGTAGCTATCTTGAGAAATATCACATTGGTATCTTCTTTGCATTTTGTCAAATCTGCAGTGAAAGCATTCTTAAAATGAACAACATGTGCTGGGTCATCATCTGAGACTGCTATAACATGAAATGTATGGCAGAATGCGGGTAAAACAGAGCAGGAGACGTACAGTTCTCCCCAAGGAGTTCAGTCACTAATTTAATTTACACATTTTTTTTTTTTAATGAGTATCATCAGCATGAAAGCATGTACTCTGGAATGGTGGCCAAAGCATGAAGAGGCATATGAATGTTTAGCATATCTGGCACGTAAATACCTTGCAGTGATAGCTACAAAAGTGCCATGTGAATGTCTGTTCTCAATTTCAGGTGACATTATAAATAAGAAGCCAGCAGCATTATTTCCTGTAAATGTAAACAAACTTGTTTGTCTTAGCGATTGGCTGAACAAGAAGTAGGACTGAGTGGACTTGTAGGATCTAAAGTTTTACATTGTTTTGTTTTTGAGTGCAGTTATGTAACACAAAGAAATCTACATTTGTAAGTTGCACTGTCACAATAAAGAGATTGCACTACAGTACTTGTATGAGGTGAACTGAAAAATACTATTTTGTTTTTTATTTTTACAGTGCAAATATTTGTAATAAAAAGCAGTGTACACTTCCTAGTTTGTGTTGTAATTGAAATCAGTATATTTGAAAATGTAGAAAAACATCCTCAAATATTTAATACATTTCAATTGGTATTCTACTGTTTAACATTGTGATTAAAACTGCGATTAATCACAATGAATTTTTTAATCGCGATTAATATTTTTGAGTTAATCTCCTGAGTTAACTGCAATTAATCGAGAGCCCTAGTTAAAATAGAGCGTCACTAAAAGCAAAGGGACGCTAAGAAAAGTATAGTTCTTTCACAGTTTTCCTCAATGTGAGTCTCCTTTTCAATGTATTGTATATTCAGTTCTGGGCTTCAGTGTCTTGCTGTCCCTTCAAAGTAATAGGGGCCTCAGACTGAATATGTAATACATGTATTCTGTTGTAATTATTCTTGGAACAAGGAAAATGACCTTTTGGTTTCCTTGGCAACTTAGAACTTTCTTTTAGAGTGATGTCAGGAAAACAAAGTGTGTTCCTGAATGAAGTAGGTATTTCATAAGCTGAGTCTAAGGACTGCAGAGGGGAGGGACTGTTAACTGTTGTACTTCCAGAAACCAGAATAAATGTTCATATTTGTCTACAGTATTAAACGGTAAAGCTGCAGGTAGTGTGATAGAAGGGAGTATATTCATATGTGATAATGATTTTACAAAAAACTTGGCATCTACAATAAGTTCCATCTTTCTTTACTCTAACTTAAATTTCCCATTAGGTGAGGTTACATGTAAAAGATACTTCATGCCACAGTAGCCTTTCAAGGGCTTTCCTTGGTGAATAGTAACAGTATTTTCTTTTTCTTTAATTCTCAGGAAAAAGAGACAAGCGAAACTTCACATTGAAAGAAAGCTTTTTTTTTTTTTTTTTAAAGATGAATACACCCCGGGAACTGTAACCCAAATGTTTCTCTGTCCGTGGAGAAGATTTCATTTTTGAAACAAGATTTCTACGGAAGGTATGAATATTTACTCTTCCTCTTTAAAGCTCATTTGTTTCATAATAAATACAACTGTACAATGCATCTCAGTATTCAGAACTTGAAAATTTTACTTGGCATCTTATACTGAGAGGTAGATAAGATGAGAGTGGTGATGCTGGGAGGGCGCTAACCAATGTGGTTCAGCTCCTCTGCCATCATTTGGAGGCATGTGATATACAGGAGCTCAGTCTAGTTACTCTAATGATTGCTTCTGGCCTTAAACTCTGTAAATCTATGACTCATAGATGATAAGGCCAAGAGGTACCACTGTGATAATCTGACTTCCATATAACACATCCCATAAGACTTCTCTGAACTCTTTGAACTAGAACATCTTTTAGAAAAGCGTCCAGTCTTGAGTTAAAAATTTCCAATGACAGAGACTCCACCACAACCCTCGCTAAGTTGTTCCAATGGTTCCTTGCCCGTCCTCTTAAAAATGTGCATTTTATTTCCAGTCTGAATGTGTCTAGTTTCAACTTCCAGTCACTGAATCGTGTTAGACCTTTGACTGCTAGATTGAAAAGCATATTATCACATTTTTATTGCCCATGTAGGTACTTATAGACTGTCATTAGGTCACCCCTTAAAGAGAAGTTAAGCTAGATAGACTCGAGGAGCTCAGTCACCATAAGGCAAGTTTCTTCTTCGAGTGATTGCACGTTCATTCCTTCTGAGGTGTGATGCATGCCCCCTTAGCATCCTTGCATTGCTACACAATGGTATGAAAGGCAGGGCTGACACTGCCCTGCCCCAAAGTCCCTTCTCATTGCCCTTGATCAGTAGAGTGTGTCCGCTTGCTGCTGTGATTTTTCTCCAGGGGATTTAACTCCCTTCTGACCAGCATTTACTTGGTCTTGCTAGTATTCAGTCTGAGCCAGCTGATCGGTCTTGTCTAGTCTATATAGGTTGTATATAGACTAGACCGTAGCGTCTGAGCGCATTCCAGTAGTGCATTAAGCAATGTAACTACACATCTCTCCTGTGTAGTTCTCTCATCCTCTGCCCAGAAGGAGAGTTGTGTGCAGTAGAATGTCTTGTTTTAGAAGTGTGTGTTGGTTTTTTTTTTTTTTTAAATGTACCTGTTGCTGTGTGTTCACATTAGAGAAAGCAACATCAAAGAAACATGGAGCAGAAGGTTGAGGTTCTGAGTTCCTGGGGGAGTTCGTTCCGCAGTCTCAGACGTCCCTCAGAGAAGGTATCAGAGGGGTAGCCGTGTTAGTCTGAATCTGTAAAAAGCAACAGAGGGTCCTGTGGCACCTTTGAGACTAACAGAAGTACTGGGAGCATAAGCTTTCGTGGGTAAGAACCTCACTTCTTCAGATGCAAGAAAACCTCAGAGAAGGTTCTCTCTTTCGCATAAATAAGCTTTACTCTTTATTGTTGAGAATTCCATTGTACGAGAGGGCCATAGTTGTTTTCCCCCATTCTTCATCCCAGTGCTTTAGATGGCCTTTTAGAAGTCCTGGGCTCAGGCCATGGAGTGTTTTGAAGATCAGGACTGAGACCTTGAACTTAATTTGAAAATCTATTGGAAGCCAGTATAGAGAGCAGAGGGCAGTTTGGTATGTTTATGGTAGTTTGTATTGCTGAGGAGATGGGCTGCAGTGTTCTGAACTAGTTCAGGTTTCCTAAGTGCTGAAGGCTTCATGCCCAGGTATATTGTCTTGCTGTAATCCAGCCAAGAGGTGATCAAGGCATGAATATCTGAAACTAGGTCTTCTTCCACCAGGATGGGATGGAGTTTCCTAGCCAAGCAGAGGGGTAGCAAGCAGTACTTGTGGATTCTGCTATGTGAGAATTCAGCATCAGTGAGGAATCCAAGATTACTTCTAGACTACAGACTGACTGGACTAATTGTGGTGTGTTTCTTCAACCAACGGAGAGTGCACTGAAGCGGCAAGCTCCTCAGAATACTTTCTTCTGCCCACCAGCATCACCTCTGGTTTGCTTGGGTTCAGTTTCAGCCAGCTGTTCTTCATCCAAGAGCTGGTCTTCTCCAAGCACTAGGCAATCTTGGTGGTAGTGCTGTGGTGAAGGATAGATAGAGCTCTGTGTCAGCTGTGTATCACTGGCATTTGAGTTCATGTAGATACTGAAAAGGAGCAGACTGAAAATTGATCCTTGTGGAACTTTACAAGCGAGGGGACTAGTGGTGATGCTGCAGTTCCCCATTACTACTCACTGGGTTCATCCCTCCAGGAAGGACTTAGACCATTTTAGTACATTATCCTGGACCCATGCCACGTCTCAGGCAAGACTGCAGAATCTCATGACCAACATCAAATGCTGCCTATCTGTTGTAGGCATTGTGATATTCTGATGATGGGACTGGTTACATCTGTGGAAAAGTAGATGATCAGCTTGGTTTAATTAGTGTAGGTTTGGCATTGGAGCCTGTGGTGACTTACTACCTCTTTAAGTGGTCTCATGCAGATTTTGAAGAGGAGGCAAACTAAAATGGATACCTCTGGACACGTGGGAATGTGCTCTTGGTAAGGAAAAGCCTATCACCACTCTGGAGGTTTCCTTGAAGAGGACTGATTGGATTGCCTTAGACAACAAATGTTTTGACAGAGTATTGCAGCATTGAGAACTAAGCGCAAAACCCATCTCACATTAGATAGTGTATGTAGAGAGACTCTCTCTCGCTTACAAGCACTCCTACCTGTTAACTTTCAAGTGATCCTCGCACACAAAGAAAGGGGAACGTTTGTTTTTTGTTACGTGTTTTAATTAGAAGGGGCTCAGATACAACAGTTATGAGGATCATATAAGAAGAGTCCTGCGTATTTCATGATTTCATAGGCATGGAGTTTGTCTTGGAATTCAGCCCTTGATGGATAATTGTGCTCCAGAATCTCAGCTTTCATTTCAAAATGTTTCTTAGCCCATATAATTGTGGCGATGATTTTGAAAATGTGAAGAGTGCATCCAGTGTTGATTTAAGAATTGTCAGGGATGGAGAATGCACCAGAATCCTTGGTAATTTGTTCCAATGGTTAATTACTCTCACTGTTAAAAATTTACACCTTATTTCTAATCTGAATTTGTCTGCTTCAAATTCCAGCCATTGGATTATGTTAGATCTTTCTCTGCAAGACTGAAGAGCTCATCATTAAATATTTGTTCCTCATGTAGATTCTTATAGACTTTTATCAAGTCCCACCTTAATCTTTACTTTAAGCTAAATAGATTGAACTCTTTGAGCCTATCACTGCATGGCAGGTTTTCTAATCCTTTAATCATTCTTCTCCGAACCCTCTCCAATTTATCACTTGCTGAAACTGCCCACTTCGCTTCTCTGGTGTACTTCTGGGGAAGGAGGTTCTGAGCTAGGTTGTTTGGACAGAATAATGAAGAGCCACGGCCTGGGAAGCTGGGCTACCTGGAGAGCATGGGGGAGAGGGGAAGCCTCAGGAATTATAATTTTTAACAATCAGTAAGAACATAAGAACGGCCATCCTGGGTCAGACCAAAGGTCCATCTAGCCCAGTATCCTGTCTTCCGACAGTGGCCAATGCCAGGTGCCCCAGAGGGAATGAACAGAACAGGGAATCATCAAGTGATTCTTTCCCTGTCGCTCATGCCCAGCTTCTGGCAAACAGAAGCTAGAAACATCATCCCTGCCCATCCTGGCTAATAGCCATTGATGGACCTATCCTCCATGAACTTATCTAGTTCTTTGTTGAACCCTGTTATGATCTTGGCCTTCACAACATCCTCTGACAAAGAGTTCCACAGGTTGACTGTGCCTTGTGCGAAGAAATACTTCCTTTTGTTCGTTTTAAACTTGCTGCCTATTAATTTCATTTGGTGACCCCTAGTTCTTGTGTTATGAGGAGTAAATAACACTTCCTTATTTACTTTCTCCACACCAGTCATGATTTTATAGATATCAATCATATCCCTCCTTAGTTATCTTTTTTCCAAGATGAATAGTCGCAGTCTTATTAATCTCGCCTCATATGGAAGCTGTTCCATACCCCTAATAATTTTTGTTGCCCTTTTCTGAACCTTTTCCCATTCCAATGTGTCTTTTTTGAGAGGGGGCGACCACATCTGCACTCAGTATTCAAGATGTGGGTGTACCATGGGTTTATATAGAGGCAATATGATATTTTCTGTCTTATTATCTATCCCTTTCTTAATGATGCCCAACATTTTGTTCGCTTTTTTGACTGCTTCTGCACATTGAATGCATGTTTTCAGAGAACTATCCTCAATGACTCCAAGATCTTTCTTGAGTGGTAACAGCTAATTCAGACCCCATCATTTTATATGTATAGTTGGGATTATGTTTTCCAGTGTGCATTGAATGTCATCTGCCATTTTGTTGCCCAGTCATCCAGTTTTGTGAGATCCCCTTGTAACTCTTCTCAGTCTACCTGGGACTTAACTATCTTGAGTAGTTTTGTATCATCTGCAAATTTTGCCATCTCACTGTTTATCCCTTTTCCCAGATCATTTATGAATATGTTGAATAAGATTGATCCCAGTAAAGACCTCTGGGAGACACCACTATTTACCTCTCTCCATTCTGAAAACTGACCATTTATTCTTACCGTTTGTTTTCTATCTTTTAACAAGTTACCAGTCCATGAGAGAACCTTCCCTCTTATCCCATGACAGCTTACTTTGCTTAAGAGTCTTTGGTGAGGGACCTTGTCAAAGGCTTTCTGAAAATCTAAGTACACAATATCTACTGGATTCCCCCCCTGTCCACATGCTTGTCAACCCCCTCAAAGAATTCTAGTAGATTGGTGAGGCACGATTTCCCTTTACAAAAACCATGTTGACTATTCCCCAACAAATTATGTTAATCTATGTGAATGACAATCGTGTTCTTTATTATAGTTTCAGTAAGTTTTGTATCAATGAGTGTTTTCACCTGAGCTGCACATGTGTGTGTTTTGCATTGGAAGGAAAAAAGGGAGAGGATGAAACATATTGTATGGCAATAAAATAGATCAATGTTGCCAGAGAATTTAGGAGTGGTTGTTTCTAATTCACAGAAGTACACACTTATAGATAGATAAGGTGTTGCAAACAAAATCCTGAGGAATGACTTTTTAATTAAATAACTGTGTTGTCAAGTGCAATTCATATGAAAAATTCTTCTGACCATTTGAAGCACTGAGTTCTATACAAAATGTTTGCAGCATTCTTTTACAGTTAAATGAAGACTAATAGTTGTAAAATGCTAATATACAAGCTTTCAAAGAAATGCAGTTAGTCAATCTTGCATCTTCTATTAGATCACACTGACTAAATGATTTATCTAGTGATTGGCATTTTAATAGCTCATAGTGGTAAATACTGTGTCCTTTCTCTGGCTCTGTTCCCCTCCAACGCACCCCCCCCCCCCCAAAAAAAAAGCCCAGATAGATATTTTGACACATTTAAGGCTTGTCTTCACTGGAACAGTTAGCTCAAGTTAGCATGCTTGAGTTACTCTAGCTAGAGTGAGTGACCACACTTCAAAAACGACCTTGACAAATTGGAGAATTGGTCTGAAATCAATAAGATGAAATTAAATAAAGACAAGGGCAAAATACTATACTTAAGAAGGAAAAATGAAATGTATAACTACAAAATGGGGAATAATTGGCTAGGTGGTAGTGCTGCTGAAAGGGATCTGGAGTCTATAGTGCATCACAAATTGAACATGAGCCAAAAATGTGATGGAGTTGTGAAAAAAGCTAATAACATTCTGGGGTGTGTTATCCAGGAGTGTCATATATAAGACATGAGAAGTAAGTGTCCCGCTGTATTTGGCACTGCTGAGGCCTCAACTAGAGTAGCATGTCCATTTCTGGGCGCCACACTTTAGGAAACATGGACAAATTGGAGAGAGTTTAGAAGGGAACAACAAAAATGATTAAAGGTTTAGAAAACCTGACTTATGAGGAAAGGTTAAAAACCCTGGGCATATTTAGTCTTGAGAAAAGAAGACTGAGGGAGGATCTGATAACAGCCTTCAAATACGTTAAATGCTGTTATAAAGGGGATGGTGATCAACAGCTCTCCATGTTCTGGGCCCCACATTTCAGGAAAGATGTGGACACATTGGAGAAAGTTTAGAGAAGAGCAACAAAAACGATTAAAGGTCTAGGAAACATAGAATATCAGGGTTGGAAGGGACTTCAGGAGGTCATCTAGTCCAACCCCCTGCTCAAAGCAGGACCAAGCCCCAACTAAATCATCCCAGCCGGGGCTTTGTCGAGCCTGACCATAAAAACCTCTAAGGAAGAAGATTCCACCACCTCCCTAGGTAACCCATTCCAGTGCTTCATCACCCTCCTAGTGAAACAGTTTTCCCTAATATCCAACCTAAACCTCCCCCACTGCAACTTGAGACCATTACTCCTTGTTCTGTCATCTGGAGTGACCTGTTCATGAGGGAAGATTGAAAAAATTGGGCTTGTTTAGTCTGGAAAACAGAAGACTGAGAGGGGATATGATAGTAGTTTTCAAGTACATAAAAGGTTCTTACAAGGAGGAGGGAGAAAAATTATTTTCCTTAACCTCTGAGGATAGGACAAGAAGCTCTGGGCTTAAATTGCAGCAAGGGAGGTTTAGACAGATGTTAGGAAAAACTTCCTAACTGTCAAGATGGTTAAGCACTTGAATGAATTGCCTAGGGATGTTATGGAATCTCCATCATTGGAGATTTTTAAGAGCAAGTTAGACAAACACCTGTCAGAGATGGTCAGATAATACTTAATCCTGCCATGAGTGTAGGGGCTGGACTAGATCAGTGGTTCTCAACCAGGGGTATGTGTCAAGCCTGACCTTAAAAACCTCTAAGGATGGAGATTCCACCACCTCCCTAGGTAACCCATTCCAGTGCTTCACCATCCTCCTAGTGAAATAGTGTTTCCTAATATCCAACCTAAACCTCCCCCACTGCAACTTGAGACCATTGCTTCTTATTCTGTCATCTGCCACCACTGAGAACAGCCTAGCTCCATCCTCTTTGGAACCTCCCTTCAGGTAATTGAAGGCTCCTATCAAATCTTCCCTCATTCTTCTCTTCTGCTGACTAAATAACCCCAGTTCCCTCAGCCTCTCCTCGTAAGCCATTGTAGATACTGTGATGCTTATGTCGACTGTTCTGGCTTTCAGAAGCAGTTCCACAAGGCCCCACACTGACAGTACAATCGATATAAGCACTCCTAGTGACGTGCACCTAGGGCCGGCTCCAGCGTTTTTGTTGCCCCAAGCGGCGGAAAGAAAAAAAAAAAAGCCGCGATCGGCAGCACTTTGGCGGCGGCTCTCCCTTGACACTTCATTCCTCGGCTGCAATTCGGTGGTGGGTCCTTCCCTCCGAGAGGGACTGAGGGATCTGACGCTGAATTGCCACCGAAGAGCCAGACGTGCCACCCCTTTTTGTTGGCTGCCGCAGGCACCTGCTTCTTGCTCTGGTGCCTGGAGCCGGCCCTGCATGCACCACAAGGAGCAAAGTGTAGACGTGCTCCAGCGATTTAATTACTGTGGCAGTTGTATGCTGATGTAGGTTAGTTCAACTTAATTTTGTAGTGCAGACATGCCCTTAGTCTGCAGCAAGGGAGAATTAGGTTAGATATTAGGAGAAACTTTCTAAGGCCAGGCCTACACTACAAACGTGCATTGCTATATCTACATCGCTCAGGGTGTGAAAAATCCACACCCTGAGTGACG
This sequence comes from Chrysemys picta bellii, assembly GCF_011386835.1. Taxonomy (NCBI): domain Eukaryota; kingdom Metazoa; phylum Chordata; order Testudines; family Emydidae; genus Chrysemys; species Chrysemys picta. The sequence goes on from NC_088791.1 coordinate 3,724,337, forward strand.
CAGTAATATTGACCTAATCCCCAGTGTAGAATAGACAGCACTATGTGGATGGGAGAGCTTCTCCCTTCCACATACACCTCCATGAGAGGGAGTAGCTATTAACTACGCCCACGGGAGAAGCTGTCCCGTCGGCTTAGCAGCATCTTCACTAACGCATTCCGGTGGCATAGCTGCAGCTTTCAAAGTGTAACCTGCCTGAACTATAAGAGTAGTTACATTCTGGAGTTGGCTTCCAATGGAGGTTATGGAATCCCTGTCCTTGGAGGTTTTTAAGAGCAGGTTAGACAAACACCTGTCAGGGATGGTCTACGTGTGCTTGGTTCTGCCGTAGTGCAGAGGCTGGGCTTGATGACCTCTCGAGGACCCTTGCCGCCCTGCCTTTCTATGATTCAGCCATTAGCAAGCAGCACAGAGTAATTGGATTAGAAAAGAGTGGATTAACTGCTCAGTTTAAACTGAGCTATTGCACTACAGCTGCATCACTAGCTCGAGCATCAGTATCACTAGCAAACACTGCATTGTAATACAGATAAATGTCAATGTATACATGTAGGAACAAAGAATGCAGGCCATACTTAACGGATGGGGGACCCTATCCTGGGAAGCAGCGACTCTGAAAAAGATTTGGGGGCGATGGTGGATAATCAGCTGAACATAAGCATCCAGTGTGACGCTGTGGCCAGAAGAGCTGATGTTTTCCTGAGATGCATAAATGGGAACCTTGAGTAGGAGCGGAGAGGTTATTTTACCTCTATATTTGGCAGTGGTGCTACCACTGCTTGAATACTCTGTCCAGTTACGGTGCTCACAATTCACAAAGGATGTTGATAAGCTGGAGGGTTCAGAGAAAAGCTATGAGAATGATTAAAGGATTTAGATTCAAAGAGCTCAGGCTAGTTACCTTAACAAAGAGAAGGCAAAGGGTGAGTTGATTACAATCTAGAAATATCTATGTGGGGAACAAATATATAACAGTGGACTCTTCAGTCTAGCAGAGAAAGGTATAACATGATCCAGTGGCTGAAAGTTGAGTCTGGACAAAGTCAGACTGGAAATATAATTACATTTTTAACAGTGAGAGTAATTAACCATTGGAAAAATTTACCAAGGGTTGTGGTGGATTCTCTATCCTGACAATTCTTAAATCAAGATTGGATGCTTTTCTAAAAGATCTGTTCTACGGTCTCTTTTGGGGAAGGTCTGTGACATATTCCGGTTATACAGGAAGTTAGATTAGATTATCACTGTGGTCCCTTCTGGTCTTGAATCTATGAACAACCTCACCTTCTACCCCCCACGGCCCAGTGAACTGTAGCTTACAGCATTGTTCAACTGGAGATTTTTGTGTGGGGATGGGAGTTAGCTTAGTGATAACACTTAGTTGTAACTAGAGCTAACTGAGCTGTGACACCCTTCCTGTAGTAAAAGTAGTCCGTTTGCTTCACATCTGCCATAGGTCATCTTAATTTAGGTTTTTATTCTTACCAGGCTGAGGAGTTGCATTGAATTCTGATGTGCAATGCAAAAACCTTCCTCTTTTCTTTGTGGGTTTTATTGACTAAGGTATTTGCTGACAACCTACAGTGCTCTAATTATTTTTCCTTTTCATCAAAATAACATGTAAACCAATTTTGAAGCAAAAATCTTGTTACAAATTATGCGTCATCTTCAAAGAATTCTTGCAATATAATTTTCACCAAATAGTATAGATAGAAAACTCACTGAGGCAAGAAGTATTATTCTTTTTCTGTATAGTGACTAACAGATTGGGTTCTGAGCCTCGTTTGGCATTCTTGGGCACCGCTATGATATAAAAAAAATGGAAATGAAATAATATTCCTTCCAAATGAATGATTAATAGTTCACTGGTGAAAGACAGATAACTTCACATGCAGTATATACGGAATTACAATTTCTAGAATACTTCCCCTAGAATCACTTTAAGTGATATAAAAGTATAGAAAACATTAGGACATTACACTTAGCCAAAATAACGTGTTATTCCTTGACTTTAGCAAAGTTTTTGATACGGTCTCCCACAGTATTCTTGCCGGCAGGTTAAAGAAGTATGGGCTGGATGAATGGACTATAAGGTGGATAGAAAGCAGGCTAGATCGTCGGGCTCAACGGATAGTGATCAATGGCTCCATGTCTAGCTGGCAGCCGGTATCAAGCGGAGTGCCCCAAGGGTCGGTCCTGGGGCTGGTTTTGTTCAATATCTTCATTAATGATCTGAAGGATGGCATGGACTGCACTCTCAGCAAGTTTGAAGATGACACTAAACTGGGAGAAGTGGTAGATATGCTGGAGGGTAGGGATAAGATACAGAGGGACCTAGACAAATTAGAGGATTGGCCAAAAGAAATCTGATGAGGTTTAGCAAGGACAAGTGCAGAATCCTGCACTTAGGAAGGAAGAATCCCATGCACTGCTACAGACTAGGGACCGAATGGCTAGGCAGCAGTTCTGCAGAAAAGGACCTAGTGGTTAGGATGTGAGTCAACAGTGTGCCCTTGTTGCCAAGAAGGCTAACGGCATTTTGGGCTGTATAAGTAGGGCATTGCCAGCAGATCGAGGGACGTGATCATTCCCCTCTATTCGACATTGGTGAGGCCTCATCTGGAGTACTGTGTCCAGTTTTGGGCCCCACGCTACAAGAAGGATGTGGAAAAATTAGAAAGAGTCCAGTGGAGGGCAACAAAAATGATTAGGGGCTGGAGCACATGATTTATGAGGTGAGGCTGAGGGAACTGGGATTGTTTAGTCTGCAGAAGAGAAGAATGAGGGGGGATTTGATAGCTGCTTTCAGTTACCTAAAAGGGGGTTCCAAAGAGGATGGATCTAGACTGTTCTCAGTGGTAGCAGATGACAGAACAAGGAGTAATGGTCTCAAGTTGCAGGGGGGCAGGTTTAGGTTGGATATTAGGAAAAACTTTTTCACTAGGAGGGTGGTGAAGCACTGGAATGGATTACCTAGGGAGGTGGTGGAATCTCCTTCCTTAGAGGTTTTTAAGGTCAGGCTTGACAAAGCCCTGGCTGGGATGATTTAGTTGGGGATTGGTCCTGCTTTGAGCAGGGGGTTGAACTAGATGTCCTCCTGAGGTCCCTTCCAACCCTGATATTCTATGATTCTATGAATGTTGCTTCATTTAATCCTGCCCCTTCTGGGGAAACCCTTCAGATTTTCTCTTACTTAACCCAATGAATGATCCATTAAAGAGTAATTAGAAAAAGATTTCTAAAGTATATAAAAGAAAGAAAATAGCATCACCACTTTAATCTACATATCTGTGTAACTTGTAAGCTAAAATGTTGCAAGTAGGATGTCTTGTGCGTGCAAGCTCTAAATGTTTCTCAGCTCTAAGACTTCCTCTTTTCTCAAGAAAGCAAGAAGATTAGGTTCCAAATCTGGTGCCTTTTACATTTATTATTTGTTTATTGTGGTAGCACCCAAAATGTGTTGCTTTGTATATAGACATATAGAAAAAAGCTTACCATTGGGAAGACCTCCCCACCCTGGCCAAAAAAAAAAAAAAAGATGGGGGAATGAGATACAAAATACAAGAAGGATGGTCAACACGATGGCTGGAGTGTATATTCTGAGTTTCACTTTTGTTAGGGATTTTCTGTATGCACAATCAATCCCTAACTACCCCTGTGCCCATTAATAATTAGGTGGCTCATTTCGTGTACCACCTCACAGTAGAAGAGGGTGTGACGAAGGAATTTGAATGAGACTAATTATTATTATTTGTATTACTGTAGAGCATAGGAGTTCTAGTCATGGCCCAGGACCCCATTGTGCTAGTCACTGTACATACACAGAACAAAAAAGACAGTCCCTGCCCCAAAGAGCTTACAGCCTTGTGGGTCATTGAGTCCATCCCAAGTGTAAGGGGGGCATGGAAGAAGGCAGGAACATGGTTGTGGAAGAAGCAAATCAACACACTATTAAAGCTGGCAGCATTGTTAGAAAGGTCATAGAAACAATTTTTCTAAACACCAGACATTTCTTTCATTAAGAGAACAAACAATAATGCTTTAATATGTTTCCAGCTATATGCACGTGCAACCTCTCCTTTAGAAATTAATCATGGAATCATAGAATGTGGGACTGGAAAGGATCTCGAGAGGTCCTTAAAAATCTGTTGCTGTCAACCTTGGGCAGGGCTTGATTTGGGGTGGTGGGGAATAGTGGTACTCTCTCAAGCTCTGCCCACTTGACACAGCTCATGGTAGATTGTGCAGATTTCAAAATATAAACTTGTATGCAGTGCTGGGCTTCTCAGGTTGGGCTCTCCTTCACTGGAGTTCTGATACACCTGGGAGAAGGGTCAAATTAAGGCATAAGCACCACAGGCACATGTCTGGAGCTCTTGCTTCCCAGAATCAAGTGATAACCTCAGATTTTTAACATTCATTTATTTAAAAAAATTGTCTGGTACTTAGGTTTGGGAAGAAGAACTTGAAAATATGACCTCAATGTAAATGGTGCAGTGACATCTGCCTGAATCTGTAAACAGCCTCTGACAGAAAGAGAAGCCGCATTCACTAGATCAGCGTGTGACGTTCTGTACCTCATAGGAACACCCCACACCCCCATGTTCATCTTTATAATATGATTGTGTGGTATCTAATGCAAAGTTTGTCATGTTGGGTGTCTTCGGAAAGCTCATGATGCACTGAGCATTGTTGTTATAGTGATCTTATAATAATTGTTGTTACAGTAATGTTATAGTAATGTTGGAGGTTGCAATTTCATGTATATAGTTATGAGGCTGAAAATGTATCCTCATGGCTTACAATAAGCCCAGACAAAAACTCTCCAAAAGCAGAGGGGCAGCTCACACCTCATCAGGGCATGTATGGGACAAACCCAGCCCAGCCTCACAGGAACAAAAAACACTGGCCTAGGCAACAACAAAGGATCTGTTGGACTCTTGAGTGAGTCACCCCCCTTCCTTTTGTCAGTCAGGGACTACGATGAGGTAAGGCTCACCTGACTGTGAAGGAGGGGTGGGGGCAAAGCCAACAGGGAGGAAAGGACGTGATAAAAGGGAGAGACATTTGCCAGGCTCTTTCCCCTCTCTTCCACCTACCTCGACAGACACCACCACCACCAAGCGACTGAAGCTCTGATCAAAGGGGAGAGCCTGCCCGAAGGGCAACCAGCCAGCCTGTGGTGAGAAGCATCTAAGTTTGTAAGGGCATTGAAAGTGTAAGATCAGCTTAGAATGCGTTTTGCTTTTATTTCATTTGACCAAATCCAACTTTGTTGTGCTTTGACTTATAATCACTTAAAATCTGTCTTTATAGTTAATACATTAGTATAATAATAATAATAATTAATGGAGATATCCCATCTCCTAGAACTGGAAGGGACCTTGAAAGGTCATCGAGTCCAGCCCCCTGCCTTCACTAGCAGGACCAAGTACTGATTTTGCCCCAGATCCCCAAATGGCCCCCTCAAGGATTGAACTCACAACCCTGGGTTTAGCAGGCCAATGCTCAAACCACTGAGCTATCCCTCCCCTCCCCAGTAGTTTATTCTAGCTGAAGCAGTTCTTTTAGTTTGAAGCATGTCAGAGACTCCCCTTGGGATAACAAGCCTGGTACATATCAATTTCTTTGTTAAATTGACGAACTGTATAAGCTTGCAGCGTCCAGCGGGCATAACTGGACACTGCAAGACGGAGTTTCTTAGGGTTGTGTTTGGGACCGGCTAGTGTCATTTGGTTGCACAATCCAAGGAGCAGCTTGCATGCCAGAGGCTGTGCGTGAGGAGCCCAGGAGTGGGGGTTTTCACAGCAGAGCAGGGTAAGGCTGGCTCCCAGAGTTGAGGATTGGAGTGACCTAGCAGTTCATTGGTCCAGATAACACCAGGGGAACGCCACAGGGGCAATAATCATTTTGTTCTAAACCAACAGTATTAATCTTCCTTTATTTTTGAAAAACAACCCAGATCCCGATAACATCTAAAGGCATGCCGTTTCTGTAGGGACTCAAATTTCAGCTGCCCCTTCTGAGTACCATCTAGTGTCACATCTTACTGACCCCTGTGTGGGAGGGCCCCTCCTCTTTGAAAAGCTTCATTTCCCCATATTAGCCCTCTTCCAAACATAGTAGACTTCAGAATTTTGATTGAGGATGAGGTAATGTCTGAGGAGGAATCCAGCCCGAGAGAGCTGGTCAGAGCCAGAAATGGAAAATTCTGTACACAAGTTCTCATTAGTTAAGAAAACAGCTAACTGTATTTTACAATCAGAACATCTATTACTGAGGGAATAAAGTAATATCTGTATTTTATTAAAAAGCTTGGAGAATTTCATATGGGGTGGGGGAAAGGTGAAGTCCCTGTTTTGGCTTCCTAGAGGTGTGTATCCTTATGAAGACCAGAGGAGGGAGTTCTCCTTGCATCACTGGAGGGAAACAGAAAAATCAAATTGAAGATGATGTGACCTTGGGTAGCTTTTACTGGCTGAAGTGTTATGAAATATAGCCCCTGGGGTACCAAAGAAACTCCCAGAGTGAGCCAAAATAGTTTTGAGGAAGAATTTGGTTAAGATGTATTTCCGTTGCACACTCTGAACCACTGATTAATTAATTCCCTCTAGAAAACCCAGATTTCAAATTCTAGCTGTTTCCACTCTCTCTCTTTTTGCCTCTCTTGAGACTGCACAACTTACCAAAAGATGAACCATTTGGGGATTGTCTGTCAAGGGTGGATCTGTTATCTCAGGGTTAGAAAGTAATCTCTTCTCCCTGAAGTGCTATGTTAGACAAAGGGAAGTAAAAGCCCTTGGGGGAAGATAGGTTGGGGGAGGAGGGAGGGAGGAATCTTTGATTATATTATTTTTATTATGGCCTTGATAGTCCATCTATCAATTATTGATTTTGAAATGAATAGCTCAACTTTAAAATGTGTCACTTCAGGTGCAAAATTTAGTTTAGAATTCTCCTAATTATTTGTGCCAGTGAAAGAGAATGAAAATGCAGCTATGTGATTCTTTCACAATTTAATATAAGCCCTTCCTTTATTCATATAACTTGCCACAGTTACAGCAATTAATTTGGGAAAGGGACAGTTAAATCCTTGCTTAAGACTGTCTTCCATCGTGCCTATAAAATAGATAGTGTGGCAAGTATTATTTTAATATAAACAAAATACTTAAGTGAAACACCAAGATTTTTTCATACCTAGCTGAGTAACTCTCTGATGATATCACTGTGATGGAGCAGGGAGCGGGGCAGATTTGACCTGGGAATGTTGCAGGGAGGTTACATTGGGGATGGGGGACTTCCCTTGAAGGAAGCTACTTGAGCTGTAACCTGAGCCAGGAGGGAGGTTGGGAGAAGTGACACCTTCTGCCCGGGAGACTGAACAAAGGAGAGGAGGGGGAAGAAAGGGGCTGGAGGAGTTTTTAGTTTCCAGTTTGGGCTGGGTGGTGCAATGCAGGGAACCCCAAGCTGGGCTCTAAGCTCCCTAAACCCCCCAGAAGGACTTGATTGAGGGGTTCTGGTTGCACCTACACGCTCTGCTTGGGACTGTGTTCCTGTCATCTAATAAACCTTCTGTTTTACTGGCTGGCTGAGAGTCATGGTGAATCTCAGGAAGAGGAGTGCAGGGCCCTGACTCCCCCACACTCTGTGACAATCACTGTGACCCTCATCTTTTCTCAGTGTCACAGGGTAAGTTGTCATTGTGGAATAAGTAAAGAGTCTCTGGGTAGGACAACTTATTGTTTAATAATAAGCTAGACTTGATTTCTCTGTGTTTTGCTAAAGCCTAGAGGTTGGAGCCCTGAGTGAAGGGTGGCTCAGAACTCTTTTCTTCAATGTTAGAAAACTCGTTTATCCATTTCTATGGATTGAGGGGGCAATCAGGAAGCAAATCCTGAAATTTTGTTTGTTTTTCTTACTTCAGCGATGGGCTTGAGATATGATGCAGAATAGGCTAGTTCTGGAACAGAGGAAAGAGTAAACCAGTTGAGGCTGATCTGAGCCACTGGCTGTCACTTGTTTTATAGCAGACAGCAGAGCAACAGGAAAGGCAAGGCATTTGAGGCCATTAAAATACAGACTCTTCACCCTTTCAGAGCAGTTGAGAGCACAGAAGAAGTAGATAGTAATCATGTAGCTGAAATTGTTTGTGGGAGGCAGGACCAGTCAAGGGGAGCAGGTTTCCAAACAGCTTTTTATCCTGTAACTTCAATGTAGAGGATACTCTTGGGAGGCGTATTACTCTGCCCTTTTGAAGACTGGTATGTATGTGAGCCATTTCTGTGTTTTATGGGAAACATAGTGTTTTATTGAAAAATCCCACCCCCCCTTTTATTTCTGTCCTTTATTTAATCATTTCTGTGGTGGGCCAGGGCATCTTGACTCACTGTTGCCGTCATGCCATACCCATGCTATATTTGTAACTCCAACTTGCTGTATTGTGTTTTAATATTATGGAGGCTTTGGTCACAACTCAATAGTTATGTTTGAGTCAAAATTTTCAGTATAACAAGCATGTATAAACATTTATTTTGTGTCAAGTATCAGAAGGGTAGCCGTGTTAGTCTGGATCTGTAAAAAGCGACAAAGAGTCCTGTGGCACCTTATAGAATAACAGACGTATTGGAGCATAAGCTTTCATGGGTGAATACTCACTTCATCAGATGTATGCGTTTTATTTATTTATTTGTGTTTTCCTTTAATCTAATTAAAATGGCAAAAAAAATAAAACAAACACAGAATGTAAACTTTAAGTACTATTTGAATTTGTCATGGTGGTTTGATGAAAATTGGGTTGATACACAGAGAGTAATGAGTTCCCAAATCAGCCCTTTATGGAATTTTCACTGTATTGTGTCCCCTTTCTTTGGGTGTCTATTGCAAGAAATCTAAAAATCTCTGGATCTGTGCAGTGTTCCCCATGTGGCTTTTCACATGCTGATTAATCAGTTACAAATAGGTAGTGTGGTTTTTATGTGACAGTTTTTCTTCATAATTGTAAAGAACTATGCCAAAACAAATAGGTTGTAGTTAGCAGAGATGATGGAACGTATCTACTTATATAAAAACCTCCATCAGGGGCTTGGTGGTGATGGACAGAGACACTCCCCCACCAAAACTTCTTGTAGACTAGGGGAAAGTTCCCTGAGCTGCAAACAGAGACCATGAGTTCAGATTTCATCTCTAACTGTGGTTTACATTCTCATGCACCTCACCAACCTTGTTATTGACAAAGGTGATAAACCCCAGCTGTAAAAGGCAGTCAAGTCTGTGGTTCAACCCCATTTTACAAATAAATGAATGGAGGTTACACAGGATCATAACATGGTAGACCCAAAGCTCAGCTACTTAGTTGCGCTGGCTTTCAGATAATATAACCAAAGAACATTAAATCTCTAACCACTAAACCACACACTTTTCCCAGAGTCAGGAATAGAATCCAGTATTCCTAATCTCTCTGATGCTACTGCTGTCTAGCAAACAATTTTGTAAGTCAGTGGGAAAATGTGTCAATCCTCCTCTAGGGGCTGAACTAAATAGAGGTTATCTATTACTGCTGTAGCTCAAGTGGTATAGCGCTGAGTTGTCAGTGTGAAGGTTGAGGGTTTAATCCCTGCTGTTGACTCAGTTGCATGTGACAGATTTTGATTTTTAAGGCTTTTTTAAACTGCTTAGTTAATTCGTACAATGAGAGAACATCCTGTAAGGACTTTTCATAGAATCATAGAATATCAGGGTTGGAAGGGATCTCAGGAGGTATCTAGTCCAACCCCCTGTTCAAAGCAGGACCAACACCAACTAAATCATCCCAGCCAGGGCTTTGTCAAGCCTGACCTTAAAAACCTCTAAGGAAGGAGATTCCACCACCTCCCTAGCTAACCCATTCCAGTGCTTCACCACCCTCCTAGTGATTTTTTTTCCCCTAATATCCAACCTAAACCTCCCCCACTGCAACTTGAGACCATTTACTCCTTGTTCTGTCATCTGCTACCACTGAGAACAGTCTAGATCCTTCCTCTTTCCTTTCAGGTAGTTGAAAGCAGCTATCAAATCCCCCCCCCCCCCCATTCTTCTCTTCTGCAGACTAAATAATCCCAGTTCCCTCAGCCTCTCCTCATAAATCATCCCCCTAATCCTTTTTGTTGCCCTCCGCTGGACTCTTTCCAATTTTTCCACTTCCTTCTTGTAGTGTGGGGCCCAAAACTGGACACAGTACTCCAGATGAGGCCTCACCAATGTCAAATAGAGGGGAATGATCACGTCCCTCGATCTGCTGGCAATGCCCCTACTTATACAGCCCAAAATGCCATTAGCTTTCCTGGCAACAAGGACACACTGTCGACTCATATCCAGCTTCTCGTCCACTTTAACCCCTAGGTCCTTTTCTGCAGAACTGCTGCCTAGCCATTCGGTTCCTACTCTGTAGCAGTGCATGGGATTCTTCCGTCTTAAATGCAGGACTCTGCACTTGTCCTTGTCCTCCTTTTGAACTATTATAAGCTTTAAATTATTGTAAATATCTGTCATTTATCTGCCCCACTGTGACCCTGGAACATTGTGCATATGTGTGAGAAAAACTTCTGAAAACCCCCTGAAAAGTAGAGGTAATGACAGATTAAGGATCATCTGCTGCTTTGCCACTTCACATTGCAGACAACACTGTTTATAGCATACTCCAGTGCTCCGTAAGGCTTTCACTTCTGTCTCCATGCTCTGGGTGTTCCTAAACCTTTGACTGCCAGAAGGGATCACTTGAAAATTGCCCTGTTCAGTTTCCTCCCTCAGAAGCATCTGGCACTTGCCACTGTTGGAAGACAGGAAACTGGACTATATGGGCCATTGGTCTGACCCAGTATGGCTGTTCTTATGTTTTTATGTCCAACAGATACTGAAAAGCGATACATACCCCAACTTCATGAAACTTATCTTCTAGCATAGAGCCTTAACGGTGGCCTCAGCAATGTTAAGGCAGAATTAACATCCCAAATATATCAACAGAGAGTCCTGTGGCACCTTTAAGACTAACAGATGTATTGGAGCATAAGCTTTCGTGGGTGAATACCCACTTCATCAGACGCATGCCAAATATATGACATCTGTGCCTGATATGCTGATCTGTTGATTCAAGAGCATCTTTGGCCCTATTCTCCATCTTTTTTTAATTTTTAATGTCATCCTTAGTTTTCTTTTTTCTGTGTAGTTTCATTTCTTTTAAATGTTTGTTTTTCCAAAACACTCTTTCTGTAGGACTCTTTCCACTTTGATTGTTTCCCCAGATCCCACAAACAGCCCACATCCCCATAGTCTCTCTCCCCTCGTTTCCCCCTCTGCCCTGTTCAGATCTCTTGGAATGGGGCTGGAGTACATGCCTTAATTGTCCCCTAAATGCAAGTGACTGGATTATTGAGAGAATAACTGTGAATGAGATTATCTGGGGAAGTCAGGTTTGCTTACAGCCTGGCAGCAGCTTTCAACCAAGCAACATTGAAAGTGTCTGGTTACTCACACCTCACTTAGCCTGTCAGCTCCAGCAGACAACCCATATGTCTGTGAATCTACACTAAAATGTCAACATTAAGGGATGAGAGGGTACTATTTTGTTGTACAGGCACATGTGCAAAGCTTTAAAGCTCACAGAGCATTACAGAATCAACAAAGGTCTTCCGGCAGGGCCAGCTCTGTTCTTCCCCCTTCCTTATCATCCCCATCTTCTACAAATGTTTTGAGTTTTGTTTTGGTTAAAAAGAGATCCCTCTCTGTCTCCAAGGGGCAGTTCATAGACTGGCTCAGCTGCAAAGGCTGTAACTGCAGAAGCAAAAAAGTCTTTACAGTTCTGGGCCTGGGTAACCGAGTAGATTGAGGGATGCGCTACCATTCCTGAGTTGGTTAGTTCAAACCTTAAGTAATATTCCTTTGTGTCTTTTGACCAAATAAGTGACCCAAAAGGGTAAGAGGAAGGGACTGGGAAAGAGATAAAAAGGGGAAAGCGAAAAAAGGCAACAAATATATAAATTAATAAAGAAACCCATCTTGGATTTATATCATTTTTTCCCTCTTAGAACAGAGCTTTCTTCCAAAGATTAGACCTTCAATTAGGTGGACTCAAAACTGAAAGGAGAGAGGTGTTCCCATGGATTTCCAAGTATTTCTCCATCCATCCTGCCACTTCTCCTGCCTCTGGACCACTAAACACTCAGTGAAGAACAGCAGAGGACACTCAAGAAATGAAGGTTACTTGTAACTGGAGTTCTTCATGATGGATTCTGCATGGTGACACTCCTTGCTCACCTTCCCTGCTCCTCTGGAGTACAAATTAAGATGTCTGCGTTTTTCTGCGTTAGCAGTGGAAGGAACTGAGGTTGCAATAGTGCCACGGCCTCTTTACCCTCAAGCCCTTAGAACACACTGGAGTGCTAGACAGGGAGGGCCGGGGAGCCTGGGTGCTTAATGGGCACTGCTACTGAAAGGTTCTACCATCCCTGCATCGGTTGACACAAGTCCCAAGAGTGTGAATATGCAGTCCATCTCAAAGAACTCTTGTTACAAGTAAGTAACCATTTCTCCCGTAACAGGTACTCCTTTTACTGAAGATTTTTTTTTGAGGGGATGTTTGTTCATTCTGGACTCTTTTTGGAAAGAAAGGGAACAAACAGACTTCACCAGTGCTGGTTCTGTCCAGGCTGATTGATGGTGTTCAAGGCCCGATTCTTCATGAAGTGCTGGTCTTTCTGATAAAGAATTCTCCTCAGGATTTTTATTGTCCTACAAGGAAGACTGTATGCATGTGCTAGTTTGCCTGTGGTACCAAACTACTTGCACTTTGTAAAATTGTGGCCCCATTTTCAATTCCAGGCCTTCACTTTTCTCCTATTCCTTGTTTTCTCATCAGTTTGATGGTGTCTCTGATGAGCAGTCTATAACAGGATGATCATAGACAACTCCTTTATAGCCCACCCTTATGAAATAGTATCTGCACATATTGATGAGGTCTTTCAGCTGCTTGCATCCTTCACTTCTTTATATATGTTTCAGAGGAATGCCTTAGTGCCCTGCCAGGATCTGGCCCACCTCTAGGCATTCTGAGAGACATTTGTGGTTCTAAACCAGTTGCCCAGAAGGATGTTACAATTTATATTTCTTCTGGGAACTCCTCGAGTACTTTCTATTCAGAGACTCTAGTTACTTTTGTTAGGACAGTTGCTGGATTTGGAAACTGTTCCATGGTGGTGATGCATTTTTGTACTTTACAAAATATCCTGATTATGTTCAGTATCAGGAACCAGATTATCTTCTGCACACCTGAGTAAGCTCAGGTTGGCCCTATACAATTCTAGGCAAATGATTGTCCCAGGAAGATGATCACAACAATGTCCTAGGGTTTTAAGCAGTTAAGAAGATGGTTTTCTCTCTACTCGTGAGATTTCTACTGGACTTGATTGTGGTTCATATGAGAAACAACAGTAAGACATCTATTGCATACTGGAACTTCCAGGCTGGAGCAAGAAAATAGAAGTTAAAAGTTCTGAATGAAGCAAGGGGAAATTCTCTTGCTCCTGAGGCAGATGGTTTTGTTTGTTTATTACTTAGATGGCTTGTTTATAGTAGTACCCACTGGGTGCTTTCAAAAGCCTCATTTAGGCTGTTCTGGGGAGCTCACAATTTAAGGCATCTCAGAGTTAAAATCACCTACATTTCAGCAAAAGAGAAACCTATAGGTCAGCTTTCTAAGCACATGCCACTTGGGCAAATGAGAATGGGAACTAAATAATTAGTCTTCAAGCAGTTAACAGAAATGTAGTGGTACAGAGACCCATAGTCTCTCAGACGCCTGCATATGTCAGTTCAGCATTCCTAAACGTCCTGGACTGGGAAAAATTAAATTCCAGGATTCTCTTAAACTCCCAGATTTAAAGCACTTTGAGATTCTTAGCTTGGAACCTGAGGGGTTTTGCCTGTTAGAGCGATGAATATTCAGGAGAGCTTGTAAACTTAGAAACTGTCCCCAAATCTGAACATTTCAAGAGATTCTGAAAATTTGATCCTCATGGTGACCTTTAAAGGGCAAAAATCGCATGTGGCCTCACAACCAGGGATATATTGAAATTCCTTCTCTTAAACTGAGGTCTTGATTGGGTCTGATTCCCAGCTTCCTGAAGGTCCAAAACTCAATGTTAGGAGTCTTGGAGCATATTGGTTCCATTTCTAACCTGTTTTGGTAGCAACTTCACATTTTCTAATTCCTGAAAGCTGTCTCTCTGTAGAGATGCCATTTTGACTGTGGTTTGATGTAATCTCTGAACCTTCATTTACTGAGAGGACCTTCTCTGTAGTTTCCATTAAAATATTGTTTTTCCTGTTAGCAATTATGTTGACCAGAAGAGTTAGTAAAATCAGGTGCCGTACCTATCTGGAATACTTACAATTTTTCCCAGATGAGATAATTTTCAGGCCTGCCTCAGAATTTTGTCCTCCAGAATTATGGTTTTAACTTGATCCAGTCTATTTGCCTTCTTTTAATCAGTCATGGACTTTAATTATGGTCGGGATATTCAAATTCTGTTTATGCATAACTAAACCTTGCAGGAAATTAGATTCAAGTTCAGGAGTAGATGAGTGACCTAAGAAAGGGTGCAAAGCATCCATATCCGCTATTTCCAGATGGATAAATTCAAGGGTTTCTCAAGCCTACAAAATATCATAAAAGATCCCATCTCCTTCTGTGAGGGCTCAACATGTGGCCATTTCCTGCACAGAGCAGCATAGTGCTTCATTCAAAAATTTTTGCAGTGTGGTTGTCTGGTCTTCAGTGCATTTCTTTATCATTTTAAAATAGATGTGTTGTCTTTGTCTGATATGACGCTTGCACAAAAGGTTCTTAGTCTTTCCCTTTCCATTTTGTAGCTAGAAAGAGGGTTTTTAAGGAGCCTCTCTCTGTGCTTGGAAGATGAGAAAACAATAAACCAGTTATCATGGAGCAGAAGGTGCTTATTTCAGAGTAGGAAAAAATACTGATAGATAAGTAAATTTCACCTATTTAACTTTTTTGGTTCTGTTCCTTATAACTAATGTCGTGAAAAATTAACCCTATATTTACAATGGAAGCTCTTAATCCTGTAAGATAGAGAGCACTTTAAGAACAGCAAAACATTTAAGCACTTTCTTAACTTGAGCACTCACATTGACTTCAGTGGGACTATTTTGCATAAAATTAAGCACATGCTTAAATACTTTACTTTATTGGGGTCAGAGTGCTTAGTACCTTGCAGGACTGAACCTTAAGGCACAGAGATGTAGCATGAAGGTGCTGATTAATTTTTTTAGTCACATAAATGTGTATTTCATTTTGCTTAAATAATTTAACTCATTTTTATTTCCTTTTCAGAGACAGGATAAGGAACCCTGAAAAGACCCTTACTGTATCTTCATTTGACTTGTGGAGGCTGAGTATTAACACTTACTCTCTTGCATTGCAGCTGGGTTTTTTCCATCATCATGTTCTGGAAGTTTGATTTGAACACAACATCACATGTGGACAAGCTGCTGGATAAGGAAGATGTGACACTGCACGAGCTGATGGATGAAGATGACATCCTACAGGAGTGCAAGGCACAGAACCGCAAACTGCTGGACTTCATCTGCCAGCAGCACTGCATGGAGGAGCTGGTTAGCCTCATCACACATGAGCCCCCCGTGGACATGGACGAGAAGGTCCGCTTCAAGTACGTACACAGATTCTTTCTTTTATGGGAAGAAAAATGAACTGAAGAATTGGCTGCAGAAATTCTTCTCTGGTGCAAGGCTGATGAAACCTCCTGCCTTGGAAAAAGGCCTTGAGGTGCAGGTTGTGAAATAAATATTTGGCTATTTTGTGATTCACAGTGAATATTACCTCACAATATTCTATTTCTTGCTCTGTTTTTCATATTACTCCATTGAGTTTATATGCAGTGTTTTATCTAAAAATTCATCTCTTCTGTTTCTTTTAATTGGAAACTCTGGCAGTAGAGAGATCAGTTGTGTTTCAGAATCTCTCCCAGGCCATCATTCTGCGGTCAGAATCCCAGAAATGACAGTAATGATGCTCATTGAGGTATAGGTTCATTGAGGGCCATTGACTTAAAATTGATACAGTCCATAAAATATAGGGACCTCTCCCAGGAATAAAGTTTTGGAATTTGTGGAGTCTGCATACATAAAAATGGCAGAATTAGAAGGTGCACTAAAATAGTGAATACACTTTTGGATTAGGGTGTGTGGAAAGAGCTTGTTCCTTTCTGTAGTGTTTGCTTATTGTGTTGAATTGTATTTACACATGCATGCTTCACTTATTACTCTTTTCTAATGTGATCAAACTCCTTTGTTTTGGAGTTGGGGAATTCGCTGTTTTTTTTCTTTGTTAAATTTATGTCCGAAATCTTGATGTACATGTGCAATTGTATGTGACTGTGCTCTTGGGGATTGATCAGGGGTTAGTTATTACCATTGTCACTAGAAATCTATATCTCACTATCTTAAATACGCATTAAATTAACACTGTCTACAGTGACAGTATTCGTAACTTAATGTGTATGTAAGATAGTGAAATGTTTTTGTGTGTGAATATATTCAGGCATGTGAATGTCATGAAACAATGTGAAAAGTTACTGTATTCTTGTGGCTACTATGGTAATATTTCTGTTATAAAATCTGAGACGTTAGAAGGAACCAGGAATGGTTATTTTTAGATTGTCATTATTTTACGAATGAAGATTTGTATCAAATAACTTGTAGTACCAGAGTTTATACAGGCAACATTATTATGGCTTTCTCCATTTTCTTTTACATTCCAGAATAATATGCATTGGTGAGGCTAATCTTCAGAGTCCTTAATGGAGCCCTCCATCCATTTCCCCCCTTTCTGGCTAAGGAGGACTGGGCAGGATTTGCTTTAGGAGTCCATTAGTGCTACTGCTTAATGAGATAGAGTGATGTTGAGCAATGTGAGGCAAACTAGGGTCTAAGCATGTTCTGGGGGTATGAGTGATCAGTGCCAAGAAAATAAATCCATGAGTTTCATGTCAGGGCAGAGCACTGTAATTTCTCCATTTAACCAGACCTAATTCTTTAAGTTCTTTTTCTTTTCATTTTTTCGTGGTTGTCATCAGCATCACTGCTCAGCATCGTCACCAGACAGTTAGACCTCTAATCTTTTTGCTGAGAGGCAGAAGAGAAAACCTCTTCTTAGACCTGCACCTTGTTTGCAAAGGGATCTGTAGAATTTTAAGGTTTATTTAAACTGTGCCATTATATGTGCATGACGTTTGAGACAAAACAATGGCGGGTTACTATTCCAAGGAGTTTATAGTCTAAACTAGATGTAACAGCCTGGGATGACTCTAAACTAAGGGTGAAGAGAGTGAGAGTTACAAATAAGAAAGATCATGAGATATGCTCATTATTGTCTTCTCATCTTAAACTGTGTGCATGAAGTCTTACGAGTTTTAGACTTTGTGCATTTGCCTTTGTGTAGTGTGGTTTTCCTTCCAACCTCCGAACCATTCCCATACTTTCTGAAAGCTCATATTTCAACATGGGTGAAGTGTGTATATCATACAGTCTTTGTGTTAGTGCAAAGTTATCAGCTAATCTGAGAGCTATTTAGTAAACTTCCTCTCTCCTTTCTCTCTGGATGATTTATTCTTGAAGCTAAATTTAGTATAATGGTTCGTCTACACACAAAAGTTGTATGACTTTAACTGTGCCGGTATAATTAAAGTGCTGCAACCCCCCGATTGCGGATACAGTTATACCAGTATTAAGATGCTTTATACTTGCATAGTGATTTCCTTATCATTGTGTTCACATTAGGGGTTGGTCCAGTATAAAACTATTTTGGTAAAAAATCATCCTCTCCCCAACTGAAATAGCTTTACTGATACAAGAACTGCCAGAAGACCCGGCCTAAGGGAGTAGCAGCATACCTGTCTAAAGTCATCTGAGAAGCAAATGCTGCTTGGAGTTTTCACAGAGCCTCATCTAGGTGGAAGTGGAACTGCTCAGCAGTTTGTGGGGTTTTTTTTGGTTTGTTTTTGTTTTTTTGAGTGCTTGCAGATGTGTATTCCACTTAACACGCCCAGCACATCAGATCTGGAGAACTTTGCCTATCAGTACCCATAGGGTTGGCGCTTACCTCCTCTCTCCCAATAGCTCCTTCTCTGGCTATTTAAGGACAGTGCCACCCCGATCCTTCTTAGTTCATTCTCACAGTTCGTAGCTAGAGTTGGAGTGTTCTGTGTGGTAATGCACCTCAAAGTACTCTAACTCAGTCTTTCTGGGATGTTGTATGTAGTTAATAGTATAGTTTAGTAGTACCCTTAGCTTTAGTGAGTAGTAGTTAGTTAAGATAGATAGTTATCTGGTGTCTTGCTGTCACAAGGTGCAGCTGTCACTACCCAGTGAACCTCTCTGCTTAGCCAGTTCAGATGGTTTCACAGTCACAAACGCACACGAGGCCGTTTAGCTTTCACCAAGGTGTGCATTTATTTCCTTCTTACATAACAATACCGTGCAACACTGGCTATAGCCAAGACAGGCTTCCCTGCAGCCCTTACTTCTCAGCCCAGGCTCACCCTCTGAGTTTTCTTCTGAGTGCCTCTTGCGCTCCCTCTTACTTCCTGTTTTCTCCTTCTATTCTCCCCAGTTATCTTGTTAGCCCTGTGATTGTCACCCCGGTGCTCACAATTCCCCATCAGAAAGCATGTAATTGCCCTCAGCTGGTCCTGCAGCCTTCTCCAGGATGCAGCCCTGTAAGTGACCAGGGTGCTGCTGATAGCACCCTGTTACAGATGCCCACATTGTCCATTGCGTGGGGTGGTTATCCCCACTAGTGACCCCTACATGCGATGTTAGTTGTGCCTGGGAGAAGAGCACATTAAAGAAAGGTGCTCCATCTGCAGATCATTGAAGAAAAGAACCCAGCTGACGAGGGACTTGTGTTTGAAGCAGGCCATGAGGCCCACTGATACTGGCGACCTCCACAGATTGTTAGCTCCCCTTGAGGATGTCCGAGTGGGCACTGGCTGTTGTTTAGCCAGATTCAGATTCCTGTCCTAGGAGGAAGAGAGACTGTTCTCCTTTCTCTGGTCCTCCTAGACAAAGATCTCATAAAATGGACTGGGGCTGTTCCAGAGCTAGGAGGTATTCCTCCTTCCCATATAAGAGGAGTGTAGACCAGTATCATGGTTCATCCAGTATGTGAGATAGAGCAGGGCCATCTACCTGCTCTCTGGTGTCAAGGTAAGAGCAAGTGGACTTGATATCATTGACACTGGTACTGTCTGTGGGGCATCTGTTGAGTCCAGTACCAGTGATGTCGGTGTTGGACCCAGGGTTTCCACACCACCATTGGACTTACTTTTCCTGTCTGTTCCTGATTCTCCTCTAATTCGAGAATGTTTGGCTGTGGTTGCTGCTGCTTTGGTGTCCTCAGTGCTGTCTAAACTGATTGCACACCTGCTGTTATTGTTGGTGCCATCTTCTGGGCCTCTCCCTGTTCACAGTGCTGAATTGAGGTTGCTGCTTTTTCCGTACTGAGGGGATTGTCAGTGCAGGCATGATCTTCGGTGCCGATGATGACTCCAGTGCACATTTCATGTGTGGGAACGTGCCGGTTTCGACTTTGGTGCTGACGTCTACTCCAGTGTCGCGTGTGAGGCCTTTATCAGTGTTTCAGGCACCGACTCCTTTATCTTTGTCAGAATTGATGTGTCCTTTGTGCTGGACTTTGGATGAAGTTAGACATTTGCTGGCCGCTCCTGGGACAACTCCTCTGTTGCCTGTGGACTACTTGGAAGGATCCTCAGGGTTGGACTCAGAGATGTTCCTTTTCTTCCATGCCACCTTGTTATCCCTTTCGAAAGTTGTTGACCTCCTGGGGATCACTGTTGGTACAGAGATCGGCACTGCTCCCGGAGCAGAGATAAGGTCCTTGGCCCAGTTCCTGCTGGCCACCAGAGCCATACTCCTGCCCACAGTGGCTCCTTGGACTCACTAAGATTTTCTGTGGTTGGCTTGGTCTTGATCCTCGATGCAGCCCAGAGCAAGGTCACCTATTCCTCCAGTAGCCTTTTCTCTTCAACATCCATCACTGCAACCACAGTTTAGCGGTTGCTCCTGCGGAACTGGTTCAGCCTGAACTGTTACGGGCACCACAGGAGGTTTGATTGGCTCTACTTCTTTCCTCTCATTCATCAGAAGATGACTCTGCAATGCCAGACTCTTCCTTCCCTGTACCTTAGGATTTTAAATCATACCAGGACCTTCTGAGATGCATGGCTTCAGCCTTGGGTATTCAGGCTAAGTTTGTTCAGGAGAACACAAGTTGCTGGATATTCTGCAATCCTCAGATCGAGGGAGGATAAATGAAGTGATCTTGGAACTGGCAAAAACTTTTTGGAACACCCCAGCGCCCTTACCACCCACAGCAAAGCATACCAATAAGAGATACTATGTGCCTCTGCATGGTTTCAAGTGCTTCCACTTGTATCTGGCATCTAACTCTCTTGTCGTAATGGTGGCTAATGAGAGGTTGATACAGGGGAGATATAAGTTGACACCAAGGACAAGGATTCTAAAAGATTGAACTTGTTGGGGAGGAAAATTTATTCTACCTTATTCTTACAAATGCACATTACCAATAAGCAAGCACTCTTATTAAAGTATGACTTTGTAAATTGGAAATCAATGGCAAAATTTACAGGTAAGTTGCCAGAATCCTCCAGGAAAGAGTTTTAAGGCTTTCATTGCAGAAGGTCGTCTAGTTGTGAGGATATCGCTGCAGTCAGTTTTGGACATGGTTGACACTTCCTCTAGAATTACAGCCTCCGCTGTAACAAGGAGAAGGTCTTCATGGTTGCAGAACTCTGGTATAGTTCCTGAGGTTCAACAGATGATTGAGAACCTTACCCTTTGATGTCCAATTTCAGTTTTCAGGGATAACTGACAAAACATTACATTCCTTTAAGTCCTTTCAAGCTAAGCTGTGTTCATTGGGGGGTTTTACACTGGTAATAGAGGCATCACTTCTTGGGGCGACAACACCAATATCGCCTTCAGCGGTTCCTTAGGTTATATTATCCCGCTAAACACAAGGGGCACAAGTCTCATAGGAGAAGGTTTTCTGGTGCCAATTTTATTCAGTCAGCCTATCCTTCATCAGCTTCAGGCAAGCAGCCAATCTGACTCTCCAGTGTTGGCATTCCAATCGTTGAGTTTCAAGCCATTTCCCCTCCGTCTGGGGTTAGACTATCCCACTTCCACAAGGCTTGGGAGTTGATAACTATGGACAAGTGGGTCCAAAGCACCATGAGACTGGGTTATGTTATTCAATTCCTGTCCATTCCCCATCCCTTTTCAGCGACCCCCCTCTCAAGACCCTGCTTCTTCACCAGGTGTAAGCTCTCCAGACTTCAGGGGCCATAGAAGAAGTTCCTCTTCAGAACTGGGGAAAGGGATTCTACTCTCAGTACTTCTTCATTCCCAAAATCCCAGGGAGGGATGAGACCTAGCCTCAATCTCCACAGTCTTAACAAGTACATCAAATATATGAGATTTCGCATGGTTACCCTAGCGACTATTTTT
This sequence comes from Chrysemys picta bellii, assembly GCF_011386835.1. Lineage (NCBI taxonomy): Eukaryota > Metazoa > Chordata > Testudines > Emydidae > Chrysemys > Chrysemys picta. The sequence goes on from NC_088791.1 coordinate 3,745,955, forward strand.
CCCTCTTTGAATCACAACAGTTGATTTGCTGCTCTCAATCTTCAGGATGCTTCCTTCCATGAGGTGATTTTCCTAAGCCACAGGAGGTTTGAGATTTCTAGAGGCAGGTGAGCATTATCCGTACACTGTGCTTCCTTTTGGGCTGTCCTCTGCTCTGTGGGTATTTACCAAATGCATGACTGTAGTAGCAGAATATCTCCGAATAAGAGGGATTCGTGTCCTTCCATCCCTGGACAATTGGTTAGTGAGAGTCCAGTTCACACTGTCTCTTTGATTATCTTAGCCTGATTTTGAACAAAGGAAAGTTGATGTTAATATCAACTCAAAACATTGAGTTAATTGGTGCCCTACTAGACTCTGAGTTTGAGAGCATTTCTGCTGAACGATTGATTTCAAGCAATTTGTCTCCTGTGTCTAGCACTCCAATCTCAACCTTCAGCTATGGTTCATGTATTCCTGAAGTTACTAGGCCATATGGCCGCAAGCACTTGCAAGTCCAGCATGTGAGAGTGCTCCATCATTCTCTTCAAGTGTGGTTGAAATTAGTCTATCGCCCGAGGCAATCACAATGATGACATATGAAATAGCTCAGACCACGTCTCTGTAGAGGTTACAGGCACATTCAGTGAGGGCCCAAGTGACATCAGTAGCATTCTTCAGTGATGCTATTGACCTAGAAGCAGTAGTAAACTTTGAAGGCAGTTCTGCAGTCGTTCTTTAAGTAACCTCCGAGCCCCACCTCCTACTGTTACAGCTTGTGAGTCACCTGAGCGAAGTACATGTCTGCAGCCACTTGAAGAAGACTGTTGTCTACCTGTACAGTAACTGTTGTTCTTCGAGATGTGGGTGCAGACGTGTATTCCACGACCCGTCCTCCAGCGCCACTGCATTGGAGTCCCAACTCTTGACATTCGCTGTGAAGGAACTGTGGGGGTAGGAGCCTGTGCTGCCCTTAAATATCAAGGGGAGGCGTTATTGGGCAAGAGGGCACAAGCACAGCCCTATGGATACTGCTGGGCAAAATTCTCTGGCTTTGATGCTCTAGGCGCATGCACACCTGAGCGGAATACTTGTCTGCACCCGCATCTCAAAGAACAATAGTTACTGTACAGGTCGGTAACTATCTTTTGTCTTCTAAATTGGAGACACGCAGGCCACTGACTTGGAAGGGCTGACATTTTCCTTTCGTTCTCGCGGTGTCACCGCTGATTTATTGGGGTCTGTCTTAGTGCCTGGAGAATCATAGCCTGTAAATATAATTGGGGCAGTAACTATTGTGACCTTTATCAGTTATGCCCGTTGGGGCTTAAATTGAATAATTAACCCTTCTCAGAAGCTGTCAACATTCCACAAAGGGCCCAGTGGAATTTTTATAAGACATTAAATCACACATAGAAGAACAATCTTGCAGCCCTTATCCTGGCTTGTAAAGGATGTTGAGCTGCGTTTTTGGTTAAATATTTTCTGTGGGAGCTGTAATGTGAGTTTAATATCTATTAGAGTTATCTTGAAATAGAAATCTACAGATAAATTTGCAATAGTGCGTGCACACAGTCAGCACTAGCAGTGACTGTCACTCCCTTATCTGCCGACAGTACATTTGACACACAAACTAACACAATTTTTGAGGAGTAAATGCTTAGAAGATAGTCAATAGGTGTTGCTGTGGAGCTAACCAATTGTTTTGTTTACATTTTTTCATAGTTTTTTTTTTTTAACGAAACAGTTTGAATAGAAAATGTTGTATCTATTTTAAGAACATGAGAACGTCCATATTGGGTTAGATCAAAGGTCCATCTAGCCTAGTATCCTGTCTTCCAACCGTGGCCAATGCCAGGTACCCCAAAGGGAATTAACAGAACAGGCAATCATCAAGCGATCCATCCCCTGTCGCTCATTCCCAGCTTCTGGTTTCATTGGATTTCCCCCTCTCCCCTTTCTTCTTCCACTGGAACGCAAATCGTTGTGTTGGTTTTTAAGAGAACCATACACCTTCCCAGTATACTGAGCATTCTTTTTTTTTTTTTTAGATTTTTCATTAGATAACATATTTGGATTGATTTGGTCAAAACTTTGTAATAGGCTGGGTGCTGAAAAAGCAAGTAAGTTGGCAAAAGTTGGTCAGTATCTAATGATACAAAAGAGTGATAGGCCTTGTTTAACTAATAGACGGTGAGGATTTTATTATCCTGTTCTTGTATTTTACTTATAGAATTGCAGGTGCTTCCTTTGGATGATGTGTGTAGCATTTTGTAGTTGAGGAATGAATATACTCACTTACAAAGTGAGAGGGTTATGTTTCTTTTCCAAAACTTCTTGGTTTGTTTCCCAGTGTATTCTCAGGGAAAAAAAACCTCAATTTTGGGGCTGGGGTGCCAACTCTGCTAGTAGTGGAAAGAGGGTCCAGATAGAAAACCCACAGGTTCTATTTCTTCTCCCTCTCTTGTGACCACAGAGTTCCATTGGGAAGTGGCATGGGATGGGATGGTAGCTCTGCAGGGATCTCAGCATTCAGAGCTGTTTTCACTGTAACTGGCCTATTCATCTCCTCAAGAGCACTCCCACCTCTCCATTGTCAGGCCATCTCTCTCCCCTTTTTTGGGGAAGGAGATTCATTCTCATGCTGCCCTAAATGCAGCTACAGATATTTGTCAGGGATGGGTGTTGCTGCCCCCCTTCCTCCAGCTCTCAGTGTGCCTGGTGCACTCTTGGGATCTCCTAAGTGAGCCTCTGAGAGTCGCTTGTAGGTGGGCAGATTGAGTTGGGCATTGCTTGAGGATACCCGTCCAAAGCTGGAGTTCTGAAGTGAGTTCTTGTATCATAAATGGATGGAGGAATTTGTGTTGTGGCTTTATTTCATAGGAATTATTATTTTGGCTGTCTTCTAAGAATTTATAGAAGGCTCTAATCTCACCTTCAGTTGCTGCTTTGGTTCTGTCTCTCTAGATATCCGAATACAGCCTGTGAACTCCTGACCTCTGATGTGCCACAGATCAACGACAAGCTAGGAGGAGATGAAACTTTATTGAACATTCTGTATGACTTCTTGCATCACGAGCCGCCTTTGAACCCTTTGCTTGCCAGTTTCTTCAGCAAGACTATTGGGAATCTCATTGCAAGAAAAACTGAACAGGTAGTGATTGAGTCTGTTTTGATACAAACACACTGATTACTAGTGGTTGTATGAGCACTGAACTGGCAATTTCTTCCCTCCTCCCCAGAGGAGGAAAATGCTGAGCTTTGTAGATCTGGTGTGGATTGCTGGAATTGGGAATGGAGTATGCATTTTGTAAGGCATCTTGTCAACCCTACCATTTTGATGTGTGTGAATTGTTTATGCACCTAGCAACTAGTACAGGGGTCGGCAACCTTTTAGAAGTGGTGTGCTGAGTCTTCATTTATTCACTCGAATTTAAGGTTTCGCGTGCCAGTAATACATTTTAACGTTTTTAGAAGGTCTCTTTCTATAAGCCTATAATATAGAATTAAACTATTGTTGTATGTAAAGTAAATAAGGTTTTAAAAATGTTTAAGAAGCTGCATTTAAAATTAAATTAAAATGCAGAGCTCCCCGGACCGATGGCCAGGACCCAGGCAGTGTGAGTGCCACAGGTTGCCTACCCTTGAATTAGTAGATAGCTTTCACTTTTGCTTCAGAGGGGCAGTTGTGTCTGGGGTATTGCACGTTGCCCATACTTTGATGTTTTAACATATAAACTTATCATACAAGTATTGTGCATACAGCTAAGAGGCTTGGAATATTTGCCATACAGTATTATGGGGATGAGTTATAATAATAATAATTAATAATAATGGAGTTAACTCCATTCCAAATTTTACTTCCTTTTAACATGGAGATATTTTATACAAAGGAGCCTCAGTGGGATTAAAAATTCTTCAGCTTCACCCGTGTCCTCAATCTCCATATATCTCAGTGGAATAGGATTTCTTTGGGATATGACAAAGGACTGTTAATGGAGCTCTGTTTGGCATTTCCTTGCTTTCAGAAGTTCCTTTGCTTCCCTATTCTCTCTCAAGAAGAATTCTTTATCCTCCTAGCTGTTTCTCATTGTTTGGTTGATAGAAACACAAATTTGGGGAGTAATGAGAGCTCTGCGACGTCACCTCCATGTATTGTACAGAAAAGTCATGTTGCATTTTTTTTCTTTTAAAGGTGATTGGATTTTTGCGAGATAAAGACCAATTTATTAGCCTGGTACTAAAGCATATTGATACATCTGCAATGATGGACCTACTGCTTCGTCTGATCAGCTGCGTGGAACCAGCACCTCTACGGCAGGAAGTATTAAACGTGAGGCTTGCTTAACGTTTCTCTGTGCTTGGTGTGGGGGGGGGAAGAAAGCATTTCTGAGGAGATATTACTCAGTTTCAAGTAATACGAGAGTAAATTCACTCCTCTTCTAAAAACATATTTTTCTTGCTTGTGCTAAGAGCCACAGATCTGGTGCAATAGGTACGTCAACCCACTTGTAGTTTGGGGGCAGAATTAGGCCTGTCAGTCACTGGTAACAGGAATGCCCCACCTCCTGAAGATCCATTGTTTGTTCCTGAGCCTCCAGTGAGCAGCAGGCTCAACAAGACCTCTTTGCTGCTGAGCTTTTCTGAGGGGAATTTCCAAACTTTATTTCATAGAATCATAGAATATCAGGGTTGTAAGAGACCTCAGGAGGTCATCTAGTCCAACCCCCTGCTCAAAGCAGGACCTAATCCCCAACTAAATCATCCCAGCCAGGGCTTTGTCAAGCCTGACCTTAAAAACCTCTAAGGAAGGAGATTCCACCACCTCCCTCGGTAACCCATTCCAGTGCTTCACCACCCTCCTAGTGAAAAAGTTTTTCCTAATATCCAACCTAAACCTCCCCAACTGCAAATTGAGACCATTACTCCATGTTCTGTCATCTGCTACCACTGAGAACAGTCTAGATGCATCCTCTTTGGAACCCCCTTTCAGGTAGTTGAAAGCAGCTATCAAATCCCCCCTCATTCTTCTCTTCTGCAGACTAAACAATCCCAGTTCCCTCAGCCTCTACTCATAAGTCATGTGCTCCAGCCCCCTAATCATTTTTGTTGCCCTCCGCTGGACTCTTTCCAATTTTTCCACATCCTTCTTGTAGTGTGGGGCCCAAAACTGAACACAGTACTCCAGATGAGGCCTCACCAATGTCGAATAGAGGGGAATGATCACGTCCCTCGATCTGCTGGAAATGCCCCTACTTATACAGCCCAAAATGCCGTTAGCCTTCTTGGCAACAAGGGCACACTGTTGACTCATATCCAGCTTCTCATCCACTGTAACCCCTAGGTCCTTTTCTGCAGAACTGCTTCCTAGCCATTCGGTCCCTAGTCTGTAACAGTGCATGGGATTCTTCCGTCCTAAGTGCAGGACTCTGCACTTGTCCTTGTTGAACCTCATCAGGTTTCTTTTGGCCCAATCCTCTAATTTGTCTAGGTCTCTCTATATCCTATCTCTACCCTCCAGCATATCTACCACTCCTCCCAGTTTAGTGTCATCTGCAAACTTGCTGAGAGTGCAGTCCACGCCATCCTCCAGATCATTAATGAAGATATTGAACAAAACCGGCCCCAGGACCGACCCCTGGGGCACTCCGCTTGAAACCGGCTGCCAGCTAGACATGGAGCCGTTGATCACTACCCGCTGAGCCCGACGATCTAGCCAGCTTTCTATCCACCTTATAGTCCATTCATCCATCCCATACTTCTTTAACGTGGTGGCAAGAATACTGTGGGAGACCGTATCAAAAGCTTTGCTAAAGTCAAGGAATAACACATCCACTGCTTTCCACAGAGTCAGTTATCGACTCATAGAAGGCAATTAGGTTAGTCAGGCATGACTTGCCCTTGGTGAATCCATGCTGACTGTTCCTGATCACTTTCCTCTCCTCTAAGTGCTTCAGAATTGATTCCTTGAGGACCTGCTCCATGATTTTTCCAGGGAATGAGGTGAGGCTGACTGGCTTGTAGTTCCCCGGATCCTCCTCCTTCCCTTTTTTAAAGATGGGCACTACGTTAGCCTTTTTCCAGTCATCCGGGACCTCCCCTGATCACCATGAGTTTTCAAAGATAATGGCCAATGGCCCTGCAATCACATCCGCCAACTCCTTTAGCACCCTCAGATGCAGCACATCCGGCCCCATGGACTTGTGCTCGTCCAGTTTTTCTAAATAGTCCCGAACCACTTTTTTCTCCACAGAGGGCTGGTCACCTTCTCCCCATGCTGTGCTGCCCAGTGCAGCAGTCTGGGAGCTGACCTTGTTCGTGAAGACAGAGGCAAAAAAATCATTGAGTACATTAGCTTTTCCCACATCCTCTGTTACTAGGTTGCCTCCCTCATTCAGTAAGGGGCCCACACTTTCCTTGACTTTCTTCTTGTAGCTAACATACCCGAAGAAACCCTTCTTGTTACACTTAACATCTCTTGCTAGCTGCAACTCCAAGTGTGATTTGGCCTTTGTGATTTCACTCCGGCATGCCTGAGCAATATTTTTATACTCCTCCCTGGTCATTTGTCCAATCTTCCACTTCTTGTAAGCTGCTTTTTTGCGTTTAAGGTCAGCAAGGATTTCACTGTTAAGCCAAGCTGGTCGCCTGCCATATTTACTGTTCTTTCTACACATTGGGATGTTTTTTTCCTGCAACCTCAATAAGGATTTTTTAAAATACAGCCAGCTCCTCTCCTGGACTCCTTTCCCCCTCATGTTGTTCTCCCAGGGGATCCTGCCCATCAGTTCCCTGAGGGAGTCAAAGTCTGCTTTTCTGAAGTCCAGGGTCCATATTCTGCTGCTCTCCTTTCTTCCTTGTGTCAGGATCCTGAACTACCATCTCATGGTCACTGCCTCCCAGGTTCCCATCCACTTTTGCTTCTCCTACTAATTCTTCCCTGTTTGTGAGCAGCAGGTCTAGAAGAGCTCTGCCCCTAGTTGGTTCCTCCAGCACTTGCACCAGGAAATTGTCCCCTACACTTTCCAAAAACTTCCTGGATTGTCTGTGCACCGCTGTATTGCTCTCCCAGCAGATATCAGGATGATTAAAGTCTCCCATGAGAACCAGGGCGTGCAATCTGGTAACTTCTGCTAGTTGCCGGAAGAAAGCCTCGTCCACCTCCTCCCCCTGATCTGGTGGTCTATAGCAGACTCCCACCACGACATCACCCTTGTTGCTCACACTTCTAAACTTAATCCAGAGACTCTCAGGTTTTTCTGCAGTTTCATCCCAAAGCTCTGAGCAGTCATACTCCTCTCTTACATACAATGCAACTCCCCCACCTTTTCTGCCCTGCCTGTCCTTCCTGAACAGTTTATATCCATCCATGACAGTACTCCAGTCATGTGAGTTATCCCACCAAGTCTCTGTTATTCCAATGACATCATAGTTCCTTGACTGTGCCAGGACTTCCAGTTCTCCCTGCTTGTTTCCCAGGCTTCTTGTATTTGTGTATAGGCACTTAAGATAACTCGCTGATCGTCCTGCTTTCTCAGTCTGAGACGGAAGTCCTCCCCTCTTGCACTCTCCTGCTCGTGCTTCCTCCCGGTATCCCATTTCCCCACTTACCTCAGGGCTTTGGTCTCCTTCCCCTGGTGAACCTAGTTTAAAGCCCTCCTCACTAGGTTAGCCAGCCTGCTTGGGAAGATATTCTTCCCTCTCTTCGTTAGGTGGAGCCTGTCTCTGCCTAGCACTCCTCCTCCTTGGAACACCATCCCGTGGTCGAAGAATCCAAAGCCTTCTCTTCGACACCACCTGCGTAGCCATTTGTTGACTTCCACAATTCGACGGTCTCTGCCCAGGCCTTCAGACTAACTGTCTCAATAACAGGCTCCTTGGGGATCCCTACTCATATTCCTTCTTGAGACCTCCATGGAAAAAACAGACCTATCTGGCCCGTGTGGATCCTATGCACAGAGAGGGCCAGAGCTTCTGGGAAGCCCATCAGTAAACCCCAAGCCAATACATTTCTAGAGAGACCTATAAAGGGCCCATGTGGAAGAGGGGAAATGACTAAGCCCAGCCTCTTCAAGGACAGGGAGATTGATAAACACAGGAACTATTTCTGGAACAATCTCTGAGCCCAGTTTTGCTCCCCCCTCAGAAACAGGCTCATGGGGACAAGCTTTTAAAGGGGAAATAAATGAATACTAAAATCAACGCTTGGTCCACCTGCTCACCTTCATGAAGTGCAGCATGGCAGCTCAGCACAGCAAATATCAGACCATGAACGTGTGCTAATTCCTCTAGGCATGAATATTCCCCAACCCCCCCCAAAAAGGGAGGAGTTATTTCTTTTTAGGGAGGAAGGCTAACAGCCCAAATCAGAGAGAGGGAATCAAATAGTCAAAAACCAGCCAAACAAAAAAAACATTAGAGGATAGATTCTCTCAGGTAAAAGTGTACTGAGTATTGTGAAACTAGGTTTAGGAGCTGCCCTAGATAAGCTATAACTTTATATCCTCCTTCATGCACCCTGGGAGAGTGTAATAGAGGGAAAGGGATTTCCTGCCACACCAGAAAGATTGGTAAAGTATCAGGCTGTTATCCCAAGCTGCAACTTTGGGTCGCCATGTGCCATACAATGCATATGTGGTAGAGAGAGTGGAGGTATGTGTAGGACAAGCGAACAAACAGGAAATGGATGCTGGCATCTTTTGTGGAATAGAGAGGGAGGAACTATGTGTTTAAGATACAAGATCAGATACGTTGGGAGCAGCTAAATTGGGATGGACCTTGAAGGACCAGAAGTTGGATTTTGACACAGTGGAGAAAAGGAAGCCAGTGGAGGGATGTAAAGAAGGGGTTATAACTTGATTAAAATGACAGGTTAGTCTTAGTAGCAGCATTTTGGTTGGGCTTGTTTGTGTGACGTGGGTGTCAGGTAGGCCAGAGAGAAGAGGTCAAGACATGAAATAAGGACTTGAATGGTAGTTTTAGTTGTATGGGCAAAGAGAATAGACTGTTTCTTGGAAATGTTATGGCAACAGAAATAGCACAGTTTAGATACGGACAGGATGTATGGGTCTAAAGAGAGAGAGTGAAGTCAAAGCTGCCCATGTTATGAGTTTGAGTGGGAGGATAGTCGTAATATCAATAGCAAGAAAGGGAGTTCATTTTTTTGCCATGTTGAGTTTAAGATGATTGCCGGACTTACACAAGGAGATATTGAAGAGACTGGCCTAAGATTAGGGATTTGGATAGGGAGTGACAGGTCAGGGGTACAGAGATAAATTTGAGTCATCAGCATGAAGACAGTAGTTGAAGCCACGTCAGCATATAAGATCCCATGGAAAGTGGGTGTAGATGGAGGAGGAGGGAGTCTGAGGGACCCCCACTGATAAAGGGAAATGGGTGGAGGAGGGAGACTCCAAATGAGACACAAGAAATGAACAGAGCGGTAGGAGGATAATTAGGAGCAGATGGGATTGTACAAACTAAGGGAGGACAGGATTTTGAACAGTTAGGGAATGGTCAGTGGTGTTCAGAGCAGCTAAGAGATTAAAAAGGATGGAATAGAGGTCCTGAGATTTGGTTAGGAAGAAATCACTGGAAGCTTCAGTAAGAACAGTTTCAGAGGAGTGGAGAGGGCAGAAGCCAAGTTGAAGATGAAGGGGAGGAGAGGAGCTTTGGTATAATGGTTATAGGTGGCATGGTTAGGAGGTGAAGAGAATAAGAGGAGATAGGGCAATAGTTGAGAGGGTAGGAGGAGGTAAAGCGTTGGACCAATGTCCCACCCAAAGGAGGACCACTTTTTATGAAAGTAGGAAGACCAAGTTTACCCTAGCAGCACTGTTGTGGCAACTGACAATTTTAACAGTTTTCTGTAATGTAAACCGAGCTTCAGGACTATCTTTAATCACTTGATAGTAGGGTGATGGGGACCATATAACTAGATTTATGGATCTTGTCCTTTCCCCCCAGCCAATGCAGAATTGTTATGGCAGTATATTTTAGAGTACTGTGTCCACTTTCCTTAGGAGAATATTCCCTGATCGAATAGACTTCGCAGATAGGAAATGTTTCCTTTGTAATCAGCCTGCTCACCTCTTACTTCCTTTCTGGTTGTTTATGGTAGCTGAGACCCTTCTGGGAGAGAAGGGGCTTTGTAAAAGTCTGTCCTAATAAAGGTCCAGCTAGTGTTAATGGTGGGGAATGATGCCCTCCTGGAGAGGGGAGCAGGTTGCTGGGACCTAGTGTCCCTAGAACAGTTCCCTCACCTGGGCTGAAGAGGAAAGAGAAGAAAGCACATGTTAAAACCCAGATTAGTAAATCCAGTTTGAATATAAACATAGGTCAGATTCAGACAGGGAACCACATTCTTGACTGACTTGCTCAGTGTTTTCTGAAGATGTTACTCCCTTGTCTGCTTATATCTTGATCTTAATTCCAGTGGTCTGGAAGTTGAAATTGGACAAATTCAGACTGGAAATAATTACCATCACTGTTAAAAAATTGCATCTTAACCACTGGAATAGCTTACCAAGGGTCGTGGTGGATTCTCCATTACTGGCCACTTTTAAATCAAGAGTGGATGTTTTTCTAAAAGATCTGCTCTAGTTCAAACAGGAATTAATTCATGGAAGTTCTCTGGCCAGTTATGCAGGAGGGCAGGCTAGATGCTCACAGTGGTCCCTTTTGGCCTTACAACCTGTTCATCTATGGGCACAATATGCTAGGTGGTATTGGCACAGGTATCCTTCGTGGTTGAGGTCAGATCACAAAAACTACTAGGCCCATTGCTTGAGACTTTAGACTTAATTAAGGTGTTTGACTTGGTACTGCATGAAATTTTGATTCAAAACCCCCGTAGATGGTATAAAATTAAAATAGGACACATTAAATGGATTAAAAACTGGATAATTGATAGGTCTCAAAATGTAATTGTAAACTACCAGTCATCATCGAAAAGGTATGTTTCTAATGGGGTGCTAGAGGGATTGGTTCTGGTGTCCGCAATTCAAGAATGTTGATAAATTGGAGCGGGTTCAGAGAAGAGCCGTGAGAATGACTGAAGGACTCAGAAACATGCCTTATAGTAATAGATTCAAAGCTCTGAATCTATCTAGCTTAACTTAGAGAAGGTTATGCGGTGACTTGATTACCTACATGGGGAACAAATATTTAATAGTGAGCTCTTCAGTCTAGCATATAAAGGTCTAACACTATCCAATGGCTGGAAGTTGAAGTTAGACAAATTCAGATTGGAGTGTAAATAAGATGTACATTTTTAGCAGTGAAAGTAATTACCCATTGGAACAGTTCACCAATGGTCGTGGTGGATTCTCCAACACTGACAGTTTTAAAATCGAGATTGGATATTTTTTATGTAAAATATCTGCTCTGTGAATTATTGTGGGGAAGTTTATGGTCTGTGTATACAGGAGGTTAGTTTAGATTAGATTATCACAAAGGTTCCTTTTGGTTTTGGAATCTATTAATCTATTATATATATAAAACTAGAGATTTAAAACAAGACACATGGTAAGAAAAAAATATGCATTGGCCAGGAAATGGATCTGATGACCTATTAGGTTATTCATCTCTCTTTTCTGAGATTCCATAATATTTATTTGTGTTAAGAAACATAGTGAATCCATCTCAGTTGGCTTCAACTCCCATTACATTTACTGACTTGGTCTGGCAGTTGTTGCAGGGACAATACGTAGCAAAGATTTGATGTTTATTTGGTCAGTGCAAATTAACATACAACAATTTCTAGCCCTGAGGAAGTAGAGTATAGTGCTTATGTCTTGTAGACTGTGAAATAGAGGGAGACTAATTTTCCTAACTGTATGTATCCGATGCTAAGCAGTGCTTGCCGTAAGTAGTAACTGACCGAGTTATGTGATCTCAAACCAGGGACTCTTTCCTTTCTCCTCAGTGGCTTAATGAAGCAAAAGTAATTCAGAGACTTGTGGAGCTGATCCATTCGAGCCAGGATGAGGATGTGAGTGTGACATCATTTATTTTTTGTCTGATTTTGTAAACTGAATAAGAGGTCTAGAAGCACGGGCACTTGAGAGTACTCTTTCTCTAACTCTTGGAAGAATGCCCATCTTGCTAATGGGAAGAGAATAGTAATGGAGAGTATGTGTGGCAGTGCTGTCCTTCGTTTGAGTACTGAGCCTGACATCAACTAAAGGGGTTTTCTCTAGTCATTTGAGTACCAGTTTCCTGATTATTCTAAGCCAAACTCTGTATGATATGAATTTAGATGAAATCCTTACGATCGATGATGATTCAATGAGGTTTATTGAAAACATGCTACTTGGAGTATGCTATTGAAAGACTTTGACAACTGGCTAGTAGTGGTCTTTAGCTAATTTTTTAAGCCAAAAACAATGTTTTTGTTTTAATATCCTACTAAAATCTATAAGATGCACTTATTTGAGCCTGTGCAAGAAATGTGCCAAGTATTAGATTATACAGATAAAAAAGGACAGCTCAAATTATTTTTTTTCCAGCCATTTTCACCTAACATATAATCTTGGTTTTGGAGTTTAGCCCATTACATGAGTCCATCACATCTGGGTATCCTGATTGCAGTCACTGGTGCTGAAAGGTTAAGACCAGAAAACATTAGGGTAATTTTCCATTTCTGTTTTAGCTAGGTGTATTTGATCTGGTTGTTCACCACCAACACATCACCACAATTGTCAGCAGCAAAATGAATTCAGTGGTTGTATAATGATTTTCTTGTTATGCTGTTTGTGCTTTTACTGGAAGGGTCAAATTCTGATGTCATCACATTTGAAGTTACCCCTTTGTGAAAGTACATGGGAAACAGATAGTTTGTGAACTTAGGTATCTTCAGCAATCTTATTGAATAGGTGAAGGTTACAGTACCAAGATGGCCATGGAGAGTGTCTAAACAAATGGCTTGGATACCTATTATGGTATCCAAGATACCAGATACCTATTATGACAGACAATCAAAAAAAACACAGCAACTAAAGGTTTGTAACACAAACCAGTGGCATTTAAGGAATTTTGTCAAAGAACTCTTTTGTGTGTTTCATATTTTTAAGGAAGTAAGAAATATTACTGAGTAGAGATAAGCAAAGATGAAACCTCTGCAGTAACAGTCTTGCCCTAAAAAGGAAAGAAGAAAAACCTCATTTTTAAATTTTAGTTTATTTTAACTCATGATTTAAAGAATCTAAAATCTTTCTGTTAATTATGTTGCTGATATGAATGATGCTATGAAGATATAAGCTTGGATTGAAAGCTAGTTAATTAAGGCAGAATATATCTGATCTTCCATGTTATCTTGGAATACTGCTGGCTTTCATGGATTTCTGGCTGCTGTTCTCTCTTCTGTCCCAACTGCATTACATTTCCTCTGAAGATCACGATGAACCCAGCTGTGTAGTTAGTACTTAAATGTGACCTTTGACATTGTTTACAGAGGCAATCAAATGCTTCCCAGACCTTGTGTGATATCATAAGACTGAGCAGAGACCAGGGCAACCAGCTACAGGAGATATCGGAGCCTGACCCGCTTCTCACAGCACTGGAATCGTAAGTACATGTCAGAAGAGTATTACTAAACTAAAATGACTTGCTGGCACTGTTATTTCCTGACATGGCATGAACTGTGCAGTAAATAATCTCAGACCTTTGCCACACTCCTCACAATGGTTCTAACTAATGATATTTATTGTTGCTACATTATGATAACACCCAAAGGCCCCAGTCAAGCCTTACTGTACTTTTGCATTGTACAAAGACACAGGAAAACTTGGTCTCTGCCCTGAAAAGCCTACGCTGATAAAAAAGACACCACCGTTGAGAGTGACAAACAGAAGGGAACTGAGAAGAAGGTCATGGTAATAATGTTCTCACCATAGTATCTGACAACTTCATAGACATGAATTTATTTACACAACTCCCCTATGAGATTGAGGGGTGGTATCCCCAGTTTACAGCTGGGGATCTGAGGCTCAGACAGTTTAAAGCCAAAACTCTCCATTAATTTTGTGTGTCAAACTTGAGACGTCTAGGGCTTGATTCTCAAGTGTACGTAGCATGTCTCTAGCATGCTGTATGTTCCAAGCACAGCTGCAATCAACACTTCTAGAGATCTGGCCCAAGGTGTCTCATGAGGCACCCTGAAAGTGAGAAAAACACAGTTAGTGGCCACCTGTGAACATTTTAGTTTGTGACTTGTCCAGTGTTGCATAGAAACTCTGTGGTAGGGGTTGGGATAGAATTCAGTTCTCCAGGGTGGCATTCAGTTGCCTTATCTATGAGACCATCCTGTCTCTTCTTGCAATCCTCTGCATCATTCTCTACACACCTTCCAATTTCTGTGACAAATGAGGTAGGGGTCCTCAGGGCCGGCTCCAGGCACCAGCCCACCAAGCTTGTGCTTAGGGCGGCACCTGGAGGGGGGTGGTGTGGTGCAGCGCTCCAGCTCCGGCCACCGGGGAGAGTGGGGCCGCGACTGGGCTTGCTGCCCTCCCCGCGGTGCCGCGACTGGGCTCGCCGCCGGGGAGAGCGGAGCCCCGGCCGGGGCTCACCGCCCTCTCCCCCGGCGCCCTCCCCTGCCGCACTGGCAAAAAAACCAGAGCCGACCCTGGGGGTCCTACAGACAATAGCCTCCTTCACTACACAACCATTCCCAGAGCACAGTCCATGCTGTGCACTGAACTAGGAAGGGGCCCCATAGAAAAATATAAGCCCAGAGGGGCCAAATTGAGGTTGCACAGGCAACCTGAATTCTGGCATTTCCTCTGGATGCTTGATTTTGCAACCTTAATACTGTTCTTTTAACATAAGTGATTTGTGTGTAATTTCCTAATTAATTGTATCAAACATTCTAAAAATATTCACTTCAGTTTTGAGACTAAGCATGAGATTTTTTTTTTAGGCCAAAAGGAATTATTTTGTCAAGAAGGGGGTGGGGGAATCAAAAATAGGGTTGCACTGAATGGAGCCATCTTTAAGTAGTGAAATGAAAAACAGGAGAGCTTAGGGCTTGAAAATTCTACTCATTCACTTGTCTCGTCAAGTGTAGGTAGCTTTCTTGGTGTGTGGAAGGATGCAGGTAATTTTGCAGAATCTAAGCTTTCAGTTTATACAGGAAAAAAAATAATTGAGAGCCTCTGTGCATTCCCACAAGGGATATGGCGCTCCAGTTGCTTAGCTGCAGAACTGCCTTGGTAAGCCAGGTCTTTTAGGAGGCACATGATAGATCTTGCATGAGGTTGATGTTAGCACCCTAGTCCATATAAGGGAATCCATAACTTTAACTGCTTCAGTTCCTTTGCTGCTGCTGCAGGGAGCAAACTGAACTTTCCCTCATGCCCTCAGACTAGATCTTCTCTTAGCCTAGCTTAATGCTTTCTTGTCAATAGTTAGTTTAGAGCATTATACGACAGCTCCATTTATATAGCTTCCCTCATCCTGAGGGTCTTCAGTTCCTTGCCAGGACTGTGTTGGACTCTGAGTCTTGTATGAGCTTCAAGAGATGTGCCCTCTTGCCTGATGATTGTACCAGAAATGGACACCTATTTCTGGTGTTCTCTATGTCTGGGCGAGACCCACTTGGTAACCCAGTGCATGGTTTGCTGTGTATTCACTGCCTGTGCTGGAAGGGATTGATGCCTGAGGTTCCAGGCTCTAAATGCCTTCAGCCTGATATTCAGAGAGGCCCATCAAGGGCACCAAGACCAGCCTTCATGCCAAGGTACATTTTTCTGCTCTGGCTTCATCTCTGTGCTTTATCACAGGCTTGAGATCTGAATCTTTTTTGCCCACTACTGGGAGCAAATCCTTTACCTACCACCATCTGACTCCACTGGTGCCAGTTTAATCTTAATAGGTGGTGTCAGTACCTATTTAGGCCTCAGTAGCCTTTAGTGATGATATAGGAAGCACCGACCTTGGTGTCCGCTCCTTACTCGCACTTTTGCTCTTGGAACTGACTCTGGACTTGTCTTCCGATGCTGATGCCTCTGTTTTGGAACCAAAAGTCCACATGGATGCTCCTCCAGGTAAAAGGAAGGAGAAGAGGAAGCACATCTTCCCACAAGAGGGGCTCAAGCAGAAGAAAAAAGGAAGTGCCATCTCTCTCCTCCTTTGTGCTTTCTGACCTACGAGTTATTTGAAGAGGCTCAAATGGCACTGCTGTCCCCTCTTCCCTATGCGGAATGTCTCTGGACTGACTAATTTAGACTCCTTGTTATTTTGGATCCAAAACTTTTATTCTCTCTTTGCCCAAGGGGCATCCACTATTGAAGCTACTAGCCACCTGTCTGCATGCTTTTCTGTTGCTTCGCTTGGTACCTGGATAGACTTTCTCTGGTCTCAAACCAGAACCACCTCAGAATAGCTTCATCCCCTTCAGAAATTAAGCTGGAGGGTCCCCGACTTCGAGATTCCAGTCTTCTTCCCTCATCTCAGATCCAGGCATCATGCAAGGCCCTCTTCAGCTCCTTATGTGGCCCTTATACAGGACTCCATGAAAGCCCTGCTGGAGACTGTGAGAACAATTGCAGCACTAACCTCCCTCCTGATCCTGATACCTCTTCTGGCACCATTGCCTCCCTCAGCACCGATCCCCCTCATCAATGCCTATTCCTCACTCAGCACCAACATAAACTTCCTTGCCAGCACCAATGCCTGCACCAGACCCCTCTCATCTGCAGAAAGGGTCTGCCTATTTTTGAGGAATGGAATGAGACTCCCTCAGAAAGACCATACAAATCCCCTTTGGAGGAACATTTAGATGGCACCTCAGCAGAATATTATATTAGTGCTTCATCTGTTTTTTCTCCTGACTAACAGAGATAGTTTCACGCAAAGTCCACTTATCTTTATATAGAAGCTGTCAATCTCTGGAATTGATGCATCTGTCACCAGGACACTCGCTCAGCAGTGCACCTTCTGGGGGTGCAGAGCATTCTCTCAGACTGCCTCAGTAGGCATTTCTCTAGAGACCATGAGTGGGAACTGCATGACTCGGTACTGCAGAGCATCTTTCAATAATGGAGATTCTTGTTTGGGGATCTCTTTGTATCTCAAGAGAACAGCCTACTGTTCCTGAGTGGCCAGAGGAGATGCATTTCTAGTACAGTGTTCGGAACCCCCGATGTACTCATTCCCATCCTTTCCCTTTTGCCCTGAGTCCTGAGAGAGTGCAAACAAGACCAAGTGTCGGTGATCCTAGTGGCTATTCAGGTTCACCAGCTTTCTCTAGATGTCCTCACACTTTGACCCAGGACAAGGGCAAGATCCTCTGTCCCAATCCAACATCTCTCCAGTTAGCAGCTTTGTATTTGGATGGACACTGAGCTTAGAAAGGGTTTGCTCAGTGGCCATCCCATTCATCATTAGCAATAGCAGAAAAGACTCCAGGAGAAAATGAAATGGAAAACATTCTGTACCTGGTGCCAGCATCGCTGGATATCCCCCGAAAGTTCCCAAATCCCTTCTTATTCTGACTATCTCCCATCTCTAAATATTTCAGAGCTGTCCCTCAGCACCATGCAAGTACACTTGGTAGCTATTAGTGTTTTTCAGTCTCCAGTGGACAATCATTCAGTCTTTGCCCATCTGACTACAGTAAGATTTCAGAAGGGGCTTGTCACAATCTTTCTTCAGTGCTCAAATATGGGACCTCACTTCAGTCCTTTCAGCATGAACAAATCTCCCATTCAAGCCTTTAGCTTCATGTATCTTCACTCATCTGTGAAGAAGGTTGCCTTTCTGGCTGCAGTGATTGCAAGCAGAAAAGCAGGTGAGCTGGGGCTCTTATGGCGGACCTTCCCTATATGGTCTTCCATGAGGATAAAATTTCGTTGAGGTTACATCCAAAATCGATTCCTAAAGTAATCTTGGAATTCCATCTGAGCCAGGTCGTCCATCTACCTATCTTCTATTCAAAACCCTACGCCTCCAGAGAATACAGGAAGCTCCACTCTTTGGATGTCCTTCGAGCATTGACATTCTGCCCGCAGAGGACAAAACCCTTCAGGAAATCTCCCAAACTATTTGTATCTTTCACCAACCTATGAGAAGGGGAATCTCAGACTGCATCCTGGTTTGTTATGAGTTAACGGTGACCGCTCCCACAAGGTGTTAGAGCCCACTTGATCAGAATCCATGCTGCATCAGTAGCTTCCTTCTGTGATGTCCCCCTTTCTGGAGATCTGTGGCGCAGCCACATATGGCTCTGTGCATAACCTTTGTGAGACAGTACACCATGATACAAGATTCTACAACAGATACATCCTTTGGGAGAATGGTCATCTATTCGGTGGTACAGCAAGGCCCCTTGCACCCTCCTCCTCCTCCTCCTCCGTGAATACTGCTTGTGAGTCATCGCAAGTGGAATACACACAGGGACCATCACTTGAAGAAGCAAAAGAGATAACTGGAGTTCTTCCAGATGTGTACATAGTTGTAGTCCACTATCCACCTTCCTCCTCTGCTCTGGATCCTTATTGTAAAGTTATTTGGGATAGAGAAGGAACTGGAGAGGTGATTGGTCCTCAGTGGTCCTTTATACCCTGGGTTTGGAGCATGAGGAGAAGGGTGCAGGCCTGGACAACGGACACACTGCTAGTGAAAAAACTTCCTGTTTCAGGTGCACGGTGCACATGTGCACTGCGAATGGAATACACAGGGGATACCACACATCTCGGAGAGCTCCAGTGACTGTTCAGGGTAAATAACCTCTCTTTGTGAAAACCTGTGGAAGCAGTGAGAGTTAGGGATTAACGACTGAAGTGCATAGACTTGGAAAGCATTGTTTGTAGCCCCACCTATGACTTTGCAAAGTGGGAAAGCTCCTTTGTACTGGTTTTTGGAGGAATGTTCAAAACATATTTGTAGAAGCCACTTTGGAAAAAGAGATTTGGACACAGATGTGGAAATAGAGATTGCATTCAAATCATTATGGATGAGTGAGAGAGTGCACAGTGCCAACCAAAACCTTGTCTTGATGCTGTCTTTTGTTTATTGTACACATTAGACTACAGTGACACGAAATGGGCAATCAAGGATTGCCTGTTTGCCACACATTAGGCAGTAGAGGTACTACCTGCCTATATTTGTGCTGGTCAGTCCCTAAGCCTGAGTTGGAGAGTCACATCTGTGTATTTATATTTTTTAAAGCCAGAGGTGACTCTTATGAAATCTAGCCTGACCTACAAAACAAAACAGGCCACCAGCTTTCCCCCATTGATTTGTGCATGTAGCCCAATAACCTGTGGTGGTGCTAGGGCATATTGCTTAGGAATACATTAAATCTTTACTTAAAAGCACCCCAAGGTGTAGATTTTACCACTTTTCTTGGTGGTAATTTGTTCCAGTAGACAATTACCACCACTGTTGAAAATTTGCATCTTATTTACAGTTTGAGTCCTACTGACTTCAGTTTCCAGTCATTTGATCTTATTATGCCTTTGGCAGATAGATTAAAGTCCAGTAGCATTTGATATCTTCTCCATGGGATCTGTACAGGTACTTATAGACTTGTGATCAAGTTACCTTTTAACCTTCTCTTTGATAAGTTAAATAGATTGAGTGCACTGCATTGGCCAGCTAGCAGCTCATAATGTAGAGGCATTCCTCTGCTCATGGGAGATAGAGCCACTTTTTGGTCGGTGGTGTAATCAGGTACATGCCGAAACCATAGATAAACAGACTCCTAGACCTGACATAGGTCCATCCCTGGCATATCTGCCACTGAGAGGGGAGTTCCCCTCATCCGTCTTCCAAAGAATTGCTGTTTCTTTATTTCAGAAAGGGAGTGAGTAGTTTTAAAATTAAAACAATTAATACTGCAAACTATTTGTATATCTAATGCCTTTCTTTAACTCCTGTGTGTCATTTAACAGGCAGGAATGCGTGGAGCAGCTTTTGAAAAACATGTTTGATGGAGACCAGACTGAAAACTGCATAGTGAATGGAACTCAGATTTTATTAACGTTATTGGAGACAAGGCGCTCTGGGTAGGTTTACTCCCCTCAGCAAGGAAATGTTACTGCTCAAAATCTAGTTTGACTTTGTTCAAAAAATAAGTACCTGGCATACTTTCAGGGGCTGCCTAAAATAAATACAAGAAAAGCTGTTTTTAAATGTAATAGTTGTGCTTCCAGGTAGCATCTCAGGGTTGTAACCGCATTGTGATAGGGGCAAACACATAGGAAAGCACATCTTTACACCAGAGAACTTACAATCTAAATAAAAACAGAAGGTGGGAGAAAGAGGTACAACATAAACATGGTCATGATGGGAACGTGGCTTTTTAGTTCCAATTCTTCATTTTTAATTTTTTTTTTTTATTTCTATGTTTGTGGGGACAAATGAGGGAGAATGGCAGGAGGGGGAAGAATAAACAGGAGTAAGGGAGTGGGGAAAAGGAAGACATGGAAGAGAGGCACCAAGGGGGAAGTAGGGAGAATAAGAAAGAAGAACAAAAGGAAGAATGGAGGGGAGCATGGAGGGCTGGTAGTGGGGGAAGAAGGGCAGGGGAAGAAGGGCAGGGGACAAGACTTGGGCAAACAATCAACCAGCAAACAGAAAATAATATTCAAAGCTGAAATTGTAAAAATTGGAATGTGGACACCAAAGAGCCTGGGGCTGTGATAATATGAAATGGCAGGGCTCAAAGGTTCCTGGCTGGGTCTCTCCCATCTGTTGCATACAGTAGGCAGAAGAATAATTTCTTCAGACATCTGGACTGGGAGAATGCTATAACTAAGGGGAGGCACACTTCACTGTCTCATTGCATACACCTAGGAACTCCTAGCATCCCTCCACAATCTCCCTGCGTGCCTCCAACCTACCTCTATCCCCCATGCCAGGGGCTCTTTGCATCCTCATACCCCTCTCCCCCCATACAAGAGTCACTCATTCCCCTCATGTCATGGCCTCCGGCACACCCCTGTTCCCCCATACTCGGGTCATCCATTCTCCCCCATGTCAGGGACTTTGTGTGTGCCTCTTCCCCAAATGCCTTTCCATTTCCCTTCCTTCCTCTCTGTCTCCTTCAGTCTGTCAGAGAGGGGTATTTGGCATATGCTGGCATATGCTAATTTCTGCCGTCAGCAAGTTCTTTGATCTGTAGAAAAATTAAAAATGATTGAAACTGTGGCTGGGATAACCAGATGCCTTGGGCTCCGTGCCCCCATTTGCCCCTTTTGTTTTTTACCATAATCAATAGGGCTCTGATCATTCCCTGACAGTTTGATCAGATGAGGTGTTCAAAACTTATCATGTTACATCCAGACAGAAAATGCCACCAAGCTGAGTGCAGGGACCTCACAAGGTCGGCCAATAACTCTCCAAACAATAAATGGGACTGGAATCCTAGAAATGTAGAGCTGGAAGGAACCTCAAGAGGTGATCCTATGTAGCCCTCTGTGCTGAGGCAGGACCAAGTAAACCTAGACCAGGGGTCTCAAACATGCGGATGTGGCCCCAGAGTTATTTGCTGCAGTCTGCCAAGCTCCCCGCCCCACCGGAGTTATTTGCTGTGGCCTGCCAAGCTCTCCTCACCCGCTGCCCCCTCTTTCCCCCCAGCGCGCTGCGTCCCCACTCCTCTGCCTACTTTCAGGCACTTCCTGCCACCAAACAGCTGTTTGGCAGCGCTTAGAACTTTCCAGGATGGAGGCGGGAGGAGCGGGGAGCCATGCGCTTGGGGGAGGAGGCAGAGAAGAGGCAGGGCAGGGATTTGGGAAAGGGGTTGGAATAGGGGCGCAGGGAAAGGGTGGGAAGAGGCGGGGCCTCATGGAAGGGGTGGAGTGGGGGTGGGGGCAGAGTTGGGGGGCTTTTGTATCTTTATATGAAAAGGTATCATTTTTGTTGCTCTCCTTTGGACTGTTTCCAGTTTATCCACCTCTTTCCCAAAAGTGTGGTGCCCAGAATTGGACACTACTTCAGCTGAGGCCTCACCAGTTCTGAGTAGAGCAGGACAATTACCTCCTTTGTCTTACATGCAACACTCCAGTTAATACACCCCAGAATGATAATGGCCTTTTTCACAACTACATCACTTTGTTGACTTGACTCCGTTTGTGATAGACTAGAACCCCAGATCCTTTTCAGCAGAACTGCTCGTCTACCGGAAACTCCTTCCTGTTTGCTCAGAACAGACGGAAGGAAGTGTAGGTTTGCAAGGCCATCAGGAGGCTTGCGAAGCAAGAATTATTTTGTGGTTACGGCACTGGCAGTGACTCGACATCTGGATTCAGTTTCCACCTCTGCCACAGATAGCTTGTGGGGGCTCAGGGAAAATCACTTAATTTCTCTGTGGCTCATTTCTTCATCTGTAAAAGGAAGATAATGCTTCCCTGCCTCTCAAGGGTTTGTAATGTTTGTTGTGCATTCAAAAATACTCAAGTGATTGGGGCTATATCAGCTAGTGTATTTGCATTATTCTTGCTAAACATGTCTTGAAGTTTTGTTATAGCGTTTAACAGTTGTGTACAAGATTAACACTTCCAGATACATCTTTAATGCTTAAATATTTCAGAAATGTTAAACACAAGGACATATTTTAATTCTTTTTCCTTGCTGTCCTTGGTATGATGAGTAAACAGTAATTTACTCTGTCATCTCATTCTGCTTCATGGATTTGTATTTACATAGTATTTTAAACTTCAGCCAGCAGTAAACAGTTTCTCTTGGAAAATAGCTGTGGATTTGAAGAGGGAATGACAAGGCAGATAATAGGGCTGGGATGGGTTTCTGATGAAGTCAAGCATGACTACTCTTGGTGGTTTTGTCCAAGTTTTGAATATTACATTTTAGCTTTCTCCCTACAGAGTGGAGGGACTGATGGACTCATTCTCTCAGGGATTTGAAAGGTCTTACACTGTCAATAGCAGCATCTTACATGGTATTGAACCACGGCTAAAGGATTTTCACCAGCTTCTACTCAATCCCCCTAAGGTAAAGCACCTCAGACCTTCCTATGTTCACAGTAGCTGACAACATGCACGTCAGAGGTTTTCTTTCCTCTCTGTGTAGGATCATTTACCTCCTGGATATTTTCAGTTTTGCTCACCTAAAAGCATCATGTACTAAAAAAACCCAAATCCTACAATAAATTAACTTAAACCCTCAAAGAGAAATTCAGAGTTCAGTTTTAGACTTTAGATGTCTAGGTACCAAGTGGTGGGATTTGGCGGCTGAGTTGCTGTATTTGAGTAACATTCAGGATATTAAGGCAGATGTAAAGGTAGCCATCTTACAGCAAAAAACTTCAGGACCAGACTCCAAAGAGAAACTGCTGAGCTCCAGTTCATTTGCAAATTTGACACCATCAGATCAGGTTTAAACAAAGACTGTGAATGGCTATCCAACTACAGAAGCAGTTTCTCCTCCCTTGGTGTTCACACCTCAACTGCTAGCAGAGCACCTCACCCTCCCTGATTGAACTAACCTCGTTATCTCCACACTGATTTATACCTGCCTCTGGAGATTTCCATTATTTGCATCTGAAGAAGTGAGGTTCTTACCCACGAAAGCTTATGCTCCCAATACTTCTGTTAGTCTCAAAGGTGCCACAGGACCCTCTGTTGCTTTTTACAGATTCAGACTAACACGGCTACCCCTCTGATTCAGGATATTGTTTTATTGTAACTAGGGTTTTGGAGAGTGTGTGGGGAAAGGAAGCATTTCCAAATATAGCCTGTTGGAATTCACAAATGTTCTGATTGGCATGCAAGTCTGCTATTAATCCCAGGGGATAGTCAGATTATCAATAGGTGTCTCTGTCTCCTATAGGGCAGGACTTCTGTCCTGTCACGAGCCCATTGTAATAAAGATTTGTATTTACTCATTGGTGGTTGTAGCTTTCTGAAATTTGATATAGAAAATACTATCTGAATATTGTTAGTTTTGATTCAGAAGTTCTTTAATTTCACTTACTGTATTGTCCCTAAACATGACTCAATGGGTAGAAGGAAAGGCTGACTTAGGCATCAAACAGTTTCCTTAGCCGAGGAGGTTTATATGAAGCTGACTGAATGTAAAATCAGACTGATTAGAGTAATGACATTTTGACCTATGTAGAGATGGATTCAAAATCTGGTTCCTTTTTCTGTTTGTGGTAGAAAATGTCAATCCTGACTACAATTGGTGTCTTGGAGGAGCCATTGGGGAATGCTCGTCTTCATGGAGCTCGACTAATAGCTGCTCTGCTTCACACAAACACTCCCAGTATTAACTATGAACTATGCAGACTCAATACCATGGATTTATTACTTGTGAGTAATACAGTGTGACATATTGTGGAAGAATATGCTGTTTAAAGAGAGAACATTATCTGTGATCTGTACAGTACAAAGACAGATACACTGTATCTGATGTATGCCTGTTTGAGTGTGTAATTAATTGCTTAATCTCCTGAAAGTAGGAATACCTATTCTCAAACTAGTCTTTATAACATAATTATAGTTGGTTAATGTGTTGAAACACACCTCAAACTTTCAAGATAGGAAGCAAGATAGAAAGTATAGTAAGAGGCCACCCTGGCTTAACCAGGAGATCTTCTCTTGCTTCCCATAAACCAGAGAAATATAGCCTAGACCAGGGGTTCTCAGGACAAATTTTTTGGGAGCCTCAGAGTGTGCCGCTCTCACACTTTCCCCTAAAATACTTAATTAGCTTTAGAAAAAACAAATAAATATGCACATAGACACGGCCAAATCATTGTAATTTATTTATTGCTAGCTAGTAAATCTGTTGTGAAAAATGATATTAACAAACATACAAGTATCACTTTTCACAGCAGACTTACTCAGCCCTGCCAAGCCTGGGGACAAATTAAGCCCTGTATTGGGGGTCAGGGGAAGCAGCAGGGGCCAGGGACAATGCAGGGTGGAGGGTTGGGGGAGTCAGTGGGGGGCTGGAGCCTGAAACCCCAGAGCCTGGAGCCTGCCGCTGCTCAGCCAGAGCCCGGAGCTGGAGCCTGAAGCCCCTCGGCCAGAACCTGCCGCCCCACCACCTCAGAACTGAGGCCGAAAGCCTGAGCCCCACCACCCCAGGAAGGTGAGGAACTCACCAGCTGTCTGCTCCTCCAGCGTTGTGCCCAGGTGACTCCAAAGGGGCGCAGAGCCCAACCCTGGCTGGCGGTCCCAGCAATCAACACTGAGGCCTTGTCTACGCTGCCACTTTACAGCGCTGCAACTTTCTCGCTCGGGGTGTGAAAAAACACCCTCCTGAGTGCTGCAAGTTTCAGCGCTGTAAAGTGGCAGTGTAGACAGTGCACCAGCGATGGTAGCTGTCTCCCCTCAGGAAGGTGGGTTTTTTTATAGTGCTGGTAGAGCTCTCTCCCAGTACTGGTGCGGCAACGCTTTAACGTTGCTAGTGAAGACATGCCCTAAGGCTATGACTACACTGGCAATTGAATGACAAAACTTTTGTCTTTCAGAGGTATTAATCCCCCCCACCTCGCCCCCCGAAAGAAAAAAGTTTTGCTGCGACAAGTGCTAGTGTGAACAGTGCGTGAACACAAACACTGCTCGTTGGGGGTGGAAGTTTTTTGTCAGCAGGAGAGCATGAGTTTTAGTGGCACGGCTGTAGTCACACAGCCATGTAGCTAAAAGCGGTGTAGTGTAGACATAGCCTAAGGTGGTGCATCCAGGAGCAACAGGCAGGTGGAGGGGCCACTTTTTTTTTTTTTTTTTTTTTTTTACACCCGCCCCACCCCATCAAATCCCAGAAGGCTGTGGCCACAAGAAACCTCCTGGTGGCCGCATGCAGTCATGGTGGCCACATTTGAGAAATGCTGGCCTGGACGAATCTACCATAAGGTGGGTTCCCAGGTGGCTGGAAAACCGTACTCAGGGAGTACTTAGCAGTGGTTCACAATCAAGCTGGAAGGGCATTTTGAATGGGATCCTGCAGGGATCTGTTTTGGGTTCAGTTCTATTCAGTATCTTCATAAACAATTTGGATAATGTCCTAGAGATTACACTTACAAAGTCTGCAGATGATAGCAAGCTGGGAGGAGTTGCAAGCACTTTGGAGGACAGGATTAAAACTCAAAATGATCTTGACAAGCCGGAGAAATGGTCTGAATTAAATAGGATGAAATTCAATAAGGACAAATGCAAAGTACTAAACTTAGGAAGGAATAGTCAATTGCACAAATACAAAATGGGAAATGACTGCCTAGGAGGGAGTGCTGCAGAAAAGGATCTGGGGGTTTTTGTGCATCACAAACTAAATACAAGCCAACAATGTAATATTGTCACAAAAAAAGCAAATATCCTTCTGGGATGTATTAGCAGGAATGTTATGAGCAAGATAAGAGAAGTAATTCTTCTACTCTACTCAGCACTGATAAGGCCTCAACTGGAATATTGTGTCCAGTTCTGAGCACCACACTTGAGGAAAGATGGGGACTAATCGGAGAAAGTCCAGAGGAGAGCCACAAAAATTATTAAAGGTCTAGAAAACATGACCTACAAGGAAAGATTGAAAAAATTGGGTTTGTTTAGTCTGGAGAAGAGGAGACTGAGGGGGCACATAAGTCTTCAGGTACATAGAAGGTTGTTATAAAGAAGAGGATGAAAAATTGTTGTCCTTATCCACTGAGGACAGCACAAAAAATAATGGGCTTAAATTGCACCAAGGGAGATTTTGGTTAGACATTAGGAAAAGCTTCCTCACTATAAGGGTAGTTAAACACTGGCACAAATTACCTAGGGAGGTTGTGGAATCTCCATCATTGGAGTTTTTTGAGAACAGATTAGACAAACACCTGTCAGCGATGCTCTAGATAATAGTGGGCACTGGACTAAGTGACCTATCAATGTCCCTTCCAGTCCTACATCGCTATGATTCTGTGAATCTTTCAACATTAACTATTAAAGTAACTTAGCAGAATGTCCGCAAAATAGCCTAGTTATATATTGTGAAGGCTCAGATGTTTAATGGGACGGACTCCAGATCTCCAAGAACAGATTTTGTACCCGCTGCTCATCCTTACCCTGGAGTACAAACCAAATAAACTCCACAATAACTAAGAAAATGGCTTAGGAAAAATTATTTCTGATACTTTCTGAGTGGTACAGTTAAGTTATTGTCAGTGATTATTTTTTATCATAGCCAACCAAGCCATGGGGTAGAGAATATATCTTAATTTAGTTGTGCTATGAGGCATAGTTATGTTTGTGTATGATTTAGAGGAACTAGAGTGCATTATGTTTGGTTATAACTTATGTGTTGGAAGAGTTTGTTGTGGAGGTGAGATATCTGTGAGCGCATTTTAGTGTAATGCTGTTTAGATGTTATACTCCTGGGGGAATTCTGCGCCAAATAATTAAAAATTATGTGTACAATGTTTTAAAATTCTGCAAAATTCTTCATATTTTGTCAAAATAACACAATATAATCACACCAGTTTCAATTATTTTGGTAATTTATTTCAAAATACTTGTCAGCAAGTGTGTCTGTAACAATAAAGACAAAAAAAATGATTCAGGAATTTTTTTTGACAAATAGACTCAGCATATTACTAGGCATATTAATACTTAACTTTGAGTAATTCATTTAAACTACAATCCAGAATCATATTTCCCACACCCTGCAGAAGCAGTGTAAAAACTTGGGGGTGGGGGGAGGGTCAGGGGTAATAGAGGAGTTGAGAGAGGGGGAAGGAGCCTGGGAGTGAACCTGGAGGGTTGTTGGGTTATTGCCCCCCCACTAGCCCTTCTGAACCCCAGTCTGTGATCCCCCAAGCAGCCCTGTGTGCCCCATTCTGCCTCCTACCCTGGCTCCACCGGCAGGCTGCTGTGATGAACGCCGATTGCTGCTGGCTGTTACTGCCGCTCAGCCGGCTGTTCTGGCACCACTGCTGCACTTCTTGGGCTGAATGTATTTTCTGCAGGGGAAAATGTTGTTTTGCTCCAGACATGAATTCTGTGTGTGTGCAGTGGCACAGAATTCCCCCAGGAGTAATGATGTTAAGGTATGTGAATGAAGGTTGTCTTAACTGTTGATTTCCTTGATTTTTAGAGATTATCTTGGTAGAATTAGCACTTGAGCAAATATAACCCTTATGTTAACAAAGTTTTTGTTTGGGTGAATTAGATTACACTTTTGCAGTCTCAAGGGGCCTCAGTTTTTGGAGTGAAGCCTGCATAGAAACCAGGCTGCACCATTATAACACAGACTATCTTATGTTGAGTGTAGTACCTTACTCCACAAGTGATTCCACTGATCGAAGTTTCACTGTCTTGCCCTCAGGAAATATGCTCTGTAAATTGAGCTGACTGACAGTATACTTCCACTTTGTCCCTCTTGTTGTTACAAAGGATGTGTGGTTGTGTGTGTGGTCGTGTGTGTGTGAGTAAGTGAGTGAGTGAAGGTCTGATCAGATGTGTGTCCTAAGTGGATTTTTTTCTGTCCTTTATTTTGTTCCAGGACTTATTTTTTAAATATACATGGAATAACTTTTTGCACTTCCAAGTGGAACTGTGTATAGCAGCTATTCTCTCGCACTCAGTGCACGAAGGGAAATCAGCAACAAATGATCTGGAAAATAAAGAGGAGGTGCTGAATGGGAATGTGACCACAGAGGACTTGAAGACTCCAGACCTCAGTCCAGAGAATGTTATGGTGACACATGTAAGTCTAGTCATGTCACTTGAGAGCTTTAGATGGATGGATTCAGCACGGGTCTTGGTTAACAAGAGAGTAACCTGACAAACTGCTCAAGAAGAGAGGGTAATGCTTATCAAGGAGTCTAGACATTGCTTTGGTCTTCTAGTTCTGGATGGAAATGTACTTGCCTTTGTACAGATGATTTATTCTTTCAACTACACCTCTACCCTGATATAACGCGACCCGATATAACACAAATTCTTATATAACGTGGTAAAGCAGTGCTCCGGGGGGGGCTGCGCACTCCGGTGGATCAAAGCAAGTTCGATATAACGCGGTTTCACCTATAACGCAATAAGATTTTTTGGCTCCTGAGGACAGCGTTCTATCGAGGTAGAGGTATATAGAGGAAAAATATCACCCCTCTTCATGAGTTTAGAGATCACTTTTCCTTTTAGTAAAGATGCATAGACATTTTGGACCAAAAAATCCCCAGAACCAATCCGTATGATTACAGATTCCCGACTCTTTCTGTGCCTGTGCTTCTAATGCTGAGAATATTCTGTGCTGTTGTCTTAAAACCATGATAGCTCTCTTACATTCATATTATGATGAACCCTCTAAGGGTAAAGTGAAGAATCTTACAGAATCACGGTCTCTCCCCTCCTCTAAGAGAAGGGAAATTCTGTGACATAGAGGAAGATTGAACCACTTACGGAAAACTTGAGAGGATTGCTGGACCTTTTTAGTGTTCTTGTGCAGTTTGTTCTGTCAAGATTAATCCATTTAAAATTTGTCTTAAAGTAATTTTAAGTGATAGAAAGTGTAAAGAGATTAATGAAAGTGATCCCCAATCTAATATAGGCCACAGGATTTCCTTTCGCCCGTGTCTGAAACGTTCTCGCTATCTCTCCCTCTAGTTGTTCCAGAAGTGCTGCCTGTTGCAAAGGATATTGGATGCCTGGGAAGTCAATGACAAAATACAGTAAGAGTGTTTTTGGTTGTATGGAGGGCCCAATTTGAGGGCTGCAAATTTTGACTATTGTGTTGAATATTCTTTCAATTATTTGGACAATAGAGAAGTTTGCTAATGTGCTAGAAAATCAGAATGCAGATTGTTCAGATGTTAAAAATCAAATACATACCAGGTAAACACATACATAGACCCTCATGGACAGGTAAGAACCTCAAAGTGCTCCAGTAGACATGCAACGCACACTTAATTCTTGGTTTCCCAAAGAACATCACATAGCACATCAGCTTGCTTTTTTTTTTAAAAAAAACAACCTATGTACTGTTCCCCCCACTTTTGGGAGAAGAATGTCTGGGAAACCCTATTTGAGATTAGATTCCTCCTGTAATTTTCTAACACTGGAAGCCATTCAGGGAATGTGGTGATTGGTATGAAATACGACTCTAAAAATAAAGAGAATAGACTGATGTGAAAGAAAATTATCCGGGCTTCCGTTTCCTTGCTTGCCTAAACATTTTGCTGCTATTTATAGCACTTTACAGCTTCAATGTGCTGTAGAGGCAATTTGCTAATTTCTCTTGACAATCCCCCTGCATGGTAAATAATGCACTGACAACCATAATTGTGTCTGTCGATATTACTTGCATTTTGTTTTATAGATTTAAATGATTGGGGGTGATGAAACTTACTCAGTGTCTCACAGCTAATACAAGGTAGAACAGATTGTTTAGCCTAAGTAGTTAACACACATTTCAAAGTGAAGTGGCCCATTAACACCTCTTCCTTTCCTCCTTATGACTTGTCTCTCTCACCAACAGAAGCTTGTCCAATAAAAGATATTACTTCACCCACCTTGTCTCTCTGTCATCTCTGTTTGGGCTTTGACTTCTGTCACTCACTGAGATTCAGGAGACACTTGTGGAGCTCTTGATTCAGCTCATAATTAATGCTCGAATTTTTAGGCACAACTTCATGTTGTTAAAAGGAACATCCTGACTGGGGGGTTTGTATAGAGCCTGTCACCTTATTATCTAATACTGAATTTTACAGTAACATCCTGAGCAAAACGGGAGTCCTGTGGTTGGTGTTATGCAGGTCAATCTGGACGATCAAGGTGGTCCCCTCTGGCCCTAAAATCAATCAGTCTATGAAAACTCCAAAGCATTTATGGGGAATTGACATTAGAACAGCAAACCATCACAAAATTAACTTTTGATATATTCCAGTTACTCCAAAATATAAAGTTTTACGTGTCACTGAAGTACTGTATGCTTTTATCATCAACATCTCCTCCAGGAGCTCAGATAAAAGAGGTGGTTTTCTTTTTACAGTATTTTGTCTAGAGTTCAGTAGTGGGTGATATGGAGACTTCTTTTACATTGTGTTTCTATGATGGTTTCAATGTGCTTTGGTTTGGACCAGCCTCCACAATATTCAGCAGGGCTGCCTGTGTCAGCCTTGCACACAGTTAGAGCTGCACAAATAATATTTGACTCAAACCTGAATATTTGATGAGATATTCTGTAATGTGAATGAAGGGTTGCAATGAATAATTAGGTTACTTGTTTGGGTTCTAGCCATTCTTTTGATTGTCAGCACCTGCCAGTTTGAAAGCAGATCTTCTGTATTAGCCGAGTAGTTCTGGTCTGAGCTGTGTAAGTGCCAGCTGCTGACCTGCCAGCAACGCTAATCTATTTTGATTCCTGAGTCACTTCTGTCCTTTTCTGCATAGTGTGGATAGGCGGATTGGCTCAGCCTTTTCACTCACTGATTGATTTTGAGATTGACACTTTCCTTGGATAGTATTGGAGCAATGAAAATACAGGGGCAATGTGACTTTATTATTTGACGTAATTTTGATTTTTTTTTTTAAATTCTCTCTAAGAGGGAAATATATCATCATAGACTAGGATCTCTTTTGTTCTCTCTTACCTTCAACTACAATCCCAATGCTTTTTAAATACAGCAATGATTCGAATCTTTCTCTGTTGCTGTGTCTTTGTTTCAGGGAAGTGATGATTAACAAATGATGTAGTTCTGTGCTAGTATCTCAGAGCTGCTTTTATAGATGACTGGTGTAATCGGTGCAATGGGAGTTCTCTCTTCCCTTCTCACTATCTGCCTGAGACAATATGAACTGGTTCCTCTGTTGGGAGACAGCGCATCCCCTTCAGCCTGTTCTGTGTTGATGCAGCATCTTTACATCTGCCACACTGGTAGTAATTACTGTTTACACACGTTAAATTGTGGCAGCAGCAGGTGACTCTTAAGAATTTGTTGATGAGTGTTTTGTTGAACTGGTACTGACTGTTGCTGTTTTCAGGGCAGAAGGTGGAATGAGGCGAGGGAATATGGGCCACCTTACCCGAATAGCCAATGCTGTGGTACAGAATATGGAGAAGGGCCCCATGCAGACCCAGATCAGTGAATTCATTAAAGGTACATGGTCCTAGTCCCTGTTCCATCACGTGTTTTTCTGATTGAATAGCTCCTTCTGAAACACTTTATTTTGCCTTGTTTTACATTCTGGTAAGAGTCCATTTTACAGTTTTACAAAAAAGATTTCTGGCTGAATGTTTATATTTGATTCGTACGGAGGCTTTTGGCCACAGTCTGCTCTCTCTTACATGCACACTGCGACATCGAAGTCTGTGGGATTGTATCTGCATCACCATGTGCAGAGTTTGACTCGTTTTGTCCTACAGAATGCCTTGTTCAACAGGAGATGGTACATTTTTGCAGTACCTTAGATTTACAGGGGAGAACGGAGCCCTGTCCCAGGAAGCTGACAGTCTAGTTTAGACATGACATATCAAGAAATGACAATAAATAAAGTGTGGGTGTTGGGGCTTAAGAGGTGTTATGGGGAGAATGTCTAGGAGAAGATAAGGATACCCAATTAAGTATGTTAATGGAAAACACATTGGTGCAGATGGGAGGAATCTTTCACCTTTCTTGGCTTCTTACATGCTTGTCAAACACTAATGTTAGCAACTTGAGAAGTTGCATTGGGCAAGAATTTGTTAAGCATTGTCTTCTAGTTTGCTTGGCCATTTAGGGGCTACACTGGCTGAGGAATTTTCCTTATTTGTATTCTCTTTAGCTCTCTAACCCGGTTCATTGCATGGGAGAATAGCATATTAAACACTGAGCAACGCCCAGAACTGAGGTGGTACATTATAATGCATGGGCACAACTAGTAGTTACAGTACATAGTATCCAAGGAATATGAAATGGCATGAGTTAACTTTCCTTTGGAGGTCCTTAGGGCTGGAATCTCTCCATGCTCTGATATCCATCTCAGCCAATGCCCTCTCAGCTCTTAAATGACACCTCAGATGTACCCCTCTTCCTCAGATGTGTGTATTTCCAGTCTTGGCCCCATATTTTTGTTTTGTCTTCTGTTTGCTTTGTTGGATTCTCCATTGACTTTCAGTGTTTTGGATCATAGGAATGTTTTTAATCTTTTTAAATATCACCATGTTTTTGTTGTACAAGTGCTGAGGGATTAAAAACAGGTTATATAAAATATTGCATCAGGTATTGAGATGCATATACCCCAGAACACTGTTCCTTACTCGTCTGGGGATCTGAACATTGTGTAATACACGGGAGAGAGGGAGACTGATGTGTTCCATTGACTGGGTTCTTTGTTCCGTGAGGTAACTATGGTGGTGACCCATTTGTTACAGAGCTACCTGAGGATTGCAGAGGGAGGTGGGAGAGCTTTGTAGAAGAGACACTGAGAGAGACAAACCGGAAGAATACAGTGGATTTGGTAAGGACAGTGCTAAACGCTTCTGCATATTTCAGATGGGCCTGCCGCTTTCTGGCACCTGTTTTATTTGAAAATTATCGGTTTTATACGACTTTTTCTGTGATATTTTTCCTTGATCCTACACAGCGGGTATACAGGGGCCGGAGCAGGAAGTTCTAGTTAACCTCTCCTCTCTAGGGCTGAATGTGAGGGATTTCTCTCTGACCTAGCGGCAATACTGCTGTAGCTTGGCAACCTCTCTGGTGTCTATTGTGTCTCATGAGGTTGCCCTCTGAAGGAAAATAATTCCTACCAGATCGCTTTGGTCTCTGGCGGTCATGGATGTTTAATAGGGCAAGATTATACTGTGACCTCTCTTGACTTTCCCTGACATTCGTTTTGATCTTTGTTCCAGGTGAGCACCCACCATCTGCATTCTTCCAGTGAGGACGAGGACATCGAGAGCGCTTTCCCCAATGAACTCTCCCTCCAACAGGTGACAGACTCTGTGCTTCGTACTGTTGCCAAGAAGCACGCTACATCTGGCTTCATCTTTAATCCTTCTCACTATGGCGCAGTTTCCTGACTTCTTACCAGGGTCTAACGCTGCTTGTGTGTCTGTCTAATCCATTAACAGTAGAGATGTTTTTATAGGAAAGGAAGGACAGTTTGCCCAGTATTTGAACCTTCTCACCCTAAAGTTTTTGTGTCTGTTGGAAAATATCACTCACTCACTGCAGCAGAGGATAGAGCTGACCATTGGTGAAGACTGCTCCCCTTCTGGAGGTGCCCATGGGGAAGCCAGACATTTTGTTAGAAAGAGGCAGTGTGACCCATTAGATTGAGTGCTGGATTGGGAGACCTGGATTCTCTTCCCAGCTCTCCAGCAGCTCTGCGGTATGATCTCTCTGTGCCTTAGGTTCCTCAGCTTTAAAATGGGGATATAGTGATACTTATCTCTTTTGTAAAGCTCATTGAGATCTATGGGTTAAAATGGTATTATTTATAAAGGAAAGGGAAGGCAATTGTATAGGTATTCTCTTATAAAATGAGAAAGCCAAATGAAGGGGTGAATTTTGTTTTCTTGTGTCTGGAGGCAAATGTTCGAAATTTCCTAATGGTTACTGGTAGAGCCAGGTTGGACAGCAGCAGGGCTGGATTAACCCATTATTGGGCCCCAGGCAGACATACACTCGGGCCCCTACCTATGCTGATGGAGGTGTGGCCGGGCCTAATTTGAATGAGCACTGTTGTGACCTGGTGCACGAGGTCACAGCACCACTCAGGTTTGGCCTGCCTGTGCTTCTGTCATAGTGAGCAGGGCCCTGAGTAGTGGCAGGATGAGCAGCTGGTCCTGGCGGATCTGTAGTATGGCAACCTGACCACAGTGAGTGTACTGCATGGCGGGCCCACTCCCCCTCCAATGAATGTTGGCCCTAGGTGCCTAGTTTGCCTGTGTATAAATCTGGCCCTCGTCATCAGGAGCACTCTGTGAGGGCTGCTGAAGGGTGTATTTGCATAGTGATTGTTAGGTGAGAGTAGAATGGGAGGAGAAGTGTCTCTAGACTCGTGGGGAAAGTAGAGGCGGAGTTTAAGAAAGGGCAGGGCACATTAGATCCAGCAAAGACATTTTAGGTAGTTCAGTTTTAGCTAGTCATATAAAACCAGGTGTGGGGATTGAAGGGACACCCTTAACCTGAAATCTAGTGAGGTTCAAAAAATGAGTTTCAGGTTACTTACCCTTTCACCTGAGTCCCCCAGCCAACTTCTGTGGTTTTGCAAAAACACTTTTCTTTTCACCCCAGTGTTTTTCTTTCCCTAGTTGCTATGTTAAAGCCCCCCATAAAAACAAGGGAAATTAACTGACTTCTCTCTACAAGGGAAATGGGAATTTCCCCCTTGCACTGGTGGGATGGCAGTTTCAACAGCAGTGCTAACAGGAGGACTTCAATATACTGAGGGTCAGAAAAACAGGTGTTTGCTGGCTACTGCAGCAAAGTCCTAACAAACAATAGTGGTGGAGATGCCTAGCCTGGAAAATTGAACTATTATATTATATAGTTAAGTTTATTATAGTAGTGCCTAAGGGCCATCCAAGAATGGGGCCCCATTGTGCTAGGCGGCAAACCAACTCAGAGGAGTAGACCATGGGTGGGATAGGCTTGATTAGCAGCATCTTCTTGTAATGTTTATTTTAAACTCCTTGAATTGCCTTATAACCAGTCTCTGGTTGCATCCCTCAGGCATTCTCAGAGTACCAAATCCAACAGATGACAGCCAACTTTGTGGATCAGTTTGGCTTCAATGACGAAGAGTTTGCAGACCAGGATGACAATATCAAGTGAGTTCATTTTTCCAGTTTTGTCATGTCTACAGTTGAAGATTGGCAGTCAGATGAAGTCCCCGAGGAAATCTTCATCTTCCTCATGTAGAAGGAAGCATGCAAGTGATATGGCAATTCCAAAACCATTAAGAAGGGAGAGGTGGATGGATTTCGTGTTACAGAATCTTAGAGTATGTCTACACTGCCCCCCAGCTCCTCCCCCCCCCCAAATATCCAACCCTTGGCGGTGAATCTCGGAACCCGGGCTTGTGCTCGCAGCCTCAATCTACAAGGCTAGAAGTAGCGGCATAGACGTTCTCGCTTGGGCTCTGAAGTGGTGGGGGTCTCAGAGCCCAGCCTGAAGGTCTACATGGCAATTTTATAGCCCTGCAAGGCCAAGTCTGCTGACACAGGCCAGCCGCAGGTGTTTTATTGCAATGTAAACAAACCCCCACAGCATGAGTTCACTGCAAATCAATAGAGCTTGAACCCTGGGTCCTGACTTAAGTCAGGCTTGGACTCTTCACCCCGTGGCGTCCTGCGACCCAGGGTCTGAGCCCTCAGTTTGTGTGAGTTGTTGTAGCTAGAAGGATGGGGCGGATAGGCTATGCCTGAGTTCAAACCCGGGGCTTACACTGCACTGTAGACATACCCTAAGTGATAATGACTGTGCAGCTGTTACGTAAGAGATGCTAATCTCATTAAAAACACCTCCTCATCCCCATCTCCGGAGATTATCACCACCCTTATAGGTTTCTGTCATTAAAAATAAAGTATAACCTCTTATAACTGTATTTCATATAGCATTAAAAAGTTAGAGGTCTCCTTCCATTTTGTGAGACTTAATTTCAAATAGAAAAATGCTAGAGGCTGATGGACTTAGTGACCTGGTGATCAGTGGAAAGGGGCAGTTTTTAGCCTGGAAAGCTCTGTGGTAGCAAAATGACTCTTTGAATCTTTTGCAGCTCCCGTTGAATTTGAGTTATTGGGAAGTTCATTGTTTGTTCTCTTCATGGCAGAGCTTCAGTCACTACTAGGTCCTGAGTAAAATAACTGTTTTCAAATTGCTATTTCATGTTGTATGCCAGCTTCAGATGAGTTTGTACCATCTTTAGAGTCACCCTCAAGAAAGTACCAACTAGTATGTCCTGAAAGCTGTCAGTACTATCTAGCTCTGAAGGTCTCAGGATTCTCAAAGTTCTAGGGTCTCCACTAGAATGATATTTAAATAAATAGAAGCTACTTTTCAGTGTGAAGGGAGGATCTTAGATATTCTCTAGCCTTTTTCTTGAGCATTGTGGTCGTAAGGGCCATTAATAGGGCCAACAAGTTCCAATCCAGCATGCAATTGACTGATTATGGGGTAATTGTTTTTCCCATTTTGTAATAAAATGGGAATTAAATCAATTCTTGGGGGGGGGGGAAGCAGCATAAGTTCTACCAGGAGTCATGTAGAGACAGTTAATGTAAAACTGGAGCTGAACGAGAATTGTAGCTGGAACATACTGTCCATTCCCATGAGGATGAATAGGAAGGGAGAGAGAAGAAAACAAAGGCTCTTCCAGTGTAGGATATTTGTTGGTGAAACCTGTGAAAGAAGTAACTTAAGATATAATTAAAAATGACCCTTTTTTTAGTAGGATGGTCATTTGAATATTTTTTAATATTTTACAACAGATGCACTAACTTAATAGCTTTAATTGATAACATTTGAGACATAAATAACACTGCCCAGATTTAAGCATGTGTAGATGTGGCATAAAATCCCCCTCCTCAATCCCCTCAGGTTATTCCAATGAACTGCACTCTTGCCCTGTGGAACCCTTTCCCGTTCTAGTAATGGTCTCTCGTAATCTAAGTGCCAGTGTGAGCTATTTGATGATTTTTGTGATTTGCATCATTATCCACTAGGCACTTTGAGCAGCTACATAAGTGATCAGTAAGGACGGAACATGATTATATGAGAAGCTCTTAGAGGTTTGTGATCAGCTGGAATTGGCCTCATCTTTGGGAGCTTTGTCTCTGACTCAGTTGAAGGAACTGACAGACATTTGCAGGCAGCATTTATACTTTGCAGGAGTTGGCACGTGACAGCCAGTAGAGGCTTGGTTTATTCTCTGTTCCGCTACATTGCTCTATACGGTCAAAATACCTTATGAGCTAGGATAGTCCCACTGGTCTCTTGTTAAGGAGCTGAACAACATCTAGGGGTATTTATCCTTCAAGTGGTATCTGCAGAGAAGCAGAAATACAAGGTTACGTTATTTTTCCCCCTCAAGGACTAGAGTAAAGAAATCATTGGGTTGGAATAATACAGCAGTGAGTGTGCAGAGAACAGCAGAGAAGTTGGGTTGCAAAGTGTCTTTATATGTTTAGCTGTCTTTGTCCCTGTTGCTTCAAGCCCTTATGCAGATTTCTCTTTGCAGTGCACCTTTTGACAGGATTGCAGAGATAAACTTCAACATAGATGCGGATGATGACAGTGTAAGTGGGGTTTCTGGATATTTATTGAACAGGACTGACTCCAGCAGGTCAGTCCATGCTTGAATCAGATGCAGCCATTTGCATCTTGGAGAAAAGGGGTGCTGAATTTTATTTATGTAGTAAAGAAAAAGATGCCCCAATGCCTATCTCCAAGCAAGGGAATGAGGACACTGAAATCACTTTACTATATAATTCTCTTACTCTTTCAATCTGCTGTTGCATCGTCTATCTCTAAGACTCCATTACAGAAGCAGCCACTGGAGCTGGATGGTGTGCTTCTGTCTTTGTTAGCAAATGCCCTGTGAGCCTGCTGTTGCCCATTGTCTCTCCCTGCCACCCTTTCTGCCTATTGAATAGGATTAGAAGTTGGTGAATAAAAATATTAGAAAATTGGTTCCTTGCAGATCTGAGTATTGCCACCCCATCCTTTGTCTCCCCACCATACTGTACTGAGTCAGCACCCATTGTGGGAGTTGGATGATGGTGCAAGTGAAGAATCCCCTACACCTGCTTCCTGACAAAACCTGTTCCATTCAGAACTGAGGGCATTTGATTTCCTTAGTCTTAAAACTGCTCCTTTTAAAAACTTCCCTTACACTGCTCAGTGAAAAATTAGTTCCTTCTCCCCTTTTCTCTCTTCACTCCTCCAGCAACATTTCTGAGATGCAAAAATTCATTGTGTTTTGCTTGAAACTGCAAACTAAAACCTGCAGCCCCAGATAGCATTTAATATGCTTAGCTGTGTTTTCCTAACTAGAGAGAGGTTTTTTTTGGTAGTGAAATTTCACTACAGCTCTTGGTTATGACAGTACATCATCTCATAACTGACACATACTTAGAACCTTTTATCCAAAGATCCCCAAAGCACTCAATGAACTTGGCAAACTGATCACAAATTGTGTATGTTCAGAAATATGCGACTTCACCAGCCACTGAAATGCAGCCACTGCTGGGATGGAAAGTGCTATGTGTTGGACAGAGCAAGAGTTCGGGACTAGCACACCAGTTAGCATTACAGGGTGCTTTAAGTAGGAAGAATGTAATTACTCAGTTGAAATTTAGCCTGAACGCTGAAATTATGCTGTGGGAAGTTCATTTGTCTATGTGGAGTGGACTGTATCCATGACATCATCTCTTTATTCTCAAAATTCCAAACTGGAAAATTTGTGAGTGAATGATTTACTGTATATACTTGATCATAAGCCAGTTCGTTTATAAGCCAACTCTCCCCCTCTCCCCCAAGATGGATAAGTAAAAATGGAAAATAATTCAGGGGTCGGCAAACTTTGGCTCCCGGGCCATCGGGATAAGCTGCTGGTGGACTGAGATGGTTTGTTTACCTCGAGCGTCCGAAGGCATGGAGGTAAACCTAAGTAAACAAAGTGTCCCGGCACGCCTGCTTACCCTGATGGGCTGGGACAGCAACTGGTGGGGAAATGTTTTGGGGGAGAGAAACTGGGGGTCAGGGGAGTAACCCCTGTGACCACCCCCCACATGACCCCACCCCTAGCCCGGGACCCCCACACTCTCCCCATCCCATCCCTTCCCAACTTATCTGGGGAGGGCCAGGGGAGGATGTCTGTGGCCTGGCTGGAGCTGCTCTGGCAGGCTGGGCAGCGCGGCCGCAACCTGCTCTGATAGGCCAGACCGGGTGGTGCGGCCACAGCACGTTCCAGTGGACTGGGCTGGGCGGTGGGGTCACAGTGTGCTCTGGCGGGCCGGGTGGCGCGACCACAGCCTGCTCTGGGGGGGGCGGGGCTGAGCGGCACGGCTGCAGCCTGCC
This sequence comes from Chrysemys picta bellii, assembly GCF_011386835.1. Lineage (NCBI taxonomy): Eukaryota > Metazoa > Chordata > Testudines > Emydidae > Chrysemys > Chrysemys picta. The sequence continues at coordinate 3,785,868 of NC_088791.1, forward strand.
AGCTCCGGAGCTGCAGCTGCTTTGGAGGCTGGGGGGAGAGCAGCGTGGCCAGAAGGGGGGGTGACTCTGGCCCCGCCTCTTCCCTTCTGTCTCTGCTGCCTCTCCTTGCTCCCTCTGTTGGGGGGAGGGGCTGTGTCCCACCTCTCCCTCTCTATTCCCGTTCATAAGCCGACCCCCTTCTCTGGTGCTTCCCGTTTTTACTAAAAATATTTGGCTTGTGAATGAGTATATCCGGTACTTTGTCTGAAATATCTCTGAGACAGCCCCCCATGGCAGAGAAGCCTCCCTACCACAGTGGGTGAAGTGGGGAGATTTGTACAACAGGATGACTACGAAGCAGCAAGCAGGGATACCTTTTATTTCAGACGCAAGCCAGGCTGTGACAGCCTTATTTCTTATTTGGTATCTTCTTGGCTTCCTGCCTCCAGGCTTACCAGACCTCTGTCTGACTCTTGGCCCTTCCACTTATGTATATTGCCTGTTCCTTATCCTGGGTGAAAGTAAAGTGAAAAGTGTACGTATGCCTCCAGGGGGACTAGAGGTATATAGACACTGTGCTTTGTGAACTCTGCTCTGCACCAGCATTCTTGTTGCTTCCGCCCCCGGGAATCTGCAGAACCTGATTTCGGTTGAAATGTGTTTTAGCCAAATGCATCCCTCTTTGAGGCCTGCTGCAATGAACGGATCCAACAGTTTGATGATAAAGAGGAGGAGGAAGATATCTGGGAGGAGAAGGAAATAACCTATGCAACCCAAGTCAAATCAAGAACACGGTAAGGTGAAAGCAAAAGGTCTGTCTTTTTTTTCTGAATATTGTCAGGTTGTATATTCCAGTTCATTATTCCTTATAAATATGTGCTTTGGAGCCTCTTGCGTGTATAAAACAGAATGGCTTTATGAGAGTTGCTCCTATAAAGAGATTATTGCTTGTCTTAAACTTCGAGCAAGACACCTGTCATGTACAAATGAGGCCAGGCTTGAGGGCATGTAATAATGAGGGAAACACTAGGATACACAACCAGTTGTGGAGGAGAGAAACTGCCTTTATTTGAAGAATTTTTTAGAAGCCATTCCTTTTCTCACCTCCCAGAAACTGAGTGTAAAGCCCATGTCTTGTTCCAGAGGAAGAGGCAGATGTAGGGTTCTTTTTAAAATTGTGAAAACAAGAAAAAATTGTTTTTGGCGAGAATTAGGGCCCTTACATGTGTAGCTGGTATTGTAATGAATTTGTGATCCATCCCTTAGATTTATTAATTATTTAATAATAAATTCTTCTATAGTTGCAGTTTTAAAAGATGTGGACAAATTGGACGAAAGCTTATGCTCTAATAAATTTGTTAGTCTCTAAGGTGCCACAAGTACTCCTGTTCTTCTTTTTGCAGAAACAACCAAGAGGCTGAAATTGAATTGTGTGAAATGTATTAATATTCTCAGTCCAGTTGCTAATGGACAATTATCTGCATCACACAAGCCAGCAGGCCAGGTGGCACTAACTTGCCTGCTGTTCTCGTTCTCAATCTCGATTGAGATTGAACTCACTTCCCTGGCCTAGAAATGATTCTTCTAGGACGGGCGGCAGGTGTTAGGTACTGTAGAGGGGTTGTGTGGGGAAGCTTGCCCTGCTGTTGCCTATGCGCTATATTTTGGAAATAAATACTGTAGAGGACCTCAGTCTCCAGGGCAGTCAGTTCCAGCACCTTTATCAGCTGCGAATTAATAAATCCTAACGGGATGGGTGTGACCGTTCTCGGTGCCAGTGAGAATCAGTTAAAATCAGTGGTGCACACTGTAACACCAGCTAGTTTGATAACTTTAACTTTCTTGGATTTAGAAGGGGACAACTTCCAAATCGAATCTTTTTGTTTTTATTAAAGATCATTTGTAATGTCAATTTTGTTTATCCTTTGCTTATCCTTCGCTCTGACGCTTCTTTCTTGTTGTTCTGGACTGATCACTCATCCCAACTTTTCCATCATTGGAGTGTGGAAAATGTAATTGAGTAAAATCACTGTGTTTTAGTCAGTTTCCATTTGATGTGTGTAAAAGAGGAAAGATTTGTTTACTGTCCTGTGTAATTTTTGTTTATATATAACAAATATACTCCCGCCTGTCCAAATCTCCTTCTCCCAAAAATCTAAGTGAAGAAAGTAGTCTTATGCCACCGAAGATGAAGATGGACCTATATTAATTGAATTAGGCCTTCTGTTTCCTTTTTATGTGTACAAGGTTGAATGAAAGGTCAGAAATATGTAGCTGCTGCTAGTAGGAATGAAAATTGTGGGTGCAGTAAAGTCATAATTCTCATTTGATTAGAAATGTAAGTCAGACTTTTAGTGATCACATTAAAATTGATTTTTTTATTCAGACTCGGTTATCTTGAAAATGTTTGTATGTGTAAATTAGAATATGGAAGGTTGTTTGCATTCATAGTGTTTATATCCTCAGGGTGCAATGCATACGTTAGCTAATTTAGCCCTCCTACCCCCATTTTACAAGTGAAAGAGTAATTTAGTGGCTTCAGTTGTAATTAAAAAGAAATCTATGAATCAAACTGTACAATGTATGCCATGATGTCCATGACAGATCTGCCCTCCCTTGAGTTCTGTATTCTTCTTCCTCTTTCCTTCCCACCCACTTCTGTACTTCGGTCTCTTGCCTTTTTTGTTATGTTTAGTTTAAAGTGCATGCTCCTCAGGGAAAGACTGTCTTTTGATGTGCCTGTAAAGTGCTGTGCACACCTGTGATACTACTGTGAATAATAATAATTGACTTATGAGAAATGATTCAGGATTGTTTGTATAGCTTTATTTAGTGATTGGGAGAAGGGTGTAGTAAACACAGGAACAACGAGGAGTTCGCTGGCACCTTGAAGACTAACTGATTTATTTGTGCATAAGCTTTCGTGGGTAAAAAAACCACTTCTTCAGATGCGTGACTCCATGCATCTGAAGAAGTGGGTTTTTTACCCACGAAAGCTTATGCCCAAATAAATCTGTTCGCCTTTAAGGTGCCACCGGACTCCTCATTGTTTTTGTGGATACAGACTAATACGGATACCCCTCTGATACTTGGTAAACACAGGAGGGATTCTGTAGGGGTTTACTGGGAATATAAATGGGAAATTATGGAAAGAAACTACAAAACAGAAAATTTAGGCTGAATGTTAGGCCAAAATTCCTGAAGGACATTTATTAAGCTGAGGAATATCTCCCGTAGGAAGCCCTGTCTTTTATGATATCAAAAACTACATTGATCAAAGCATTAAAAGACACACTTTAAGGAAGCATCCAGACTGTCCCTTTCTTCCCCCTCCTGATGGGACTAGCATCTAGGACTACATGGCCTAATAGGTCTTTCTAACTCTGATTCTATGATTTAGGTTTGGAGTGTCTCAGACCTCAGAGAGTTCCTCAAAAAGTGATCTAGAGAATGGGGATCATGATGGCAGTGTGGACTCAGAAGAAGAGGAAGAAACAGAAGAACAAACAACACCTCTCACTGAGAACACCAACAAGAATAATCCTTCTGAGCAGAAAGACTCTGACTCTACTGAAGGTAAGAAGTTCAACATACCATCTTAATTAAGTCTCCAGAAACATGTCTCAGGCAGTCTTTCCTGGAGGTCTACCACTTGGGTGTATGTATAGCCACCTGCAAGCCACATGACTATTGAGACTACTCGGTAATGTAGCCTCAGCAGCTGGGAAGTAAAATGCCCATTGTGAATTTGCATCTGTGTATTCCTGCCTTAAAAATGTTGTAGGGATTGGGTCTTGCAGGTGCAGAGAGTTAGAGCTCTGCAAGATTGCAGTGTCAGTTACTCTCCTGGATCCAAGCAGGGTATAATTACTATAACAGTGTCAATTTTTATTAAAAATCAACGAAGAAGATATTAAGTGAGAGGACTAAGGCGCTGACCCCCAGGATGTTTTTAAGGGTTTTATGGCGAGCAAAACTGAATATATTCAGGCCCAACCTTTCTTCCCCCTCCTCTTTTTTTTACTATGTGAAGAACTACCTGTTATTTCAGTTTCAGTTTTGCTGTTGTAAACCCATCCTTGCCGGGCCTGGGAAAGGAGTGTACACACATGAGCCTGGCCCAGAGCAATACAAGGGAATGATCTCAGCATGTAGTGCTTGAGACAGGAAGTGCAACTGACAATAAACAAGAGTGAAACTGACTATACACACGGCACTGTCAGTTGCTCAAAGTAAAACAACTGAAATAAAGGGAGAGAAGTTTTTTGCAAACTTCTTTTATATTAATCTTCGGTGTTACTTGTGACTAGACTACAAAATTTGCAGAGAGAAATGTTATTTTTTTCAAGTGTTGTTGCTACAGAAGAACTGATAGCATTGTGCAAGTCTGCTCCTGTAAAAAACAATAACTTTCCACTGCCATTATCTACTGTTTGTGTTACAAAAACACAGATATTTTCAGGTCATCATCAGAGGGACATCTACATCCAGGCCAATTAAATTGAGAATATTTATACAACAGGCACTTTCTGTGGATCACGTAATTGATGCAGTTGTCTTTGTCTAGAAACTAAGTTCAGATATTGGTACAATTCATGAGTGAATATAGGTTTGGTGAATCACCTCCTAATTTATGCATGTTCCTCAACAGCTGATTGGTTTGGCACAATGCACATTGTATTAAGAGAGGTACTGCATTGCAGATCAGGAAACAAATCACTGTTAGAACTGTGTGTCTGAAACTGAGGAGATAGAAGGATGTTCTAATAGATAAGGCACTGGACTGGGACTCGGGAGATTTGGATTTAATCCCTGGCTCTGTTATTTGACCACCTGTGTGACCTTGGATAATCTACCCAGTACATCAGTTCCCCCCTGTAAAAATGGGGATAAGAGCACTTCCCTACCTCACAGGGACATTGAGAGGATGAATTCCATTAATGATTGACACATTCAGACAGTATGGTGATGAGGGACATCTAAGTACCTAGATGGATAGAAACTTGCCCAGATCTTGCCTGCAGCACACTGTGTGCCTGCAGCTAGTGCATTGCAGTTACAGAATTGTATAAATACATTTCTTAATAAGTGCTCCCCTATTGGGGAGGTTACAGTATTTGTCAGAGAAACCAATTTTCAGATAAAACGGTAAATGGCCTGATTTCTTTCAACATGAGATTCACCTACAGTCCTCCTATAGATTCCCATAAGGATTCCCATTGCACAATTTTTGTTTTTTACCTCTGGGGAATCCCTCCCCCCCCCCCCCCCCCCCCCCCCCCCCCCCCACACACACACACACACACTTTGACCTTTTTTTGTGAAGGTGTGAGGTTGTACAAAAGAAACTTTTGTTTATCTTTGTACCTTCAGGATCTGGGTGGACAGCTGTGTTTGAGTCTGTGAATTCAAACCCCCCGGCACCCTGTGTGGCCATGGATGTTGGATCAAGTGTATGGGATTCAGCAGCACCAGAGACAGCCACTCCTGAGGAGAAAGGATGGGCAAAATTTACAGACTTCCAACCTTTTTGTTGGTAAATGAAGTATAAATGCCAATAACTTCTCCACAAATTCTGAAAGAATGTTTGGCATGTGATTGTATGGAATAACTGGCTAGGGGTCTGTGCTGTAATCTTTCTTTGCTTTTCTCTACATATTGTCTGTGTGGATTCTGGATCAATACTCTCACCTCTGTGTTGGCACTGATTGAAATCCATGGTATCCATATCTCGTACTATAATGATACTGTATATATTGTCACTGTTGCAAGGCTCTGACTATCCTGTAAGTTATTAGGGTTGCTTGTAATAACTTCTTTTTTTAGGAGTTATTTCTAAGTAGCCTATATCAGGACCAGCGCAGCTGTGGTTCATTCTCGGGTCTTTTCTTTTCTAGCTCAGAATCAGGTCCCAGATGTAGTTCTCCTGTGGATACAGAAAGCAGTGACTCAGAGGGAAACCCCAAGCAGGGTCAAGACAAGAACTGTAAGTGGCAAAAATATTATGAAATGTAAAGGGGTTCATTTGCATCTGTAACCATTTTGAGTATTGCCTAACATCCCAGGTTTGTGGGGCAAAGTTCCTGTCCAGTGCTTCCTCACAGATGTTACGTGATAGATCCACTCAGACATATTAGAGCTCCTAAATGTGGGTTAAGCCCCCTAACGAAACAGTAAGAAATGCTGCTACTTTGCATTGGTTACACTCTCATCAGTAATGAAGTAGTAACTTGTATGTTTATAGGATTATGGTTAAATTGCGGAGGCCCCACATTTACACCTTGTAAGCACTGTGCTGTAGCAGCAAATTCCTTCCTATTTCTTTCCAAGTGTTCCTTTATAAAATCAGTTACTAAACATTGTAATACCACAAAAAGTGATCTTTGAATCTGGATTCCAATAGAAGGGAGACGATGAAAGTAGTGACAGAAGAGACTAAAGCACTAATATTGGTGTCTTTGAGGCTAGATTAGAGAACCAATCTGGAGCTTCTCCCAGAACTGAGGCTGAAAGGCTTTGAAATTTTGGTTTAACTTTTTGAAAATAAATTCACACTCCTTTGTGTTGCATGATTTTTATCTGATACCAGAAGTAGAAATGCCAAAACCCAGCAAGAGACGCTATCCCTGTTGTATTTCTGATGAGCCACAGCCAGAAAGTACTGGATATCTAGTGAGATTTTTCTGTCTAATTTCTTGACCCAAAAAAAGGTGGGGGTAATAAGCATTTAAACCTCTGAATTTTTTGTGCTCCATTCAGTGCTAGTTTAGAGCTTGATTCTCCTGTTAACCTAGAAAATCCCCTCTGGTGCTTTGGTTTTCAAGTCCTCAAACTGATCTTACTGATATCAAACAAACAAACCTCAAGACATTAATAAATGCCAGAACATCAAATTAAGAAACTCCTGGTTGCATTTTCACCCATCTTAGATCAAAACAGGGTTTTAAGAATCAATAGTAGAGACACAAATTTGCCCCAATCTTGTCACAGTTCAGAACAGTAAGATTATTAAAGGTACCTATGAAAATCAGGGTAGATTCCCAGTGCAGTTTATTCCCATCCATGCTTCTAGCTGTATGGAAGCACAATCTTTGTAATCCTCCTATGACAGGTCTCTTTTTTGAGTATGGGTCAGTGTGGAGCCCAAGTGCGTGTACATGTGCATGAGACTGGATTCTTTTGAATAGCAGTGTTGGTCAGGGCCATGCACACACTCTATGCTCCTCATGTTCCCATGAGAGGGCATAAAGGGTCGAGTGGCTGCAACCCTCCCTTAGTTCCCTCTTACCACCTGTGGCAATGAAACAGAACCCAGCAAGTGCCTGACTGCTACTCTGTTCAGTTCTTTCCACCCAGTTAGTGAAAAATTCTGTCTTCACACCCCCTTTCTCCGAAAGATGTTCCTTCAAAAAAAAAAAAATGATAGACAACTCCCCTGTACAGTGGGACAAGGCACTTCGTGCCAAGCTCCATGTCTCACGGTGAAGTCTAAGCTCTCAGGGTTCAAACCCTACCTTCCTGCAATGGACTGATCTCCATCAAGGATGGACAGAGCTGATAACCATTTCTAACTAGGAGACTGCCACATCCTGGATAAGTGCTTTTTGTGTGAGTCCTTTTCTGCCAGGACCCACAAGTCCAGGGACACATGGCTGAAGTGGCATTTAGTTGAGCAATCTGTGCAGGTCACTTTGGTCCTAGAGGTAAATGGTTACAACCAGAGCGAGATTGGATAAACCAGTATTGGACCCTATCGAACACTCTTCACGTTCCGAGATAAGGCGGTGGAAAGAGAGTGAAAAGACACCAGCAGAGTCAGCGCATCTGATGCTGACCACCTCCTCATCAGTGAAATCTCCAGTGTGTAAGACCTCAGTGACGACAGCTGTGGTGCCGAGCACCTCTGCACCAGTAGTTCTGGTGCTTACAACTCCGGCTCCTCTATTGACTGCCCCAACTCAAGTAGAAAAGCTGGCACCTGTGCGTGCTCAAAACAGGACACTGGATTGCATAGCTGGTTCGAGCATAAGCACAGCTTCAAGGCCGAGGGAGGCTTCTGGAGGGAATACCTAGGACACCACTCCAAAAGCAAAGCCCCTAAGCAGATGGGCAGAGCAGGAGGCCTGGCCTGGATGCCAGTACTGATCCCCATGACGGAGTTGAGCAAGGACTTCAGGTGTCCATATCAGCCCTGGAGATGTTCCTCATACCAAAGAGGTGGCTGGCAGCATGCCATCCCTTAGCAGTTCCCTTCAATTAAGAGAGAGATTCCTCCTTACCATTGCTAACATGTTCCTTCTCTCCAGCGCTGAGCAGAGATTCCTCTCCCCATCATTGGAAAATGGCCATAAGGAGGGTATTAAAGAGCTCCCATTCAGAGCGCTGCCCCAACTGGCATGGGAGTGGAGCTGGGCCAGCCAGCCCCAATTTGGTCAGGACCCATACAATAGGCCACTTTGGCCATATTAGTCTTACTGGGGGCTGTCCTTCCACGTGCTGAGGAGCAGCAGCTCTCCTTCCTGCACGTCTAGAAAAAGATGATCATGTTTCCCAACGGCTTTTCTGGCTAGGCCACCACAGGAACAGGAGACGATAGAGGGACAACAACAATCCCCATGTCCCAGCAAGGAATCCTCCTCATTGCTGGATGAGGCAGTAACACCAGCACCTATGCCAGCATTAGATGACTTTAAAGCCTTCCAGGGCCTCCTGCCCTGAACTGCGGAGCTCTTGGACATAAGACTGTTTCTACTGGAAGTCTCATAAGCTCTTTGATATCCTGGGTGTCATTGTGATGACACCGACCAGAATTACTCTCCCTAGTAATGAAGGTATACTACAACCAGCCAAAAGGCTCTGGCAGACCTCAGCTATTCTTCTTCCCACCTCTAGGTGTGCAGAGAAAAGGGATCAGGTGCCACCAGAAGGTTTTGAAAACTTTTATGCCTGCCCAAACCTAGGGTTCTTGGTCTTCTTGGCAGTTTGGACTGTCGCTGCAGAGAGTCTTGCCAAATGCCTAGTGGTGGTAGCAGCACATAAGCCTGCTAGGGAACTCCAAAAAATAATTTCTTATCCCATCATAGATGATAGAGTTTGAGGAGTCCTGGTCAGTTCTGGTCCAATGAGAGCATAGACTCACATTTCCAGTAGCGATAAGGTGGTGTTAGTACCGTTATACAAGGCACTGGTGAGACTTCATCTGGAATATTGTGTGCAGTTCTGGTCTCCCATGTTTAAGAAGGATGAATTCAAACTGGAACAGGTACAGAGAAGGGCTGCTAGGATGATCCGAGGAATGGAAAACCTGTCTTATGAAAGGAGACTCAAAGAGCTTGTTTAGCCTAACCATAAGAAAGCTGAGGGGAGATATGATTGCTCTCTCTAAATATATCAGAGGGATAAATACCAGGGAGGGAGAGAAATTATTTAAGCTCCGTACCAATGTGGACACAAGAACAAATGGATATAAACTGGCCACCAGGAAGGTTAGACTTGAAATTAGACTAAGGTTTCTAACCATCCGAGGAGTGAAGTTCTGGAATAGCCTTCCAAGGGGAGCAGTGGAGGCAAAAGACATATCTGAGTTACTACAGAGAATTCTTTCCTGGGTGTCTGGTTGGTGAGTCTTGCCCACACGCTCAGGGTTTAGCTGATCACCATATTTGGAGTCGGGAAGGAATTTTCCTCCAGGGCAGATTGGCAGAGGCCCTGGGGTTTTTTCGCCTTCTTCTGCAGCGTGGGGCACAGGTCACTTGCTGGAGGATTCTCTGCACCATGAAGTCTTTACACCACAAGTTGAGGACTTTAATAGCTCAGACATAGGTCAGGGGTTTGTTACAGGAGTGGGTGGGTGAGATGCTGTGGCCTGCGTTGTGCAGGAGGTCAGACTAGACAATCATAATGGTCCCTTCTGACCTTAAACTCTGAGTCTATAAGGCGAAATTAGGGCTGGCATAAGCCCGGAGAAGAGTACTTGAATGGCTGAAAGCCTGGTGGTGTCAGGGTGCTGGCACTTTGCTACCACAAGAAAGACACTCTCATGCTAGAGGCAGGGGGATAACAAGGTGACTCGCAGCTCTGGGTGCCTCGAGAACTGTCTCACACTTCACCTGCTGGGTGTCAGTAACAACATGGTTGATTTTCTGAGCAAACAATTGATCTGTGGAAATCCATCATAGCAGCGATGTTCCTGTGTTGGGAAAACCCAGTGATTGACATGTTTGCTTTTGTCATCAATGCCAAGTGCCAGAGATTTTGTTCCAAAGTGAGCATGAATCTGAGGTTGTTACGGGACACCTTCTTTCTGCAGTAGTCCCAAATATTCTCATATGCCTTTCCACTGACTTCCCTGAGTCCCAGGGAGACTTCCAAAATCAAGAGAAAATAGAGAGCACTTTTCAGCTTGTGGTTCTTCTAAACTACGGCTGGAGGGCTTTGCTAACACACCTCTCTCACTGGCAACCATCTGAGGTAATCCATGATGCTGCTAGAACAGCAGCTTCTGTTTCTCTCCCCCAGCATCACTCGCTGCCTCCTTATTGAGTCCTCGGATTGACGAGTCATAAACCACTTCCTCAGTTTTCTTGACGTTGTACTTCAAGCCGTCGCAGCGCTTCCTCAAGGAGTCATTTTTCAGATTGAGGAGACGGAAGCCAGAATCCAGCTAGTTAATGAAGGTGGAGATGCAAAGAGGACGAGAATAGTCACTTGCGATGACACTGTTCACTGCCAACCTAGACAACTCACTGGCGAGAGTCAGAATCCCAGAGAGGTAGTCTTCAATGTCCAGGTGAAAACCTCTCTCTCGATCAGCCTCAATTCTAAGTATTTCTGTAACCACTTCTCGAGTCACTAATGTTTCTGTCTCCAAGTAGACAACAAATGCTGCCAGAAACACCAAGCGCTGTAGCATAAACCTCCAGTGTTCGTGAAATCTGTAGTACTGATCAGCTGGAAACTTGGTCTTCAGAGATGCTAGCTGTGTTTTGAATGCACCAAAGTGTTCTCGAGCCTTCTGACACTTCTTTGATATGTCCTGAAATCTAGCTCCCTGGTGAACCCCCTGCAGCAGTATTAAGATCTCCCAAGCCATCTGTTCCAGGGTGGCTTTGCTGATTTCCTCTCGGATGTCCTGGTTGGCGGTGAGGACCTCCTGCAAGGTGATGAACATATCACTGACTGACATGGTGCACTGCCAGGCCGGGCACGCGGGGAGCCGCCACCCAGGGGCTAGGACGCTCCCAGTGCTGCCTCCGACCCACCACAACCGCTACTCAGGGACCTTCCAACTGTTCTTGTGGCTTCGTATTGGCCAAGACTGTTTCGGCTGATGGCCTGCTGCAAATATGTATCTGGCCTTTCATTCAGCTCCCACCCTCTCCAGACCTGTTCTCATAACATCATGGTCAGATACTCCATCCAGACCTGAAGTCACTGCACCTGATGTCATGGCTGCTGGCTGGTTGAGTACAATGGACAGAGTCTGCTTCCTACAGGTCCAGGAAATCATAATATAGAGCAGTAAAGCATATACCAGAAGAACACACATTCACATCAATGAAAAAGGTTTTTCAGAATGGGCTGCCCAACATAGTCTGGACCCTGTCCAGCCCCCTCGATATTACGTATCATCAGCTTCTTATTGCACTTCAGACTGGCGGTTAGCTCTATTAAAGCCCACCTTGTGATGATTTCCGTTTGCCTGTATGGTCAGGGTTGCTCTTCTCTCACCCCATGATATCAGAGTTTCTCAAAGGGTCATTATGCATTTGCCAAAAGTCAGAGAACCTACCTCTCCTGAGACCTCAGTCTAGTCCTGTGACTCATGGAGCCTCCATTTGAACCTCTGTCAGCCTGTGCCCTGCAGCACCTCGCTCTGAACGCAGTCTCTGTTACTCTGGCCAGGAGAGTGACTGAGCTTCAGACACTTCTGGCCGAACCCTTCCCCCCTCTCAGTACAACATTCCATTGCGTCATGGTGGTGCTGCAGCTGCACCAAGTTCATTCCTAGGGTGGGCTCAGAATTTCATCTAAACCTGTCAATCATCCTGCCCATCTTCTTCCCAGAACCACACTTGGCACCTGGAAGAAGGAAATGACACACACTAGATGTATCCAGGACTATGCTTTGTTACATTGACAGGATCAAATCATTCACACTATCTCCCAATGTGTCTAGAGTGGCAGCTGGAAATTCTAATGGTCAAGTCACCTCCTCACAGAGGGTATCAAAATGCTTAACACAGTGTAGCTAGCTGGTGTACCTCTCCCACTGAACATCAGGTTTATTCCACCAGAGCTCCAATAACATCTTCTGCTTGCTTCACAAATGTGCCCATTGACTTTTGTCAAGCATAATGCATTGGACTTAGTTGCTAGAGCAGATGCCATGTTCGAGAGAGCAGTACTACAATCTCTGCATCACTGGTGCAGCTGTAACTCCTCATTGCCACCATTCCTAGGGGATACCGCTTGCCAGTCACCAAAGAGAGTTCCACAGAGATGCATACTTGAAGAAGAGAGAACGGTTACTTACTTTACAGAAATTGTGTTTCTTTGAGATGCTGATGTCAGTGTGGATCCCACAACTCGTCCTCCATCCCCGCTTTGGGAGACCTCAGCTACACGGGCTTTGAATTGTGAGGGACCCGAAGGAGGGTTGTGGCTGCTCCAGCCTTTATGTCCTTGCACGGGGGCACAAGGAAGCACAGGGTCTGTGTGCAGCCCCGATGGATGCTATAATTAAAAAAAACAAGCCACCTCACATATGTGAGGCACATACCTGCCTATGGTGGGATCCATACTGACAACGTTTCAAAGAACCACAGCTGCTATAGATTAAGTAACCATTCTATTTTACTGAAAGTATTTGGGATATATTTGAGAGTTTTAGCAGTTCGTCCTGTGTTTCTGTTCATTTTTTTTTCATGCGAATTATTTACTCTTTTTTTGCAGTCAGCGCTGCCTCACCCTGCGTTTGGAATGTCTGTGTGGCAAGGAAGGCACCTCTGGTGGCTTCAGACAGCAGCTCATCTGGAGGCTCAGACAGTGAGGAAGAGGAGGATAAAGCTGATATCGTCACAGAAACCATCAGTACAGGCTCAGGCCAGGAAACCATCAAACTCACCATGGATGCTAAGAACGAGAAGGCTGTGTTCACCAGGTGCGAAAGAAATCAGCTGGGGATGGGGTAGATATGTAACTAGGGTTTTGTAAGGTGTAATCTGAATCCAAATATGGCATAAGACAATTGGCAACTCACCTCTGGTTTAAAATCAAGTGTAAATCACTCATGGGATGCAGGGCCTGTTCATGAAAACAAGATAAACATGTTCATGCCTGAGAACATCATGGCACTAAGGATTAATGCACTAGCTTTTTATTTTCTGAGACCTGGGTTCTGAATGTTGACTGTAGGCGGTTTTGTTAAGGTGCTTTACAGCCTTCCGGGGTGCTGGGTGCTGATAAATTAAAGTATTTATTACTGTTACACAAATGCTGTCTCAGTTCACAAGTGAAAATGTGGGTCTTCCTAGCCACTGAATCATATTGCAAAACTGCCACATAATTGGCAATATCAGCTCACTTGAGATGTAGGAGTGGAATAGTAGTGGGGGATGCAAGCCAAGAGTGAGATCCGCGAGCAGAGCCACGTGAGGCTTCGTGTCATGAATAACACATGGTGTTACGGATCAGCATTGAGATCGGCATCCCACAGAACTGCTGGGGGTGAGGGGTTGAAATGGCTCAAGTTATTGCTATTTCCTCATTTTTTTGGAAATTCACTCCTAAATTGTAAGACGCACAGACCCCCAGAATTAGACATTACAATCCCAAGGTTTATGGTAATTTATGGACAGCATCTTTGTAAGAGCCCTGAAATACACACCCTCCATAAGGTTTTACCATAAGACACCTCAGGTGAGAGGCTACATTTCACAAGTTCACAGTTCTTAAAAGGGGAATAGACCAAGCATGGGGGGTAAAATTTTGATAAATGACTTAGGCTCCAAAGTGCCCAAATCACTTTTGAAAATGGGCAGCTTGGTACTTTCTGAAATTTTACACAAGATCCGTTTTTTTTCTTTCCTGTTCTCCTCGCACGTGCTTGTAGGGTATGAGCCAATTAACTGGGGACGCAATCTTTTGGAAAGCTTGCTAGGAGCAGTTATTCACCCGGTGTATATAATATAACCATTCATTCCCTTTTGGGGATGGTCAGTTTGAGGTACCTGGCACACCTTACTACTCCAGTGAACACTTTCTGGGAATAAGGAAAGATGGCTCATAAAATGATGTGCTGAAGTAACATGGCTGTAAAACAAAGAGAAATTGCTGGAGAAAATAAACCAGTGACAGATTTTGGTTAATCCAATCTGTGTTGAGTTTTTTATAATCTGAACATTTTTGAATGTCTGTGTCAGTCCAGGCTGCCTTTTCTGCTGTAGACTTGAAATAAAAATCTGATGCATAAAAATTTCATTGCTGACGAGCAATTTGGTTCAGGAGAGCTACTTGGATAAATGGGACCAATTTCCATGCACAGAGATGACGGCCCAGCAGATTGTGCTTTCAGAGACCAGGCTGAAGAAATGAAAGATGGTCAATGTTGCTGACTCGGGCATCTAGGCTAGTAGCCCTCTCTGCTGTTCATAATACACTTGGCTCCTTTTCTCGTGTCCCTTAATCCTTGAATTTTAACAAAATAAAACATTTGGAACATAGAGTGGTGGCCAGCACTGTCTTCCAAATGTGTTTTTTCATCTCTGAACCTATGGCATTTACAGCCGGAGTTGTGCTCTAAATTTAGCTGTCTGTCTTGGTTCAGTTTAACACAACAGCAGTTTAAATCCTGTTTGGCATTTTGCGTGACTTTTACATTAGCTTCACAGCAGATTGGGAAAAGGGTATTCTTATTTTGATTAGCTAGATACGTCATTGCCCATGACACTGCTAAATCTAAGCATTGTAATTTTAGATTAATGTTTTTTAGTAATAAGGATCTCTCTCAGGTAAGTACAGTTGTAACTTAAAAACCAAAACAACAAGGTTTCCAGAACCTGCTTTGTTTTGCAGGATTGTGGTTAAACTAATTCTGCTTTTGCAATGCAAGCAAATACTCGATAACCACAATCTCCACTATAAAAGTGATATCTTAACACAGCCATAATCTCAACCAGAAATTAAAACAAATGGCTGCTGAAACCATCTAAATATATATTTAGGCACTAATTAAAAGTGAGCTGATTTTTCAGAAGAGCTAAACTCCTTTGGTGCCCATTGTCATAAGGGGAAGTTGGGGCTGCCATTATCTCTGAAAATCAGGCCTCTTAAGTCCATAAATATGAATTTAGGTGCCTAACTTTAGATGAGGTTGGTAAGGGAATATCTTTTATTGAATCAACTTTTGTTGGTGAGAGCGACAAGCTTTCGAGCCACACAGAGCTCCTCTTCTTCTGCCCTAGTGGCACA
This sequence comes from Chrysemys picta bellii, assembly GCF_011386835.1. Lineage (NCBI taxonomy): Eukaryota > Metazoa > Chordata > Testudines > Emydidae > Chrysemys > Chrysemys picta. Next base: position 3,801,318 of record NC_088791.1, read on the forward strand.
GCTAAATACGAAGTGAAACAGATTGTTTAGCATAATCAGTTCACACGCATTTCAAGGGACCTTTCAAGGTGAAGTGGTCTGTTAACATCCCTCCAGTCATGGGGGTGGGGGAGAGGAAAAAATGCCATGGCACTCTTACTGAAGGAATATCGGGACTCCAAAACCATCCTCACACCGCTCACCACACAAAGGACCAGCTTCCTCCAGGGTTACAGCTGACTTCCGCCAGAAACTGTGAATCTCGGAAAACCATGGATGTCACTTTCCCTGTACACTAACCTCCCTCACAATGGATGGCATTGCAGTCTGCCTCAGATATTTACAAGATAATGAACAGTCCTCAGATATCCACCCCAAACATATTGCCAAACTCATCCATTTCAGCCTCACCCATAACGCTTTTATATTCAGCAACAAACACTTCATTGAAACTATGGGAACAGCCATTGGTACTAGGATGGCTCCCCAATATGCCAACCTCTTTGTGGGCCACCTTGAAGAATTATTTCTGGGCAAATGCACCATGAATCCAATGATATACCTGAGATACGTCAATTATATTTTCATCCTCTGGACGGACGACCTACACTCCCTCATAGATTTCCACCGCGTCTTCTATGACCGCCCACCCATCCATTAAACTCTCACTGGAACACTTCCACAGTAGCGCAACTTCCTGGACACCATGATCAGCTCCAACAATGGAACCTTACAGACAACTATATACAAGAAACCCATGGATCACCACACCTACCTTCCCAGATCCAGTAACCACCCCAAATGCAGCAAGAAATCTGTTAACTATAGCCAAGCACTCGGATAACACAGAATATACTCTGAGGAGAAAGTCCGGGATATATCCCGTAACACACTTAAAACCACCTTCGCCTAACAAGGACTCTCTACCAGAGAAGTAGATCGCATCATGGAACGGGCCACCCAAATACCCTGGGAGAACCTGCTTCAATACAGAAATAAACCGCCTCTGACCACACACCTCTAGTTAACACCTACTACCCCACACTGGAACCCATATAGGGTAGCATCAAACATCTATAACCCATGCTTGATGAGAACCCCCTCTTCTGGCTTTCAGACAACTCTCCTCCCCCAGGCAATTTCAAGGTCATTATCAGAAGCAAGTTCCTTACAGGCCAGGACACACCATCTCAGAGCAGCACCTGGGTTGACCAGCTATCCCGATGTTAGGGGCACAACCTGGAACTGTTGCATCACTGTGCTTCCTTAACTCTCCAGCCTCTCTCAGTGCTATGCCAGTGATGAGCAGCAAACCCCTAGAGGCGCTGCGATCACTCAGCCATCAGCATGTGGAGCCCCACACCAGCTAAATTGCATGAATACTCCTTGAGTTACTCATGAATCATACAGAGAGAGGCACCAGCTAATCCCCCCCAAATTCCAGCCTTGCACCCCAGAAATATATCGTCTTATGCTGCTCAAGACTCCCTTGGACAGTGCAAGCTCATTAGTTAGTTCGCCACTTCTTCAAAGGAATGTGGACATGCAATCTTCAGCACACCATTTTATGAGCCATAAAACAGATTAATTAACTACAGAAAGATAGATTTTAAGTGACTATAAATAGCAGGCATAGAGATCAAAGTTGGTTACCTAAGAAATACAAATAAATTTGCAGTCTAAACACTAACTTTAGCACACTAATTAATATTTGAATTAAGCAGTGTCTCACCCTAACAGACGTTACAGGCAGTTCACAGTTCCTAATACACAGACTGAACTTCCTTCCAGCCTGGAACCAATCTCCCCAGTTCAAAGTCTTTGTCTTCCAGATGCTCTTCCAGGTGTTGAGATGTGCGTGTGTGTGGGGGGGGCGGGGGAGGCTAAGTGATGATGTCACTGTCCCTCTTTTATACTTTCTTCCAGCTGCTAGAAAGATCCTTGCTGTGATGTGGGTTAGGCTGCCCTCATGGCGTATGTGCTGTCTCTGAGAGGCCTCTGGGAGAGTGGGTTATTCTTGATGGGCCATCACCACCTGTCTCGCCAGTGATAGCTACTCCTTTGTCCCTACTGAAAGGCCAGCTGGGGGCATCTTCCAACCTCACAACATATTTCAGTAACACATACAGCAATACTTCATAACATCACATACAATGATGGCACATACAAATCAATAGGATATTAAGGTTCAACAGGTCAAGACTTTTAAAATAATACCTCACAAGGCATACTTTGTACCAAATATATCCTGATCGTGTCACAGTGGGGTTCCAGAATGCTACTTTGAGCTACAGATTGCCCCCGTCCCGCTTTTTCACACTTGCAGTCTGGTCACCCTAGCAGCACCAGGCCCTGCCAGAACAACAGATGCAAAATGTGTAGATATCTCCACTGCTACGATGATTAGCACCCCCCACAACGCACCTGTCAAAACCTATTAGTCCTACATATACCTAATCACAAGATGTGATGTACTTCACTCAGTGCACTAAATACCCCCAAAACAATTATGTGGGTGAAACCAATCACCGCGCTCTCAGATGAACTATCACAGAAAAATGATAAAAAACAAGAACACCATCTCACCTGTGGGTGAACACTTTACTCACAAAGCAATCACTCTGTATCTGACCTCTCAGTCCTCATCCTCAAAGGAAACCTGCACAACACATTCAAAAGATGAGCCTGGAAGCTTAAATGCATAACTTTACTAGATGCTAAAAATCATGGACTGAATAAGACCACTGGATTTATAGCTTATTACAACAATCTGGAACTTTACCCCCTGCCCACCTGCCTTTTTTTCTTTTTTCCCTTTTCCCCCTATGACTAGAGAGGTGTTAGCGGCCTCTTCACTTTGAATGGTCCCTTGAAATATGTGTGAACAACTTATGCTAAACAATCTGACCCACCTTGTATTTTGCTGTGACACTCTGAGTACATTTCCCAGACCTGCAGAAGAGCTCTGTTTAAGCTCATACGCTTGTCTTTCTCACCAAGAGAAGTTGGTCGCCCACCTTGTCTCTCTAATATCCTGGAACTGTAATAACATTGTCTATAACTTTAGATGCTCAGTTGTGAAGATGTTGGTGTGAGGGTCTGTGCTTTAGTTTGCCCATCCATAAAATGTAGCTAATATTTATTCCACCGGGATGCAGATGATTAATGAATTAATGTGTGTAGTAAAGTCCTAAGAGGATGTCAAGTGCTAAAGAAATGCTTATTATTAGGGTTTAAAACTCATTTGTCATCATGGTGCTACATAACAGATAATTTCACAGTGTATGTTAACATTTAGTAAATCAGTACTGTGCTATGCCAGAGATTTTGAAGACATGAATGATTGTCAGCAATCACCAAAGGGATTACCGTGAGACAAACTGAAGTTTTTTCCCACATGCACCCAATAAATGTTGTCCTAATCTCCTCCAAAGGAGTTGCAAAACATGGAGAAATGGTTCTCCGTAATTAAGAGAGGGAAAATTGGCCTGAGATGGAGCTCATATAGAAGATTAACTGAATTTCATCTTACTATACAACAAGATGAAATTCAGTAAAAACAAGTGCAAAGTACTACACTTGGGAAGGAAAAATCAAATGCATCATTTAACAATGGCAAATAACTGGCTGGGTGGTAGTACTGCTGAAAAGGATCTGGGAGTTAGTGGATCACAATTTGAATATGAGTCAACAATGGGGTGCAGTTGTGAAAAAGATTAGTATCATTCTGGGATGTATTAACAAGAGTGTCATACGTAAGAGACAGGAGGTAATTGTCCCACTGTGTTTCGGCACTGATGAGGCCTCAGCTGGAGTACTGTGTCCAATTCTGAGCACCACATTTCAGGAAGGATGTGGACAAGTTGGAGAGATTCCAGAGGAGAGCCACAAAAATGATCAAAGGTTTAGAAAATCTGACCTACAAGGAAAGGTTAAAAAAAACTTGGCATGTTTAGTCTTGAGAAAATAAGACTGAGGGGGAACCTGATAAGTCTTCACACGTGTTTAATGCCTGTTACAAAGAGAATGTTGATCACTTGTTCTTCATGTCCGCTGAAGGTAGGACAAGAAGTAATAGCCTTAAACTGCAGCAAGGGAGACTTAGGTTAGATATTAGGGAAGTCTTTCTAACTGTGAGGGTAGTTAACTTCTGAAATAGGCTTCAAAGAAAGGTGGTGGAATCCCCATCACTGGAGGTTTTTGAAATCAGGTTGGACCAAACACTAGTCAGGGATGGTCTAGGTTGACTTGATGACCTCTTGAAGTCCCTTCCAGTCCTACATTTCTATGATTCTGACATCATCACTAGGATGATGATTAAAAAAGCTTTTAAATACTAGTAGAGGAAACAGACCTGGAAGTATTTTGCATTAGTGAACTTGGATAATCTCTGAGAATGTTTCCCTCCTGCATTGTATGTTGTTGTGTTTCTTGTAGGAATCTGTCATGGAATAACAGCTGTGATCTGTTCAACGGTTGGTATGAGTGGCTCACTAGAGCACCAGCCATGTGAATTTTAACCCTCTTTGGCTTGTGCAACAGATTCAGAAAAGGATATATCTAGGGAAAGCTTTGCAGTGCACTTTTTAGCATCAAGAGAGGACTCTAATACATTTGATGTTGATTAGTTTTTCTCTATCTTTACTCTTACATGCATAATAATACATAACATTTGTTCTTCAAGTATATACCCCTATGGGTGCTCCACATTCTGTATGTGCGTGCTCATATGCCTTCTCTCAAAGATTTTTTTCTCTGAGCAGTGTCTGTGGGTCTGCGCCTGTGCCCTGCACATCCTCGTGCTCCGGACGGCGGGTATATAGGGAGGGCCAGATCCACCACTGCTCCAGTTCCTTTTCAGCTGCCTGAGGTTGGAGACAGAATATTGTGGTGTCCGCTACTTACCTGCATAATTTGTACCTTTTTTGTTTTTTATCCCCTTATTTTACTTTTTTTTAACCTTGATTTTTATTTTAGTTCTCTCCCTTAGCACAAGTTTTCAATTTTCTTTGTGCTCTCACCTGTCCCCTTGGTTGGCCATGGCTAGGGCTCCCAGCCTGGGCCTTTCTTCAGTTGCGGTTTATTCCTTGTCTGACTATGCTCCAAACCCCAGGCTTCAAACCCTGCCAGACCTGCCACAGCTATTTCCCCTCAGCAACAGGCGTTCCAGCTGCCTTGGAGAGTCCCACGTCCTGTCTAAGTGCAAGGTCTGCATCAGGTTTAAAGGCAGATCTTGCAAGTGGAGATAAGGCAGACTAAAGCTCCATTTTGGTGGGTGATCTCTGAGGCCTGCAAGGTAGATTCTCCCCTCTACGTCTGCCGCCGCCTCTTTGACTTGTGCTGCTGCTCCAGGGAGCAAAGAGCAGGAGACATCTTCAAAGGCCTCCAAACACTCCAAGAAGCAGTGATCCCAGTCCCTTGATTGGGGCTTGAAGCACTGTGAGAGGTCTCCCCAAAGATCATGGTCTAAGAGACTTTGCATCCCGCTCCAGGTGCCGCTGAGGCTCCTGCTTTGTTTGGCACTGAAGGCTCAGTACTGCCGAAGAGATCTAAGTCTCTCAGCAAACAGACCCACTCAACCCCATTCTCTGTACCTTCGGAGCCCTCCCGATGCAGGGACTCAAAGAAACTACCGACCCGACTTCAGCACCCTCTGAGGGCCATGGGAGTGTGCACGCCCGGTCATCCACACTGATGCAAGTACCGCTTGACCCTCGTCAGCTGAAGGAGTACTGCCCCAGATCACCTTCTTTCCCACAGGGACCTCTGCATGACACCCTTAGCTTCCCCATTGGACACAAGGGATTACACATCTTCTGAACTGAACATCTCTGGCCAGGATTCAGCCACCTTTTCCTTCTCTCCCCTCCTCCATCCCCTGAGTGTACCCTGAGGAGGATACTCTGGGATCTGGCCATCACGCTCCCCGCCAATCTTGGCAGGAGCACCCATAGACTCATAGACTCATAGACTTTAAGGTCAGAAGGGACCATTATGATCATCTGGTCTGACCCCCTGCATGATGCAGGCCACAAAGCCGTCCCAACCCTTTCCCTTGACTCTGCTCTTGAAGTCCCCAAATCCTGTGGCTTAGAGACTTCAATTGGTAGAGAATCCTCTAGCTAGCGATCCCTGCCCCATGCTGCGGAGGAAGGCGAAAAACCTCCAGGGCCTCTGCCAATCTACCCTGGAGGAAAATTCCTTCCCGACCCCAAATATGGCGATCAGTAAAACCCCGAGCATGTAGGCAAAAGTCTCCAGCCTGACCCTCGTTAGCCATTATACTATTTACCTGCCATGGCACGGTATTCCTTTGACTAAAATCATGTTTTTCCATTAAACCATTCCCTCCATAAACTTATCTAGCTTAATCTTAAAACCAGACAGGTCCTTCGCCCCCACCGTTTCCCTCGGAAGGCTGTTCCAATATTTCACCCCTCTGACGGTCAGAAACCTTCGTCTAATTTCAAGCCTAAAATTTCCCCACCCCTGAGGTCCTACTCACTTTCCACATGCCCTGCCACACTTGGCATTCTTGGAAGCCTTAGGCTTCCTACAGCAACCAGTTTTGCAGGGTGCCTTCCCATAGAAAGGCATGCCAAAAGGAGCAGCCCTTTGGACTCTGGGAGCACCACCTCCGCGGAAGGCTTTGTGGAACACCAAGAGTGAAGAGTCAAGGAGGAAACTCCCTCTTCCGACAAATTCTCGTCGTCTTCTGACGAAGCAGTCATGCCCCTTCCGCCATCCTATGCAGCTGACTGTAAAGTTTTTCAGGACTTGATGAAGAGGGCAGTCAAGACTTTACAGCTCCCGCTGGAGCAGGTGCAGGAATCCTGACATTCCCTGATGGATATCCTCCATGCTACATCACAAGACAAGATAGCACTGCCTATTGATAAGGCTATGATTTTTGCCCTGGATATTTTTAGTAAAAGTCATGGACAGGTCACGGGCAATGAACAAAGATTCACAGAAGCCGTGACCTGTCCCTGACTTTTAGTAAAAACATCCCTTACAAAATGGGGAGGGAGGAAGGTCCAGCACCCTTCCTGCGCCCCCCCCCCCCCCCCAATCTCCCCGCCCGCTGCCTGCAGCGACTGGGAGCTGGGGGGTTCCCCTGCTGCCGGTGGTGGCTGGACTGCTGCAGGGCACCCAATGCCACAGAGATTGTGGAAAGTCAGGGAATCCGTGACCTCCATGACATACTTGTAGCCCTACCTATTGACGATGCACTGTTGTCACCAACCCATAACATCTGGCAGGCACCTGCCACCATTCTGCCGACGTGCAAGACGGCTGGCAAAAAATACCGTCATCCAGCCAAGGGCTCTGAATATCTTTTGTTCTCTTCCCACCCCCAACTCCTTGGTGGTCAGTGTGGTCAACGAGAAGAACAGGCAGCACCTGCAGAGAGCTACTTCTCAGCAGCATTACAATTTAGGGTAGCAAAATTATCATGCCCTGCTGGCAAAATATGATGACAGCATCTACTCTAAGTTCTTTCAACTTATTGACCATCTGCCACAGGATCAAAGGGACCAATTTGATGCCTTTACAAATGGCTCTCAGTAGCTGCTGCTCACCTCTGTCAGATGGGAATAGTCGTCTTCCCCTACTTGGACAGCTGGCTTCTCAAGGGCAGCTTCTTCTCTGAAGTCAGGTCACACACCAACAAGTCTCTAACTCTGTTTCTTTCCCTGGGCCTTCACCTCAGTGCAGAGAGGTCCAACCTAATACCCGCTCAGCATATAGACTTAAGGGGGAAGGGATAGCTCAGTGGTTTGAGCATTGGCCTGCTAAACCCAGGGTTGTGAGCTCAATCCTTGAGGAGGCCATTTAGGGATCTGGGGCAAAAAAATTGATCCTGCTAGTGAAGGCAGGGGGCTGGACTTGATGTCCTTTCAAGGTCCCTTCCAGTTCTATGAGATAGGATATCTCCATGTATTTTTAATCAGGGCCATGCTGGACTCAGTAACCAATAGGGAATACCTAACCACAGACAGGTGCGACACCAGGTCCAGCCTCATATTCGTGATACAATAGAGCCCTCAGACCACCGAGAGGTCTTGCCTACAACTCTTAGGCCATACTGTGGCCTGCACATTTATGATGCCCCAGCAAGGCTCCACTCCAGATGCATTCAAACCTGTCGCAGCACCTTTGACACACCAAATAGACATAGCTTGTCCAAATGAGCATTCATTCCCCACGGGGTCCTTGACACACTTGATCGGTTGAAGGACCCCCCCAGGGTATGTGTTGGGAACACCTGCAGAAGTTTATAGCACAGGGCAAGTGGACCATCAAGAATTGTTGCTTCACATTAACGTCCTCAAGCTACGGGTAGTCTACAATGCGTGCCATCATGTCCTACCCAAGATTAAGGGTCACTCCAGGAGAATTATGACACACAACAGGGCAACATTGTAGTATGACAGCTACCAAGGAGGAGCAAAATCTTCTCCTAGATTGAGAAGTGTTAAAGAGCTACAGTAGACTTCAGTATTACAGTGATGGGTACTATAACATAACCTATGTTTAATAAATAGTTCTGGTGAGTGTATAATCACTAAACTTATTAGTATCCTAAAAGCCCCTGCTGTTAAGGGCAGTACACATGGCCCTCTATGTCTACTCCAGTCTGCTGCCACTACTATACCTTTTCCAAATTCTGGGAACCTCTTTAAACCACCTCCAGGACTCTGCTTCCTGTTGACCTTCCCTCCACCCCAAATAAATAAAAACAGGTAGCAGTCATGACTGGTGGTACTTATTCTCTTGTGAATCCACCGGTTGGAGATGTCACTGATGGATCTGGCATCTACATTTAAGCTTTTTACATGATGGTATGGTTGAAACACACCTGAGTTAATCATCTCCTTGCATTGCACAACAAAACATTACCCATGGCAGTTTTGGTTCAGGTGTGCCATATTCTTAGTAGCAGTTTTAAAAGGTCGTACCCAAGTGCTAGGCTGTTTCAGCCATCGTCAGCAGATATATTTTCCCCCCTGGAAGATCCATAGTAAATTTGACATCTTAGATTAATTGGAAAAAAAAAAAGACATTGTAGAGTTCTCTGGTGATGACTAGAAAGTTTCCTGTTTCTGGCATACTTTGCTATTTGATAATCTAAAGTTTGTATTTTAAGTGTCAACTTTGAGCAGGCTGTTGTTTATGGTGTATTGATTCATCTACTTTGGTGTGTATTGGGTACAGTTTTACATGGAGGTTCCAGTGCACAGTATTCAGCTACTGCATATGATTAGAAAAGCTTTTAAACATCCCTTGCCTTGTCATTTTTACAGGGAAGGAAACCATCCGAGGATAGCAATGCAAAGTTAATTCTTTTGTCTGTTTTTGCACTAATCTTTACTGTTTTCTTTTTCTTTCTCTCCTTTCTGCTTTCTGCCTATCTCTGTCTCTCTTGCTGCCTTTCTATCTTGCTGTGGGTATTGCTCAGAATATTTAGACCTTCAGTCAGAGGGTATGTATAATGGTGACATTTTCAGGGTTCCAAACATCCACCTGACAAGTCGTCTCTCCTTTTATTAAACTACTTCCTTCTGATTTCCAAGTCCTTGATGCTGGATTGGGAACAGAGCTGCTGTATTACTGAACTGGCAAATGACACTAGAAAACTCACTCTTCTACTCTCGGTTAAACGTGTGCCTAGAAGCTGTACTTTGAAATGCCTAACTAGAAATTGTGTGGAGTCCTGTGTGAAAAATACATGCAGAGGCAGCACACCTGTTAAAGAACCCTTTAAAAATAATGACAGTATTTGGATAGTTTCATGTATCTCATTGTGTCCTTGAGCTTCTGCCATTCCACCTGTTCACGAGCTCTTTCTGCAAATAGGAATAGGTTTTAATAATTTTATAAGGGAAGGGTCGGTTTACGTTCAAGTAGACTTAACAGTGAAGCCTTGTTAACTGCCCTTTGTTACTGTACACAATTCGAATGAAATCAGTTATTTCTGCTATCAGTGTAGGGGGACAGTGCTGTAGTGACGTCTCCATACTTGAGACTTCAATGAATTAACTTAGCAAAACACTTACTAGGATGTTACGAAGTATTATCAGTAAAAAACCCTAAATTACATTTGTCAAATCACAAGACATTTTGAGCTATATTATCTTTCATTTTTTTAAATTGCGTTTTTACTCATTTTCAATAATTCATCAATTCACACTGGATGTCCCAGTCATTTAGTGCAAATTAGCAAGGCTCTGCTGTAATTATTTCCTTATTAGATCAGGTGTAAAAAGAAAGCTCCAATATAAAATAAGTGATATCCTAATAATTATGTCTAATTTGAAAGAAGAGTTAAATCACTTTAGAAAATCATTTAAACTGACATAACATAATGAAACCTAGTTATCAGTCACATAGGGAGCCATCATTCTGACATACTGTAGTACTAGACATAGAAAATGCAGTCCAGTATTAAATGTACCTGAGATTCAGGCAGTTTTAAAAGTTGTGGATGAATGGTATTTAAAAATATTTTTGGACCACTTGAGCTTATTTTAACCATTTTCTAATAAATATTACCACTTTACACATCTTTGACAGTTTTCTGTCTTTCTCAAGCATTCAAAGGTTGAGCTGCATTTCCTTTGTCTCAAACTTGTGCTGTCAGGCTAGACTTCCTGGCAGGAAGTGTCAGTGAAATTGAAGTCCTTGTTGAGAGAGACACCAACACTACTCAGAATTAAGATATTTGAAATAGTGCCAGGTAAAGAATTTCTCTAAATTATATTAAAAGTGAACATGCGATCTGAAAAACGAATGTTAATGCATTGCTATGGGTGTAGAATTAAGCATATGAGCCAGGAAAACAGAAGGTTAAGGGTTCCCTCAGTGGTGGTAACTCAGCCGTGTTTCACATTTTGTATATTTATGGCATATGATTAACAGCATAAACAGTAGTAAGATTGACATTGAACAAGGAAAGCAGCAATAGTGAATTTTACGTATGTGCAATGTGGTACCTATTTTTTGTGGGAAATGACTTTTGAATTTCCACATTCTATGTGATTAATTTTTCAACTTCACCATTATCGACATAAGCTTTTGGATTGTATTTCTCTGTTATTTAAAGGGTGTAGAAGGTGTTTCACTGCTGAGTTGCCCTTAAATGATGGCTCCTTTTAAAGCTGAGACACACTAAAAAGTGGCCGATAATTTGTTGTGTATGCTTGGACTAGCATTTTTAAAAATTCATAACTTTTACATAATTTTTCTCCACACTTGGCTGGTTGGTTGGTTTGTTTTTTTTACCTTTCCTTGGTGACAACTAAAATGTTGCCGAGTTTGCAGTCTATAGCATTAGATGTTTTCAAGTTAGGGACTAATGTTGTTTTCTTTACACTCGCTGTTCTGAAAAGTGTCAGATCAGTTTAGATTTAGCGTCTCCCCCATCCAGAAAAAATTCAACGCTGCGCTGAGGCTAAGCATGAAAATTTCATCCCCAAAGGGTTTGTTTTAATGAGCAACAGAAAAAGTGGGTTTAGAACGGAGGCTGGAATTTAGTCTAAACTATGCTGTTTGCTAGCTATGAAAACTATTTTTTCTGATCTCTATATAATACTCATTCTTAGTTAGTAAATGCCTGGGGTACAGTGGCTATGTATCATAAGTAAGCACTGCACTAGTTTTTTTAAGTCTGAAGTAAAAAGGAGCTGATGCCAACAAATTCCAAATTTTGGATACATTAAGGAGCTCCTGTAGAACAGGAAGTCTCTTCTTTTGTGTTCAATGATAGCTTAGTTCTAGGGTGAAACTGTTTAGCTTACATACTTATTAGCAGCAGTGAAAACCTTAAATTCCTGCTTCTGAAATAGCTCTGAAATAACAGCTGGAAATGGTTGTTCCCATTGCTTTGGGCATGAACTCCGACATGGAGCTGGCATTCTCTCCATTGCATGAAGGATCCAGAAAGGAATGTGTCTTTGATGGCACTTGTACAGTATAACCAAACAGTTGGCACCAGGCTATCTCACAATTTTCTTTTTGCTGTTGTTGACCAAGGAATTTGGTGTAGCATCCACTTACATGCAGCAGAGAAAATAACCCTCCAGTTTCCCAGACTGAATGGAGTTATATTGTCACAGTGGATGTTTTGAGCTCTCCCATTTTGGGATACATTTTTCTCTTCTGTGCCTGCTGATTCTTCATCCTGCATGACCTGTGGACTTCTCATTTTTTCCGAGAAAGCATGAAAAAAATAAGCAGAAGAGTCAGTTGTCTTGTTAGCATTTAGTTATGCCCTTAGCATGGCACGTTTGCTGGAATGCATTAAATGGATTATTCAGAAGCTAAGCATGCTGTGGAAAATTAGGCATGTAACATATCTCCATCTTTTCTATAGAAATTGGTTAAATATCAATTTACAGGTATTTAAAAAGCAAAAAAACCAAAGGCATGGTGACCAAACTGCAGTCTCACATTTCACTGTAAAAAATGATGATTTGTAATCAAAGATGGAAGTTTAGTGCAATTAATTATCATAGACTGGATCTTCTGTGCTGGCTTTTACAACATAAAATGGCATTATGTAATTTGGGAACTATTCATTGAGCCCTCCTATTTTCTGTGACCTTGTTTAATTACTAGCCAGCAGATCGTTTCAACAGCCTGTTGAGAAGTATGTAATTTAGCATGATTGCCATCGCATCCCCTTTTGGTTTGATCCTTGGTTGACTGTTGCAGAATTTGGCTTTAAATGGCTTCTTTATGGGCTCAGCATGGGGCTTGTGTTGTTTAGGTATGCCGTTTATACTAGTTTTGTGTATCCATTTGTAGTGTCACCATCCTTCCTAGTCTGTCCTTACAATGTTTTGATGTCTATGATACTTATTAATTGTTTACCAAAGAGAGACTAGAGGATAACTAGAGTGTATCCCCGGAGCCACAATAGTAAGCCTCAGAGGTGGGTAGAATTGGATTCTAAGGTTGCTTTATTTAGTATCAAATCCATATTTTCCTGAAATACTTTAAGCCCTTGGATCATTGACCATTTCAGACTGACTTCTTTACAGGTCTTTGACAACGAGATACATTTTATCAACGGGCTCATCATCATCATCATCAGAAGCTACGTTAGGTGCTGTAGTTTGTGGATTCTCTGCCTGGTAGTATGAATGAGAGTCCATCTGGCATGTCTGAATTCCCAGTGAAACCATGGGAATTAATGTTGTTTTGCTAGACTTGGTGCTTCTCAATAAGTAGGTCAGTGGAAGGATGAGATGGGCAAGGCTGTTTGATTGGAGTGATCTTCATGCAGGTTAGATTTACTTGTTGAGTTTACATAGTCGAACTGGTTGGCAGGGAGGAATAGAAACAAGGTATAGCAGCAATAAAATATTTTACAGTAATCTGTGGGAAAGACATTTTGGAAATAAAAAGATAAATATTTCCTATGCACAGAAGTATCGCAGTAAAGCTGCCAAACAGAGCTTGCTTTCTTTATTAGCTGGATAGCCTACTGCTGCATTTTAACAATATATCATTTTCATTACAGGATGCTTTTATGAGACTTACAGTAACTGCAAAATGAGAACTAATCTTTTATTCTTGTTCACTGCTGAGGAAGAAATAACGCTTTCAGAACACACAGTTGTATTATCAGGTTGAGGAAGCCACATGCTGCAGGAATGCTGCGTTACAGCAGACGAGAAGCTGGATATGAGTCAACAGTGTGCCCTTGTTGCCAAGAAGGCTAACGGCATTTTGGGCTGTATAAGTAGGGGCATTTCCAGCAGATAGAGGGACGTGATCATTCCCCTCTATTCGACATTGGTGAGGCTTCATCTGGAGTACTGTGTCCAGTTTTGGGCCCCACACTACAAGAAGGATGTGGAAAAATTGGAAAGAGTCCAGTGGAAGGCAACAAAAATGATTAGGGGGCTGGAGCACATGACTTATGAGTAGAGGCTGAGGGAACTGGGATTGTTTAGTCTGCAGAAGAGAAGAGTGAGGGGGGATTTGATAGCTGTTTTCAGCTACCTGAAAGGGGGTTCCAAAGAGGATGGATCTAGACTGTTCTCAGTGGTAGCAGATGACAGAACAAGGAGTAATGGTCTCATGTTGCAGTGGAGGAGGTTTAGGTTGGATATTAGGAAAAACTTTTTCACTAGGAGGGTGGTGAAACACTGGAATGGGTTACCTAGGGAGGTTTTTAAGGTCAGGCTTGACAAAGCCCTGGCTGGGATGATTTAGTTGGTGTTGGTCCTGCTTTGAGCAGGGGGTTGGACTAGATGACTCCTGAGGTCCCTTCCAACCCTGATATGCTATGATTCTATGACTAGAGAAAAGAAAGCTAAACTTCTGGCTCCAATCAGTGTCAAAGACACCTCACTGAAAATAATTTTATATGATGTATATTATTCCCTATATAGGTACGTACAGTAAAAGATGAGAACTCAATAGAAGGTGTGCACTAGATCTTCCCCTGAGAAACAAGTTTGAGGAAGTTCTTTGGCCTGTGTTGTATAGAAGGTTGGACTAGGTGATCACAATGGTACCTTCTAGCCTGGGACTCTATGAATCTGTTTGAAATTGTTCACCAGAGAGAGAGAGAGAGAACGGGATTATCAGTAGAGGCAGTGTCTCATACAGCTTCTCGAAAGGCAAATCTCTGAGAGGAATTGCTCTGAGAACAAGGTGACGAAGACACATTTCCAGTTTGGGAGCTTCCTAACAAATTCTCCAAAGGCGGCTAGGAGCCAGTGTACCTTGTCTCAAACCCCTCACATAACATGTGCATGTAATCAATGCACGTCTTGAAAAGTTATTTAAAACCTGCTTGAAACCAGGGTAAGCTCAAAAACATGATTTTCCTTGTCTATTCTAGGGGTTTGCACTGATGGCTTGCAATTGGGGCTAATTCCAAGTGTAGACAGGGTTTATCTTTTCTTTTTTTAAATCCCATGACTTCAGTTTTTTAGGTAGCTAAACAGGGAACTTAGGAGCCTAACATGAGGCACCCTGATTATGAAATATTAGGCTTAATTTCTGCTGTTTTCCCATCTGTAAAAAAAGGGATGGGGGCTTAATTTATTGTTTTCAGAATGCCTTAAGATTCCTAGATGAAATGTGCTAAATAAGTGCCAATTATTTATTTTTCACATATATCAATCCACTTCTCTTAGATCTGAATTCTGATCTTTGCTGGAAATGGTAAACCTAAAAAAGTGTTTTTTACAAGCTGTGAGGTGCGGTGCATCCGTCAGTCTATCTGATCTGTCTCTTTGAAACTTCAACCAGTGGCATTTTGGAAGCTGCCTAACTCTAACATACAAGAGATACCTAACAAACGATGACATCTTTTGGAAGAAGTTCTGTTGCAAGTAATTCCTCTTTCTCTGAAGAGACCATTGTTATTTTAATAATTATTGTATTGTGCCTGCCCTGAGGAACTTATAGTCTAAAAAGACAATGACAACATGTAAGTTAGAAAAAACATTAGTTGAACAAGAAAAGCAGACCACAGTGGTATAACAGATTTTTTAAAAAGCGGGGAGGGGCATTTCACTGGGTGACAAATTAACACTGACAAGCTTCGTGGCAGATCTCCACTCTTGAGTACATGCTCCTACAAGTAACTGAGGCAGAAAACTCCCCAGACTCAAAGTTTTAAAGTTGGTTCTGGCAGGAGGCATCTCCTGCCAGCACCCCAGAGGCTCCAACCACCAGCTCCTGTCTGAGAGGAGTCAGCGTAGGCCTTAGTCCATCCCGTGCTTTGCTGCATATTGGGCTACCCACATTTGCCATCCTTGCCTGTCAACTGCCCTTCTCTCCAAATCTTCCCATTTCTTGTTAAGGTGCTTGATGTCATTCAGAACTGTTCGTTTCCATGTTACTAGCGGTCTTCCTCTCTTTCTTCTTCCGTTTTCTGGCTTCCATTCAAGGGCAGTATTTGGTATGTATTCCTTTTCCATTCTCAGCACATGTCCCAACTAGTGATGTCTTCTTTTGTAGATTATTTGTGAGAGGGTGCCTTGTTCAGTGATTTTTCTGACTTCTTTTGACTTCCTATCTCTATATGTTATTCCCAATATTCTTCTCAGACATTTGTGATGAAATGCATCCAGCTTTTGCGTCTCTTTCTTGGTAAGTTGCCATGTCTCACTACTATATGTTGTGATGGCGATAATAATTGCTTTTTACATGTTCAGTTTTGTCTTGAGGGAGGTGTTTTTGAATTGCCAGATGTTTGAGTCTTCCAAATGCAGCGTTTGCCTTCCTGATACTACTTATTTCCTCGGAACTAGTACCATCTTGGCTGATGGTACTTTCAAGATACATAAAATTGTCCACCTTCTCCAGTTTCTCTTCTTCAATTTTGATTTCTGTCCCTATAAACCCCATTAACATGACTTTACGTTTCTTTGCATTGTATCTCAAACCTATCTTCTCCATTACTTTTTATTTGGTTTGTGCATTTTTGTAGTCCATTGGCATCTTCGTAGATAAGAACGATGTCGTCAGCAAAGTCTAGATCAAATAGCCTTGAATTGTTCCATTTTAAGCCATATGTATCACTGTCGTATTGTTTTAGACAGTGTCGGAGCTTCCCTTTATTTGTTGTACGTAGCTACTTCAGGCTTCATGGCTACCAGCTCACGTGGACACCTCATCAGCACTAACGATATCACAGAGTACACTTTTTCCAGACTCCGGCACTTCAATCATTGCATTATTCCACCATCCCAAAAACGATTTGTTAGACGACTTGGAACTCCAACCCTCATAACCGCCCACTTCTTCAAAGCATTGCAGCTTGATCAGCAGACAGTGATGCATGTGTCACTTAGCACATTGAAACTCTGACCTCTTGGGCTACAGCTCTGTTCGAGGGGATTGGTTTTTCCTTGTTTTCAGCATTTGTACAGGTGAACATTTTGACTTTGTTCCTCCCCCCCTTCTTCCCCCAATTCCTTTTATTATATAGAGGTATGGAGAGAAGGTAGCATTCTAGGCTTCAAAATGTGTTAAGAGTGTGGTCAAACCAAGTCCTTCCTAAACAGGCATATATATCTACTGTGCCCTGTACTTTGGAATGGAGCAGGACTGGCTCCACTGTGAGATCTGTTCACGGCTATCACGGTGAGCGGTCAAGTCCTGCATGGAGAGCCTCAAAACTCTCTTGGCTTCCTCTGATGCATCTCATAAGTCAGATGAAATATTGGCTCTCTAGGCCATAGTAGCACAGTCTTTGAGTACTGAGTTGAGTGTCTCAACTAGGCATTGAGATTGTGTTTAAGGCACATTTGTCTTGGTCCAGCAAGATATAGTCATAGGTAGCTACCTACCTAAAAAATGGAGTTCAGTTGTTCCCCTATCTGGATAATTGGCTGATCAAGACCATCACTTTGGAGGAGATCCAAGCATCAGTCCATTGCTGGTATCAACTTGTTTGTATCTCTGGGGTTCAAGATTATCTGCCGAAAGTCTCAGTTTGTTCGGTAGAGACAGACAGTACAAAAGAATCCTGTGGTAGAAGGCTTAACTCAAGACATTCCTGCATCAGGACATTGTGGATCCAGCAGAGAGGATTTGCCAGGGCCAAAAGATATCCGCTATCACATGCCAACAGATGAGGCAAACTCAATCAACCCTGGAGTCTTGGAGTTGCTAAGCTCTACAGGGTGTGTCTGCACTGCAGCTGGGAGATGCAGTTCCCAGTGCTGGTGGACATTGCAGGCTATCCACCCAAATCCAAGTCTGTCTGACCTCCCCGGTCCAAACTTCGGTGGCTAACCCAACCCACTGCCTGTGTTGCAGCCGCCACACTGCTATTTCACGCAGAGCACAGGCAAGTCTGGCTGCCCATGCTGGGAATCACACCGCCCAGCTGCAATGTAGACATACCCAGAGAGGTCCACATAACATCCAGGTGGCGAGTGACCTCCAATGCACTGTGACTTGATGTCAGTTGGAAGGGGGCTTTCAAATTCTGGTGATCCAAACGGTAGTAACCACGGATGAGCTCTGGCAGGGATGAGGCATTTGTGCAGACAGATTCTGTGTACAGTATCTTCAGGACCATCGTAACTGTTGGAGAGCGCAGTCTTGATTGCCAAGAACCTTTAGAGACTAGTATACCAAAAGTTGGTCCTAATACATATGAACAATTAGGCCATAATGTTTTACATCAACAAGAAGAGGAGGATATGCTTCCTTGTGTTAGAAAGCCTTGCAAGTGTGGAAACGGATTGTCCCACAAGACATGCTTAACTGGCCACTTATCCATTGGGAAGGAAGACACAATCACAGATTGGTTGAGTCTGTTGATAGAAGACTCACGTGAGTGGCCTCAGATCAGGAGGCAGGTGATTAGATCTTTCATGAATAGGAAATATCAGAGGTTTGTTCACAGGCACTTTGAACATCAAGCTAAGAGGAGACTATACTGGGAACAGACTGCATTGTTAAGTGATGCCATCTCAGTCTACTGCTCAGACACATCTCTTCGGCAACCTCTGTCCTAACCAGGCTCATGAGATGATATTCTTAAACCTGTCCAGGATTAGGGTGGTCAGTGTTGTCATTGTGGGTGTCTGACCCTATCTGATGATGCTGAACCAGACCAATTAGTGATCGCTTGCATTGTCAGAGTGGCTGCTGAGTGTAGAAATAGAAGACTGGTGTTTGAGGCGGCATCTCTACCCTTCCTAGTTGCTTAGAATGAGGCTACTAGAAGGTTACAACTTGACAATGGTAAGGCCGCTGTGTGCTGAGACCACAGCCAATCATGCTGACCAATATTCTCTCATTGTTTCCTGGTACTCCCGTCTCTGCGTCCATCTATTGTCTCTTGTCTTATACTAAGATGGTAAGTTCTTTGGGCCAGGGAGCTTCTGTTTGTTTTGTGCTTGTATAGCACCTAACTTAGTGGGATCTTGGTTCGTAAATAGGTGCTTTGATAATATAAATAACAAATAATAACAGGCGTTAGTTTCTGATCTCATCTCATGCAAATTCTTTTTAAGATAGTATAACATTTTGCACTTACTGTATTTAGCTCCTTTCAGAGGATCTTAAAGCACCTTATAAAAGTCTATTTTTACAACTGGGGAAGTCTAAGGCAGAGAGACCGTGAATTGTCCAAGACCACAGAGAAGGCAGTGACAGAGGTAGGAATAGGACCCAAATCAGATTGCCTATCCCATGCTTTAACCACCAGACTATGGTGATATGGACACATCCTAGATTCCTCCATAAGGTGGTGACCGGATTTCTACTTAACCAGTCACTCACCCTGCTAGCTTCCCTTCCATGCCTATATGCTCATTGCAGAAAAGCCGTTCTCCAGAAGCTGCATGTCAGAAGATCCCTAAATTTTTATCTGGAGTAGACTAAAATCCTCAGGATGTCTCAGTTTTGCTTTGTTTTCACTGTTTCCAAAAGAAGCATGTGTAAGTGGCTGGCTGCCTCTCTCATGTCAATAACCTGGCAGCAGTACAGGTTTGTCGCATCAAAGCTCATTCTGTACGAAGCAAGTTTTACTCTGGCGGCAACAGGCTAACCACTGCAATATAAGTATTAAATAATGTTGTTAATTGGAGATCTGCAGTGCAGTCATACAGTGTATGTCAGCATGGTATGTTCCCCAAGCACTGTAACTTAGATTCATCCTTTAGGCTGGAGTAGAGGTCTGGTCTGTCAGTGTCACAGAATCACTGTCTCCAGTTTAGGGGCAGACAAACTCTCCTAACTCGGAGCAAACTGACTTTATTTTTAGGCTCTCTGTATTTTAAACTCCTCTTGCCTGTTTTTAGAGGTATTTTATCTCACTGTGTTAAAGTACAAAACACACCAAAATTTATAGAAATATCTTATTTCTCCACTCTGAAAAGTGTTCTTTAGTGTTAACGTCCAAGATAGATTTACCTGGCCTGCAGCTTTACTTCCTGCTGCAGGTTTTTTCATTTTCTTATGTTGTATTTTGTTTTATAGAGACATCCTTGGAACTGTTAATCTCCAAGTGTTGGGGATCTGTTCTCTTGGGAATCTTTGCAGGGGTGAGAATTACCTACCTGTAACTGTGGTCTGAAAATTACCAATCATAAGATATCCCGTCTTGTCCACCTTCCTCCCCATTGAGCTCCAGGTTCTGTACTTCTTAAATGAAACTTTTTAAAAAACACACATGGGCGTGACTTCACTCGCCAGCTGTAGGTTGGAGCAGAAGGGGTGCCCGGGTGACCATGTGAAAAGTGCTCTGCTGGAACTAACATTTAAGAACTTTGGGCTTGGGAATTTCCAGCCTTGGTTGGGTACAGGAGCACGGCCCTGAGAATAGTGATGGATAATCTCCATCCACTATTATAGGGGAGTCATTTTCTTTCATCCAGCAGTGAACTTGGCCTGCTCACGTGTGAGGTTCTCATCTGAATGCCCCTCATTTGTTGGGTCCCTTCTGCTGATGACTTAGCAGGCTGACAGTATTTGTTCTCCATTCTCCATCGCTGGACAACATGCTATTAATAGCGTTTGCATCTAGGAGAGTACGAACGCGTCTTCCTTCCAGGGAATAAGAATGTACGGAAGCTCGTTGGCTTGTTTCTGTGGCACTGATTGGAAGTGTCCTTTGTGGAAATCAGTGGTTTTATGCGTTTTTAGTGTCCTGATTTTAGGGAACATAGTCTCCAGGATAGGTAGAATGCTTTTAATTCCAGTTCAATTTTACTGTTCATTTGAATTCATTCATTACATGACTCCACTTGTGGGAATGGTGGATTTCTGTTAGGCGAGGAGGAGAATCCATTTTTCTCCATTGGAATTTAACACCCCTCAATTGCCAGTTTGACTTGAGCTTGAGTTCTCCTCACACAGTGATGCAGACTGCCTGGTTATTGACAAGCTGACCATCACCGACATGGGAACGACAAAGGTGTCCAAACCACTAAACAGCATGCCCCCGCATTCTGAGGAGCTCCACAACGCTGCAGCTGTCAGCTTGGCTGCCACAGAAAGCACAACAAAAGACAGGTGAGCGGGTCGAAGTTTTCTAACCACCGTGGGTCAGACAAAAACGGTAATTTATTCTGTACCAAACCATTGAATCCCTCCGCTTAGCACTAGCGCACAGTAGAATGCATGCTGGTCTGTCTTGGGTGCCTAGTGACCCATGAGGCTGAAAGCACAGTGTGTTAGACTATTACAATATAATGCACACATCCTGCAGTTTCTTACGGATTTTATCAAATCTTTGATGCCATGAAAAGTAAATCATAGGGCTTTGATGTTTAATATTCACTCTGCATAAGGAAATGGTCTAGTTTTTTTTAAAAAGAACCTTAAAAGCTTTAGTGATTTTTTTTTTTTTTTTTTTTAACAAATGAAAATCATGTGGGAGAAGAAATTTGGAGGATAGTTTTGGTGACTGAGACTGGGAGTCAGGGAGGTAGAGGGAAGTGCTTATTATAAAGTTGTTGGAATGTCACTTTTTACGGTTTTTATGTAGCTTGGTCCTTGGGGATTTCCAGTGATGTCATCCTCAAAGGCCCTGCTGTCATGGAGGAATTTTGCGCTGTGTTTCAGCCAGAGAGCTGTCCCTCAATAATGAGGCGCTTCCTCCACCCCCGGGGCCAGGCACCCAGCCTCTGTAGCACTTCCTGGTCCTTGCTCTCAGACTCCTGATTCCCACATGGCAGTGCTTGGCTGCAGTTAGAACACTTCTAGGTGGAGAGACGAAGCATTTTCAGAATCGTGTTAATTTTGATGCATCTTGTTGTTTGGTGTCCTTAATGCACAGGATCACAAAATGCTTTGTAGAAACAATAAATTGTAAGCAGAAGGCAAAGACGCTCTGGGACTGGAGGAGGAGAGTACCAGGCAGAAGGGTCTACCACAAGTGAGATTGGCTCTCCACCCCCAACATAAGGACATTCTTTTTAACTTCCTAACTCTTCTGTGCCCCTTCTGCCATTGTTCACCCAGCTAGCCCGTCAAGGGATCAGGGTTTTTTATAGAGAGTTGGCATTGTAATATGAGATAAGTCCTTTGATGAAAGAGAGCGAGTTGGGTGTTGGGTTAGATAGGGTGTGTGTAGGTTTGTTCGTTGTCATTTTGTTTCTTCATTTTTTATTATGCCTTTCTGCAGCCAGCCCTAGGGGTCACTGTTTGGGCATGCAGCTGCAGCCCCTCCGATGGCCACTGTCAAGCTGCTGAGAGCGTGGAATGATGCTGCCATTCCCAGGAATATGGGGGCCCAGGAAAGGGTTGTGTGGACTTGGAGTCCTAGGTCCCTGTGGTAGTTAGCGGCGGGGAGACAAGGTGATGGTGTCAGCCAAGAACAAGACATTTAATTTCTGTTTCTTTGGTTTCACCTCCTTGGGAGGCTGAGTTTTTCAGGATCCTTCGGTTCATGATGCTTAATGCTCACTTGTGAAATAGATCAACCATCTGTGATTTCATAATAGACGAACCCCCTGACTTTGCCTGTATTAACGGTCTCTGGTTGATTGATGCTGCTGGGCCAATTTTGTTACATTCTCCCCGTCTGGGTGTTTAATACATTATGAATCAAGATTGGGGGAGGAGTCAGTGGGGAGTAGGTGTGGCCATGCTCACTGCATCCATCCTGAGGCATAGGAGATGGTCTTCTCCAAAACTGCGTCTGATGACGTGTCCATTTAGTATGAAAGTCCCAGGATAGGAGTAAGATGGGACTGATTTTAGTGTACCACTTGCCCTGACTTTGCTGCCAAGTCACTTCACAAGCTAACTGAATTCCTAACTACAGTGGCATTGGAAATGCAGAGCGTGCTATGGGCAACTTCAGTCTGCATGTAGATGAAGAATCAGCTCAGGATTTCCTGGCCACCATGATGACCCTGGTCCTATCCCTGGTAGCTACTGTCTCAACTCACACATTGCTGGGATTTCAGGCTAGGCAACTGGACCTTCAGATCTGTCATAGACTGACCATTACCTCCTGTGCTTTGAGGTTGGGGCTCATCTGTCTTGTCGGGAAGGGACCTGTTTAGATGGTCTGCCCTTGAAGAGTCATGGAACTAGAAATGTTCTAGAGAGCTCTGAGGGAGAATCTTGTTCCACTGACAGACCATTCCCTCGACAGGTTGGCAGAGCGCTGTAATACTCTCCTCCCGCCCCATTCCCACCGTTGATGAGATGGCCCCTAGGTGCCCTCTTTGCTGGCTTTGTTCTTACAGGCCATGCTATGTTACAGATGATCTCTGACAAATGAGGCGAGAGGGAAGTTTTGTGCTGAGGCTGGAAAGTTGCAGCATAAAGATTTTCTTTAAGTTCTTGTGTTGTGGTTCTGTGGGAGGCAAAGAAAAATCTCAGACATCAGATTTGTTTTGGGCAATAGGTAGTCTGGTCAACCTGGACTGTCTCAGTTGTATAGCAGGTCGGAGTTCCACCAGCTGTGAGGAAGTTGTTTGCCCTTTTGTGGACACAGTAGATCAGATTAGCAATTGGCTATCTACCTCTCTGGTGGCAGAGCAGGGTCTTGAGGGAACAAGGTCCTCATCTTCTCTGAGAGTGTTTCACCCAGTGATGTTCCCTGAACTAACGGAGGTGTTGGGAGAACTTTGTCCCACAACCTGTGCTTTGGATCCACGTCCTTCCTGTCTGGTGAAGACCACTCGGGAAGTAACGGGTCGCCTTACCTGCGAAGATTGTCAACACATCTTTTAGAAACGGCAGGCTGCCGATAGCTTTGAAGAAAGCAATAGTCTGTCCTTTGCCCAAGAAGTCGTCACTTCACACTGGCAATTTGTTGTCCAGTATATCATCTTCCCTTGTGGAGAAGGTTTGTATGAGACAACTGTCCAAGTATCTGGATGCCATTGATCTCCTTGACCCTTATCAATCTGGATATAGATTTGGCTACAGCACCAAGACTTCATTAGGTCGCATTGGTTGATGATGTGCTGGCGATGAATAAAGACCAAGGCTCCATGCTGGTGGTATTTTATGCCTTCAATACAGTTAATCAAGAAGTGATACCCTGGCAGGAGCAGATGGGGCTTCACTCAGTGCCTTCATTCTTTTCTCTCTCAGATCTCAACGGGTAGTTGTGGGCAGTTGCCCCTGTCCCGAAGAGCTCTCAAGTCTGGAGTGCCATAGGGTGCCATTCTGTCACCCCTCCTGTTCAACACGTGGGTGGAGCATTTAGAAGTGTTAGAGAGGAGGCACAGGGTGCAGTGGGCTGATGACACCCAGCTACATGTCTGTCTCATCTGATTCAGTGCCTCACCCAGTGTCTACTTGAGATTGGGGCTGGCCGAGACTCTGCCCAGACAAGACTGAGGGTGAGGGTGGGTTGGCTGAAGCAGTCGGAGGAGAGGGTACAGGTAATATCAGCCTCTTTGACTGAAGGAGTGCATCCATCATTAATGAATATTGTTCACGGCTTAAGGGTGCTTTTAGACACCTCCTTCAGCTGCTGTTTGATGTATTACAGGAGAAAACCCAGCGTTCAGGTAGTTCTACTCCACTAGCACAGCCATCAGCCAATCGGATTGTAAAATATCCAGTGCATTTTATATGAGTGCACACTTGAGAACCAGGAGCATATGGCTTCTAATCCTTGTTTTGACATTTGGCCTTGGACACCTTTACTGCAAGTTCTCCATATGTAAAATGAGGCAGTCCAGTGCCATACAAGTGCTAAGTTATTAATGTTGTGGTCATGGCTATTGAAAAAACGATACGCTGGAAGGATGGCTTCAGCGTCACAGAAAAGATGACTTGTCCAGGTGAATGCTCGGATCAGTGTAAGGTTGAAAGAAGATGGGTGGGTGGCACAGCTGTCTTAGTTCTGTAATGCTTACTGTAATACTGTTTGTTTTTCTTGTAGGAAAGAGGAGGTCTTGCCATGTGCTGAAGCCACATTAAATGGCCCTGCTTGATGAAGCAAATGCAGTGGGACATGTCTGATCCAGGCCAGGCTGCTACCTGGTGATGCAATTTGTCAGTTTTTTTCATTTTAATTTTATTTTTTAATAAATGCTGCATTGATGAGCGAGCTGGCATTCAGGACCAGACACACGATTTCAACACCAACAATCTGTTCCGGAAGACACTTGTATTGTCTAAATGTAGCATTGATCAGTTAGTCATCACAGGAGTGATTCGGCCCTACCCAAGGAAGCCTTCTGCCTAATTTTAGTACCTTGTCCCCCTCCCTCTTCTTCCCTTGTTTTTGTTTTCTATTTGGGGTTCAATCCTATTTTCTTAGTGTTATTGCACACAGTATTCAGCTTCTCTTCAGAAAGGTAGCAGGTCTAACGCTGGGACTTGGACGGTGCACAATAAGTCCTGCAGTCGTGTGACCAAAGTTCCTGATGGAGCTGTCTTTGGGCAGCATTTGCACCGCTTTTGTATAGCAATAAAGCCTTATCAGAAACATTTCATAGGAGGTAAAGATAAAACAAACACTTTAAATGGGATGAGGCAGGGAGGGCTGGGGATTTTGGGGGGGGGGGGGGAGGGCGTGAAAGGGAAGACAATGACATTGTGTCCCAAGCCAGAGGCCAGATAACAAAGTTAGTGTAACACTGACCTGTCTTGAGCAGTGGGCTGTCTCTGCATTCCAGTGAGTTGCACAGTGCTCTGTTTCTGGGGCGTGACAGTTCACTGCAGGAGCTTGGAACATTTAGCAACTGGTTATTTCCGTCCACGCCATCAAAACTCAACCCTATGGATGTCGTCGTCCTACGTTGGGCTGGAGAGCGTGCAAAGACAGTAGCATGTTGTGTTTGCCATCTGAGAGGACAGTCATCCCAGGACGGCTGCCACGCAGGGACAGGAGCTGATGTGGCACAGACAGGTTATCAGGTGCTTGCTGGCTTTTTGGAGACTAATGTATTTTCAAATTGATATGGAAATCTTTTTGTTCTGTTTTTAAAGTTTTTAATGGATGCAGGAACAGCAACACTTTTGCACTTTGTACCTAGTGACAGCAATGGAGAATGATGTGGCCCCAGCACAGGACTCCTGCTGTAAAGCCCCATGTAGACGGTTGTGGAGGGGGCTGGGGAGGCACACTGCTCTCAGGAACTGTGAGGTAGAACAGTGCAGAGAAAAGGACGGTACCTAGAACTGCCCAGGAGCAAGGTCATGTAAGGTTGTGTACTTGACCCTGGAACAAAGGAGTCTCTGCGTAAGCATGAAGTGCCCAGCCTGTGCTGGCTTCAGCAGCGAGCTTGTTCCCAGCCTGGACTTGTGCCCTAGGTCGTACGGGTGTAGAAGATGGGCCACTTTCAGTACCAGGCTCAGGCTCATAACAGCAGACAGCCATAAGTTGTGATCAGTCTATACTCCTGTAGGCTTTAAACACGGAGCTGGGCTTGCTTTTGTGTGTAAGCCGTGTGCTGAAACCCACCTGGTCACATTTGAAATGCCGCTTATTTTACTAGTCCAAGATCTAAGCTGGAAAATCATTCACTTTGGAATAAAAGCATGAGGCTTGGCACATAGGTAGCCAAATAGCATATTTTCAGCTGTATTCTCATCTGTGCGAATCTGAAGGCCTTCACCTTGTGAGTATGAAAAATAGCCCTGACACACCTCTGTTATCGTGAGCAAAAGCGCCCCAGCCATATTTCAGTTTGTTTTTTAAAATATTTTATTTTGAAATGCCTGATGTAGAAGTACATTATGCTGCATATTAAATGTTCTTAAAAGTATATTGGTATAGAAAAGTGAAGAATGAAATGTTCCCCCTTGTCCCAGCAGAACAGACCGACTCGGTATCAGTGTCTGGAAGTGAGGTGCCCACAACACAAGGCTCTCATTTATTTGTCCAAAGATACACGTTTTGTTTTGTTCTTAGGGTAGACTGAGGATTTCCTTTATTGGAGTGTCAGAAATGAAGTCCAGAATGCAGGAAGTAAAATGAGATGACACTCAGCAGCCCTGTGAACTCGCAAGTTGTTGTTGAGGCAGTTTCTTGCAGCTGATACAGCTGTGTTGTCTCCCAACTGCAGGTATTTGGTAAGCAAATGCTTTCCAGCTCCATTGTTCTGGAGGCCCTCTCTCCCTCCATCATGCAATTGAAAAGAAATCATTGAAAGATGCATTGTGCTGGGAGGGAAGCCTCACACTCACTGTTGCTCCCCAGGCTGTTCAGAAGCCAGTTTCACTTCACAGCCAAGATTTTCCAAAAACAATTACATGATTAGTAACCTTGAGTGCCCAGTTGGAGATGTTTTATCAGAGTCTGATTTTCAGAGAGTTGAGGTTCGGCAGTTTATAAAAATCAGGCCTCTTTAAGATCCCTTAAGTTGGGCACTCAAAAAATTTACTTTGTCAAAGCAGAAATGTTATTAACCAAATACAACAGACCTGCAGCTGATCCCAGCAGTTACTTGAAATCCATGGTTGGGTGTCACAGCCCCATTAAGTACCTGGTGAGGCCAATAGCTTGTTCCCAATCTCTTCTCAGTTGCAATTCTTGGCTTCCAGGGGCTGCATTTCCAGCTGGTATCGTTCTGTGACTAAGTGCAGCCTGCTTGGGATCTCTTTCAGAGGAGAAGGGGAAAAGTCCGTAGGAATCTGGTCTTTCTCTTGGCTTGATGCAATTTCAGCCACTGCAGTAGGGTAAGTTGCATCAAGTCTGCAGTGTTAGTAGCAGATTTTAACCTTTTATGTTTCATGTTCATTAGCTTTGAGCATTGACTTCATGACTTCAGGTGAAAGCTTTAAAAATGTGTTTAAAACATATCCAATAAGCAGCTCTACATGGCCCAGACTATGTTAGGAGTGAGCCCCAACCTTCGCTGCACAGTGTGAATTTGGAGGGGCTCTTTATCTGAAAAGACAGTAGTGAACTTGGTCTCTTATAAATAGATAAACTTGTAGAAATGCCCCAGATTTCTTGCTTTTAAGACAGTGAATGATTCCTCCATATTCTGGAGTTTAGGTTCTGAATTATACCTCATTGGCTCCACAGCATTGTCCTTCCTATTAGCCAGTGGACTGAGATGGAAAGTAGCTTTTATATGTTTTCACCCTTAGTATCTTGGAGGTTGTAATTTAGCACAGAACCTGTCAGGTGGTGGAGTCCTTGCCTGACCCAAATGATTTTATTAGTAAGCTACACACACAACTCTGGTTATCTGTATATTGAACTCTCTGCTATCTAAAGTCATGTACAGTATGTCTAGATTAAGGTCCCTCTGTCTCCAGTTCATGTGGCATGCAGTTTTTCCATTTGGTCCTCGTTGCTATCTGAGCTTTCTTCCTAGCCACTTTAGGTTACAGTCTAGTACTCTTGTTGTGTCGCAGTCTGGCCATTTGATTGCTGTACTGTATCCGGATTACCTTTCGTGGTTATTTTCTTTTAAGGGTTCACAATGACTTGATAAGAAATCGAGTTAACCCTTTCCTAGGCCGTGCTAGGCCTTGTGCAATGTCCCAGTTGCAACTAAGATGTTTCCATTGTTTATGATGACGGATTGGGACTTACTTTGACCATTGGAGGTGTTCTTCGTCGGATGTATGCTATACATCTGGGTCCTCCCACAGGGTAAGCACTGTATCCTGGGGGGAATTGGTGCAAGGTTGGAAGCAAGGCATATTCTCTACCAAAGATGGATTTATTTACTCCCAGCTGTATCCTTCAAAAATAATTTTAGACTGGAGCAAAATCATGATCAGAAAGCAATGAAGACTGAACAGGAACTGTATTCAGCTCTCTCCTTCCCCATCTATATGCAGTATTTAAATCTGATCATATCTATATGGTATGTATAATTTGTTTAGTTTTGAGTGTGTGTGTGTGTGTGTGTGTGTGTGTATATATATATATATATATATATATATATATATATATACACACACACACACAGGTGTGTGTATATAAATAGCATAATACAGATTTCAATAGATATATGTATGTTTATATACACACACAATTGGAAATTGTATGAAACTTAGTGAAATGGAGACTCAATGCACAAAGAACTTGATTTACATATGTATGCACAGGTACATATAAAACTCCAAGACATGCACAGCCATATTTGTTGGTTAAGACTAAGGCTGATGGAGCATAGCTTGTGGTGGGAAAATCTGTTTTATATATTCTAGTTTAATAATTTTCACCCAGCAGCGCATTGAAATAAATGGATTACAAAAGTGCATTCGCTGCAAAATGACTGATTTATATCATTGCTCCTGGCAACGCTGCTGCTGTACAATACTTTATCTGC